>NC_142201.1:41237500-41560000 GCF_049639895.1 Pseudopodoces humilis | reverse complement strand
TTAAATAATACAAAATACGGTCTAACAGCTTTTTCAGAGCAGGTAAGACTATATTTAATACTTTGAGGATGAATTTAGCTTATGTATTATAGTTCATAATCCAAACTCCTGTAAAAAGAAACCACAAAATGCTGTAACTCCCAAATGAAAGGGAAGCACAAAATTTTGACAGAAAATGCTGCAATGAATACATTTATCCTTGGATAATTGGTTAAAAGCCCCCCATATTATCTTTTTTCAAGTAAAATGAAAATTTCTGTTGAGTTGCCCAACACGTTGAGCAGTGTGTGTTTTGCCTATTTTCTGTTGGCCTGATTAAAGGCTTTCAAAATATTTGTGAATCCTTTTGTTTGTATTTCCTGCATAAAGTATAATGAGACAAGCAAACTGTGCTAGCTAACGTGGTGAACCCTAAAAGTGCTCTCCATTTTATGTAACCAAGATACCTAGAGATTCCTCTAAACAGCTAGCTAAATGGAGATCACTGATTTGATTGAAAGCATACCTGGCCAAAATGGACTACCGGGGAATGCGTTACATGTGACACTGGTGAAAAATACTGGAACTTTTCTTTCTCCAGGGTGGTGTCAGTTTTTCCACTGCTGAGCAGATTTCAGTACATTCATCCACAGATCTGTGCTTCTTGGAAGAGCCAAGTCACCACATGGCACATTAAAAACTTTCCTAATAATCTTAGATAAATCTATCTAAGGATAGCTTTTTGTCAAGTTATTTGTTTGTTTTCTAGTATAGCCTACTGGTTCTGAAAACATCGGGGTTGAACAATGAGGATAGTGTACATTTTGCAGAGAGATTCTTAATCTCTATTATCTGCATCATTTACTTGCAATCTTACTCTATTTTTCTGCTGATACTTATCTGTTTTTATGAGATCCTGAAAAAATTAAATTTAAAACAAAATATGATGTTTGCAAACAATGAAGATATGTAGCGTTTGTGGGCTTTTCGTCTTTTTTTTGTTTGTTTTAGATATCTTCTCTTAGTGTCACTTAGAAGGAAAATTTCATTCTGATTGTAAAGACAGAAATTAGAAGCAAGTGGAAAAATACAAAGAAACAGATTATTACACAGGATGCACACTGCCTTAAGTAATCAGCTATCACATTTAGGACCACCAGGACAGCTCCCCTTCCATATTACATCTGAAAAATATGACTAAAATATTAATTTATTTTCTTTAAATAGTACATCAAATTTGTCACATATTCAAATTATGTACATGCACATGCTTCATAAAAAACTACATGGCATCAAAGCTGTTATATATTGTCCATCTTACGTTTTAAAACTACAGATTAACACCTTTGTCACTATAAGAATTTGTTTAGTAGAAAATAAATGCAATCAGTACAATATGCAAAATTACCGTAATGTGATTGTACTCTTTAATAGAAGACGCAAATCAAGCAAAGTCAATCAAATACAACTGATTTTCAAATAATAATGAAACACAAAGGAATCAGATAGTAACAGTTCATGGATCTGGTACAAATACTGGTATATCTTCATGTCCATGAATTCCCCTACATTGCTTCTGGATGCCTCTGTTACATTGTAAAAGGAAATCTCTATTCTCTGCCTTTCCTTTCATTCACTTATCAGAATATAGCAAGATATGTATTACTGCGGATATGCCTCAATTTCTGATGTACAAACATAAATAAAACAGATTTTTTTCCTTTTGTTCCTTTTTCTCTGTAAGGCTTACTCATCAAAATATTTCAAGTTGTGTTACATTATCTTTTGTGCTTGCCTCTATTTGCAGCCATAACAGTTGTTCCTGGTCACCTGTCATATTTTCTCCCTTATGTAGTTACCCTTCAATAAAGCATAACACAATTTTTTCATTTTTTACAAGGTTTTTTACATTGTTCAAATACACCAACTTCTGGCATTTGCTTCGCTGTTTTATTTCAGTTGTACTATTTACCTCATTTGCTCTTTTTTCCTTTCTGTACTTGTTCAATGTGATAGAGTGTGATCTGCTCTCTCCTGTCCCCACTGGCAGTGAGGCTCCCTGAATGCCTCAAGCCCATGTGGGATGGGTGCCCTGCTGAAAGTGCAAACCTCCTCCATGTCTGCAGCAGCACATTCCCTCTGCCTCCTGCATTTTGGCTAGGCAAGCAGGGAGGAAGGTCAATTTGTTGATCCCCTGGAAATTCAACCAGCTAAAACTTGGTTTTAATCTCAGTGCCACTCTCTGGCAGCAGCTGCTTGCAGGAGCAGCACTTCAGACCTAGAAATGCACATCTTAGAATGGGGTAGGTTGTAGCTTGAAAAATTAGGTTAATGAGGACACTCACAGATCTTAAAAGACGTGAAATTGGACCCTCATGGTTTGTAGATGTAGGAGTCCTTCAGAGACCTGTCATTCTAACTGCTTCATTGTCAAGTAAGAGTGAACACATCAGCTGCCACCACAGTGTTTAGTCAGCTGATACCACTGTGCACTTACCATCTCTGGCTCTTGAAGAGATAAAAATGTACACACACGGACATGTACACTGACAGCCCTACAGAACACTGGGATTTCTGATATATCTTACCTTCACCTAAAAGGCAGTTTCTTGCACAATGTGTAGAATTGGAGGTCTTCATTTATATTACATATGGAAATTAGCTGCTCAACAAAATCTGCTGTCTTAAATGACAGGCCTTGTAGAAAACTTTTAAATCCCTATCTGAATAATCTACTCCAATAATCAAGAATTTGGTGTTACTTATAATTTCTTTCATTCGTCATTCATCATATCAGTCCCTTAGTAGAATGCAGTACAATTTTCTTTTAGAGCTCCTTCGAAACCAGAGGGAGAAAAATGCATCCCACTTAAAGCTCTAAATGACGTACCTATATTCTGTCTTTAGAACTGTGATCTTTCCATCAGAATCTATCTCAAGAAGTCTGACATGCTGACAGTAAAATCATCTGCTATTTTGTCATTCAGAACTTGGTTTTTATCTTTCTGCAATATGGTCATTGCCTATCCTAATTTAATTTCACATTCACCCTTTTTGAAGCACTCTGTATAACTCCACCTTTTCTGCCATCTCTCATTTTTATTTCTTTCTGTTCAAATCAGGGAATCTTTGTCCTGATACAATCCACCTTTCACGTTCTATTAAATAACATTCTGTGTTGCAAGAGCAAGCTGATAATAATCTGCTATGTGCCCTTCTCCTTTGTCAAATTGCTCACTCAACCCCACTTAGAGTGTGAGAACTGTTGTCCCTACTAAGTGTATTGTTATGGCCTTCCATTGTCCATCACTTGCACTCATTGCAATGAATGTACCTTAATGTTCTATACAGCAGTACTATAATGAATACATTTTTTGCATGTCTTGGCATTCTCCATGGTCACTGAAATAAATATTTTTTTCATTTTATTTTACTCTCCAGGGATTTCAGTGCTTCAGTGAGTTTTGAATTAGGACTTTATGTTTGCTTTCCATGAACAGAGACTTTGTCTTTTGGATATGACATTTGCACTCAATGTACTGTTAGACACTGGGCATGTCACCAGTGTGGCAGGGCTGGTCATCTCAGCAGAGGAGAAGCGAAAAGAAGGGAACAATTCTCTCCACATTTTGAGTGAAATCCTGTTAAAGAAATGGATGTACTTACAGGACATTTATAAAGGTCTTAAAGAATATGAAAAAAAGGGCTGCATGCTTAGTAAACATGGTCACTGAAAAACTTTAACACCATAGCACTTTAGGACACTTTAGGAGAAATCCATTCTGTAAAAGGTGACAATCTCATTGATAAACAAGTCTGGTAACACTGTGTCTCTTCAGCTGTTCATTAAGTAATGCTGCTATTTTAAGTGTTGGTACTGCTAATGTTGGTTTAAGTGCTCTTGTTTGTAATGTTTCCCAATAAAAAATAGAAGGGTTTTCATCAGGAAAAAGCTGAAAGGAGAAAGAAACAGGAAGGGGAGAGAATAGTTAATAAAAGTGTTGATAAATAGTAACAAAATAATTACATAAATTAGTAACTAAATCATCATCATGATTTTAGCTGTAACTATTCCAGTTTACATAATCTAGATCTGTCTAAAAAATGTGGGGTTGTGCCAGGTATAAATTCCTAACATATATCATCAATTTTTAGTATTTATAAATGTTTTAAAGTGCATTTTGTGAAAGATAAATTTTATATTATGAGTTTACTTGTTTTTCATACACATAATTTAAGAAGGCTTGAGCTGGCATTTGGTAAATCTTCCTTCCTTGAAACTTTTCATACAAGAATATGTGATTTTGTTTGGTGTTTTGTCAGAATATAATTTAAAGTAAGCCCCAAAGTGAACTCTATTTAAATTCAGAGCAATTTAAGATCAGGCTTATGTATTAGGTCAATATTGGACAGCTTCTTCCTCCTTTACAACCACTATCATTTATTTAAATTGAGTATAAAGTAAAATTTACTGTACCCTGTGTGCCTATAAGCAATCTCTTGTGAATATGATTGTTTATTCAAATCACTGTGTTTTCCTTGTCCGTTTTATTTTGCACTTTCTTGGAACATTATACTGGGAAAATTGTCTTGGAGAGAAAATTTTCTTGGAGAGAAAACAGTTAATGTTTTATGAGAGAGACAGCCTCCAGAATTCCTTTTGAGCTTTGTAAAATTGAACATGGGAAAATAAAGTTGTCAGGTGTAAGAGCAGTGGAGCATTTTTTCCAGTGTGGTTTGGTGGATGAATCCACTTTGTGTTGTTCTGGTAAAACTGATTTTAGTCACTGTAAAGTGCATCATTATTATTCAGTCTGATTGATTGATCAAGGTAAGCATATTCACTTAATTTAGATCAAATAAACTCACAACCAAATTATTCTGTACAGAGTCAGGTGCGTGTCATCTATCTAATCTAAACCAATCTAATGTGCTTTTCCATTTTGTTACCAAAAAAAAGGTAGGCTAGTTCCCACAACAGAGACGTAGTAAGCGAATGATCAATAACTCAATGACTTTCAGCCTCTATAAGCAAGAAAAATTGAATAGGAGAATAAAAAAATTAGAAAAACTCTTAAATCTTGCAAGTCACATGGAAGAAAGGAGGCATTTCATATAGTTTTATTTGAAATATTGTTAGTATCAGGTAAATTAGACATAGCTTCTGCCAAACTGTTCACCAGGTTTTGAAAACAGATAGAATATTTTGATATTATCAGAATGGCTAGTTGAGAAATAGTACAATTGAGCTATTTGGAGACAACCCTAATTCATTACAATATTTTATTAGACAGCTTTAAAAGAGATGTAACATGTTGTATGATTTGGCTTTGGATATGAAGGGAACATGTCTGCGCTCCTGAAGTGCTGAGTTGAAGGGAAGGACAAGCCTGACAGAGTTCAAGAAGTGTTTGGATGATGGCCTCAGGCACATGGTGTGGTTCTTTGGGACAGCGATGTGCAGGGCAGGAGGTCGGTCTCGATGATCCCAGAGGATCCCTTCTGACTCAGCACCTTTTTTGTGATTCTTTGATTCTGTGATTATGACTATAACAGTTGAGGGGGAGTGCCAAAGCATGGTGAAACTGGTGCAGTTGTTTATCCACGGTGATTAAATTACTAACATTAATAACATTGTTTCATGTATTTATGGGTACATGTAAGAGTAAGTATATGTTTTCTTATGGACATTTAGGGCAAGGAGGGCTTACTTATCCTTCCCAGTTTGGTCTGGTATACTCATTATACAGTTCTTGTGTTTCCACTGTGAGGAAGGTGGTATGAATTTCACAGGGAATGGTTAAAAAGGGCCCAGGAATCAACCTTATAAATGCTACAAGGTGTAGATGGTATACTTTTTAAAGGAAGTTAAGCAATTCAGAAAAGTGAAAACTCATTTACTTTTACCCAAAAAATGGGAGAACAGGGAAGAGCAGTCCTTGATACTTTATACCATCCAGACAGTAAAAAGTAAAAATTTACAAATAAAAAGCCTACTTTAACAACTAGTTTATGATTAGTCTAGGTAAGTCAAGAATAACTGGATGACTGATTTTATTTAGCTATGTGTCCTGGTGTCAGTATGGATACAGTTAGTTTTCCTCCCAGTAACTTGTACAGTGCTGTGTTTATTAGGGTGAGAACAATAACACATTGATGTTTTAGTTGTTGCCAAGTAGTGCTTACTCTAAGGCAAGGACTCTTCAGCTTATTATATTGCCCTGCTGGTGAAGAGGCACAAGACATTAGGAGGATCCACAGCCAGGATAGCTGGTCCCAAAGGGTAAAAGGAATATTCCCTAGGAGATGAGAGCATTTAAACTAGGGGGAAAGTTGGCTAGAAGCTGCTGCTCAGGGTTGGGATGGGCACTGGTCAGCAGGTGCTGAGCAACAGTGTTGCTTATCACTTCTTTTGTATAATTTTTTTGTAGTTTTTTGTTGTTAGTTGTAGTAGTGGTGGTAGTAGTAGTAGTAGTAGTAGTAGTAGTAGTTTTATCTGTCCCATTTTCTGTCCTATTAAGCTGTCTATCTCAACCCACAAGTCTTACTCTTTTTTTCTGGTTCTCTCCCTATCCCACTTTGAGGCCAGGATGTAAGAAAATTAACATGTAGTGTTTAACTGCCTGCCATGTTAAATCATGACATCAGGATATAGAGGTTTCCTTCTCCCAACACGGACAATTCATTGTGATTCTTCCACACAATTAATTTTTTTAATCTATGGATGTCCTTTAGTATATCTCATTCCTCTTTCCATGCAACATACCCTAAAATAAAAGAAAAAATGAAAAACAAACTATCACAAAGAGAAAACCAGCCCCCATCAATAAACTTACAAAAAGTAAGTTTGTATAACCTATGCAAAAATATCCAAAATAAGTAATTTGCAAAAGCTGATCAATGATACATATGATACGATACTCACAAAAAATACTGCTTAAAGATTGACAGTATTTCTATATTTAATATTTCACTCAATCAAGATGCATACATAAATGACTTTTTGAATTATTTAAATTTTCTTGATTTGTTTGGCATGACATGACAATTGTTAGAGGTAGAGCCCCTATTTAAAGACTTTTTCATCAGGGTTATCATTCTGAACTTGCTGCAGCAGCTGCTAGCACTACCAGTGAACAGCGAAATTGAGAAGGATACAGCTGATAGGTTTTACCCTTTATCAGCCTCATGCTAATTTAATGCAACACAGAATATTATTTGTATTACTTCAAAAGTAAAAAGATGCTCCCCATGGGATTACATCACTATTAGACAGTTCTTACTCTATTATGCATGAGTCAACACAGCATTCAAAACAGGGGTTGTACAAACTTCATTTGTGATAATAAACTTAATGAGCAGCACTAGGAAATGTCTGAAGAACTGAATTATGATGACATAGCATTTGCGAAACAGAGCTTTGTATATTTTTGTATGTTGTTTCATTAAAGACATCAGCTTTTTTGGCATGAAATGGAAAATAAGAGTACTGATATGCGCTTTAAGCATCTGTCATAGTAGGCAATCACTGGAAGGAAAGCAATCTCTAAAACACATGTAAGATGCAAGATTAGAGCACTCAAACTTGTTTCTTGTGAAATAAGATGGTTATAGTGTTTTGTGATGTGCTCTGTTGCCATCAGTAAAATTCCTCAGTTTTACTGTGCGTCAATAGCAGGGAGGGAGGAGTAAAATAAACATACATTTATTTTGTTAGGAGTTGTAATTATAATAGTCCAGTTCATTTAGTACAAGACAGAAAGGCTGAAAATGCTGGTACACCAATCAGAATGAATGGCATCTAACTTGGGCATTATAGAAACAACCCCAGCAAAAGCCAAAGTCTAATAAAGTCTCTTATAAAGTCTTATAAATATTTATGTGTAGATTATTAAGCAAGATTATTCCTGGTACTTCATAATTTTTACAGATCTAGCCCTGAAAGGGATCCTCTCACACTGAAACTATCTCAAGCTGAAAATAGTGAAATAGTTTTGGTTTTATTTTTCAAAAATGTAACATACTAAAAACAAAACAAACAAAAAAAACCCCAAATCAAATCAACCCAAACATGCAAACAAACAAACAAAACCCAACAAAGCCATAATATGGAGAATAATTTCAGACTGCATTGTTCACCTGTGATTTTGTTGCTGGATGTATACATCTTATTTTTTTCTAGTTGTGTTAGTTTTGTTTCACAGAACTTTGACAAGGCTGTACATAAAGAATCATTCTCTCCTGTTCAATATCGAATGCTTCTGAAAATTACTTATCTGTTTTCCTTCATTTGTTGAATCCATTAGCTAATTTGCTTTACATAAATTGGTCAGTGTCATGCAGAATGTGCTGAAGACATACAGTTCTTGAGTGGAATACACACAGGTTAGTCCTTTTCTACTGGAACAGCGGTAGTTTATAGCAAATATTCAATGTGAAAAACTCTAAAGAAACAGTTGTGAATTAACAGAGCTGTGATCTGTGTGACCTACAATGATCTTCTAAAAAATCCCAAAGACTATGTGTTATAAAGAAACAAGCACAGTTGACACTGTTGATGATAATCACAAAAGAAAAGCTAAAAAGCTAAACCATATCATAAGTTATTTTTAAAAATTTGCTTCTCTGATTCAAGGCTGAGATAATTTGGCACATGACCCTGGTTATTTGTATCTTAATTACCTGTGCCTGTGTTGCAGTGATAGAAGCTTTATCTACAAACTTTTCATTTAGTTCATCACCAAATTCCATCTCTGTCAAGCAAATAAAAACCATATATACACTGGTGCAAAAGACAGCTTTTCTCTGGTTCCTGTGTCTTGGTGAACGCCCAAGCCACACCTCAGCCAGATATTAGGACATGTTATTAGTATGTAAAAGCCTTCTCCTGTACTCCCAGTTGCACCAAAGTGGACCTTTGGAGCACAGGAGCCATCATGTGTTAAAGGAGTACAGGCCTGCTGCTCTAGGATACAAGGCTTAGGAATGCAACAACAGCAGAGCCAGCGACAGCTGCAGAAACCTAGACAACAACCAGCACTGAAAAAACCCCCAAAGCTTTCTTATTTCTCTGAATACACACTTTGAGTCTATTAAAAGAGAAAGTGAGAGCAGGAGCACTTCAGAACTCCAGATTTAATTGCCTTTGGTCTGAAAACAAACAAGTAATGGATATAGGGCGACAAAGAGCAGAAGTCAATCTGTGCTACAATACAGTCAAGAACTGTAGTCCAAGGGCTCTCTCCTGTTAATAAACTAATGATTTAGACTGGTTCAAAAATTTCTGTGGTAATTCTGCACTGTAGACCTCCCTAGGGAAAGTCTCCCATACTCCATAAAAGTGGAAAACATTCAGATGCTTTTTATTAAGGAAACATTTAAAAGAGGACACAGTGTACCAATGTCATACCTATATCTCTAATTTCACAGTAATGAGATTAGTTGAAAAATAATTGTGTCCAGACCAAACTTTTTCCTATTCAATGAAGCACAGTTATCATAATTTTTACCCTCATATTTATCTGCTGTTTAATATCAGATGCCAAAACACTTCTGTTACTTTTTTGTACTAATATTCCTTTGATTTCATAAATGACATCCAATGGTATGGATTATCCTTTGAGTCAGTTGGGGTCAGCTGTCCCAGCTGTTTTTCCTCCCATCTCCTTGTGAACCCCCAGCCTTCCCACTGGCATGGCTCCATGGGAAACAGAAAAGGCCATGACTCTGTATAAGCACTGTGCAGCAATAGCTAGAGCAGAATTGGCTTTTCAACATTTTTTCAGCACAAAACCAAAACAAAATCCCATACAAGCTACTGTGAAGAAAACTCACTCTAACTGAGCTAGAATTTGGTGGCCAACACCTGCAGACCACTGCATAGCAGGAACAAATGTAATTCTGCATTAACTGAATACAATTTTTGAGTGTACACCATGCATCGAGACTGCTGTTACAGTCTACTAGTAGCTAAGTATTTCAGACTTATGAACTTCTTTTTTCATCTTCAAACCTGGTTAGGGAAACCTAACAAGAGCATCCTTTTTTCTGCTACACAACTCATAATCTCAGGGAGGGAGGTTTTTTTATATTTCATTAATATATGTAGAACTATTTAGATAATCCTGACATGAATTTTACAGCAAAAAATAATGAAACTGTTTCATTCATGTTTTTTTTAAATAAAAAAAGGATACCAAACAATCTTAGTACCTTCATTCATAAGTTTTTGCTTTCCAACACACTAACCCATACTTTGGAATATGTAAGTATATAAAAACTGAGCTACGCTGACTCAGCATAATGCAATTCCAGGAAGTCATCCAAATTTGAGAATGCTGCTTTACAACCAGCACATCAAAAATGGACAGATATCTCATAGTCAACTAAGAAAATAATATTACCAAGGAGTTTGAAGCTGAGATTTTGTGTATTATAAAAATGATGCAAGAGACTTTCCTGTTTCCTTACTAATAGGGCCAAAGCTTGTATTCTCTGAAAGACCCTTTTCCATTTACAGTTGATTTATTAATGGGCAATACAGTTCAAACAGACTTTTATGCAGCCAAGATTTCTTCTATACAAATATTCAAGATTTGTGGACAGAAGCAGCACAAGATAGAGTGTGTTATCTACAGTTTCAAATTTGCCATAGCAAAGCTGCAATTAAACAATGTCTCATTACTTGCAAAATCTTTCCAGTCTAACAGTCTTTCTGCTTCGGTAGCTCACTGATTTCCTCTTCCTGGAATCCAAAGATTATTTGAAAAGAAGCAGACAGACAATTTGTTTTTGCAGGAGGAGAAGATTAGGGAAACAGTTTAGGAAGGTTGAACCCTGGAAGTGGCAGATTTGAGTGTATAAAATAATACTGAAAATTGCTTTCCAGTGATGTTTATATTCTCAGGCTTCAAGAACATGCAGGGCAAGATGATGAGTGTCAGCAAATAAACATGACAACTCCAAGAGGGAGTCATGAAACGGCAGTAAAAACACCTGGTAAGTACAGCAGTACCCAGAAATCCCAGAACTTCCAAATCATAGATTTGTAACAACTGAGGAAGTAGCAAGATATTGAATGTACAGCCTTTTTTCACACATCTGTAGCAGGTTATTTGGCATGGGAAACAAGCTGCAAGTCAGGTTATGTTGTTGCTGAGCATTCTGCCTTTCTGATATTTGTGCTTGTATGATATCCAGAATACAGACCCACATTTCAGGTTATGTTACCATTTATGGAGCTTTTCTCATTAAATCACCTTAAATTATATACTTAGCTTTAGGTACATTACACACTGATTGCCTGCATGGTTGCATTAAAATCTGTTTAACACTTAAGCTCTTTCTTGCAACTGAAAGGGTCATTTCAGGAGCAAGGTTCATTATTTTACAGGTGGAAGAAAATAATTTAATCTTCCCAAGTACAATTTGCTCTGTGCAGATCACCCCTGTCAGAAGATGAAATGCACCACATGTTTTTTTACTATTTTTGCTGGCAATTGAATGATAAAATCCAGGCTTTAATCCAGAGAATAAAGTCCTCCAAAACCATAAAGGGACAAAAGTCACAAACACTCTATACCTAAACATTTTGGAACAATATACTGAACATAGTACACAAATGCATACACAAAATTCAAAAGTCAGTAACCTCCAATAAAGATAAAATCTAAATTCTTTTTTGGAGAGGTTTAATAGAATAGAAAAGAAAAAAACAGTTGGATGAATCTTGATTCAAAACATTATTCATTTCTTGTCACGGAGTTTAAATTAAATTCAAATCAATTTCTGATCTCATCTTCCCATCACGTTCTGTAAGGGCATTTTGGACCTGAGGCTAAAATTGATGGAAACAACAATTTGTAGAACAACTCGCGTTACCTTTAAGAAGGCTCGTGCATATCGAAATAATCAAAATATAAAGGGCTAGGGACAGAGACAGACAGGAGGAAAAGGTAATAGGGCAAAAAGCTGTGTATTGTCTACTCTTCGGTAATGTAGTTTTCATGTTACATTTAATCTCCCAAAAATAAATGTAATTTAAAATATTGAAATGATGGGCAAGTAATGAGAAACTGTGCCCTAGGAATATGACTAAAGCAAGAGAGGAGGTGGGAAAGACAAAAATGAGGAAGAGAAGAGAGGGAGAGGGGAGAGGGAATGTAGGAAGGAAGGGGGGAGGGAAGAAAGAGGGGAAGAGGAGGAAAAGGGAGCATTCTTTCTAATTCTGCTTTCTAATTCAGTTTCTAATTCTGTACATAACAGCATACATCTAATAATGTTATTTCATGTACTATTTGAGACTACAGAAGACACTGACTTCATCAGAGAGGAGAATCAGGAATAAGATATCTGTATGGTGCATTTCAAGGTTAAAAAAACTGTAGCAGATGCTATACATCATAACACATGGATGGAATATCATTTTAGCAATATAATTCGAACTGCAGGTATTATAGTCAAATGAGAAGTTAAGTATGCCAGTTGCAATTTGAAAGGGACAGGAAGAAGCTGAACCTGAAGGCTTTATTTCCACATTCATTTCTGAGGAGTTATCTATATGCTGCAGCACTGTATATGAATACAGGATTCTGAATCCTATGTCATGAATTATTGAATGTTCTGATAAGCAAGGTAGAGGTGGTGACTAATTATACATAAATGCATATGCCTTTTTATTAATTACAAATTTAGAAAATACATTTATTTGTGAAAATAGAGGTTGTCGTAGAAGGTATTTACATCACTAAAGACAATTTATAGTGAAAGTTACAGCACGGAAGAAAAACATGACAAAATATGTGTATCTCAGAAATGCTCTGCAGAACAAAATAAGGAAGATAGCAAGTGAACTGATTTTTTTTTTTTTAATGGTAAGGAATATAGGTGACATGCCAGGTGCTATTTTACATCAGGACTCTTCTTTCCCTCTCTATTCCAAACTTTTCTTTAAAACCATTCATGCAACCAGTTTCAAGATCCTGAAAGAGGAGTTCAGAACTTTGCTTCTGGAAAGGACTTCAACATGCAATTAGAGTAGTCAAGATTATTAATTTGTGTAGACTAATCACTGTTCCTGAAAACAAATTTTTTTTTATTTTTTTTTCCCTTTTGTGCTGTGTACTTTGCTTTTCTTCAGGAATGTTGTTTTTATGTTAAATTTTATCTCCCACAAATGCCATTCACAGTATTAAAATGGTAGACGAGCAAAGAGAAACTGTTCCCTTCAAATGGGAAATATAGCAAATGCAAAGAGATAAGATCTCTTTTTTGGAAATTTGGTTGATTTACAGTGCTTGAGTATCTGATCCAATATAGAAATTTTTGTTTCTTTGATTTTGCATTTACTTTTGCCATGAAGAAGAAAACATATGGGAAAAATATTGGAAACCACCCAGACTCTTGTTTTCTCCAGATGTTACTTAAGAATGCAGAAGGAAAAGAGAAAGAAATGGTTTACTAGCAATAAGGAAGTAATTTACAAACAAAAGAGCCAAAACCACCATTCCCATGAGACCCCGCTGCAGAAATTGGGTCTGGACAAAAACTTCTGGGTAATTTGAGATTGAACAGTAACTTCAGAAACACAGAAATAAACATCAAAGTATACTTGAGGCCATAGTGTTAATCATGGTACCAATCTCATTTATATTTTTCTGTTGAAAAAGCTTTAATGGGAATGAAGCTGTTACATTTTAAGAGACACGTTCTAGGCAGTAGATTCAAAAGCAGCTGAGCTTATTCAAAATCACAAAAATGTTTTTCTGTTTTTCTGAAAGATGGATTCAATGGGTGTACTGTTTCCATGTCTTGCAAAGTTTTGCAATAATTAGTGCTAGAAGATAGAAGGAAATGTGGCTATGGGCAGAAAATCTTACACAGGAAAAAATCACACTAGAGGCACTGTCCTAGTTCAGCACAACCTGCAAAACCAAACTCTAAAACAAGCAGAGAGAACTGTTCTATGAAAGTGCTTAAAATGACCTAATAACTTAGAAAAGTATAAAAAATTATTCCAATTTTACACAGGATTACCTGAGCTAAATTTGGAGTTCAACCTCAAAATTAAGACTTAAAGACATGATTTGCAACTGAGTTGCATATTTACTCTTTCTGTTCAGTAGAATCTGTATATTTCTTTGCAGGCTATTGGTAAAAATGCTCCTTGTTGAATCATTCTTTTTCTGCTCATTAGAATGGGCCAAGGTGATGAGAACTTTATGCAGTCCATTTTATGTTCCTAAATTAGGTACTACCATATTTGAAAAACAGATGTTAATGTGAGCCATGGTGATTCTGACAATATAACATCTTCTGCCTAGGTTTTTCACAAAGTCATTATGGAGAAAAAATAGCTCCTATATTTGAATGTTTTGGGAGTTAAGCACTGAAATTACATTACTCAAGTGGAATAATCTGGGAAAATACCTCTAAGAGATTAAGATTTAGAAATCCCAGACATTATTAGACCTCAAACTGAAATAATACATTTTGGGGGGAAAAAAGTTTGTTTGCTTCTTTATGGTTAAAAAAGAGATTCTTTCATATTACTTATGAGTTAAAGCATCAGTGAGGGACATGTTATCCCTTCATCAAGTTCTGCATCTTGGTCTCTTCTTGATACTGCAAGTTCTATGTTGTGGGATATACAGGTATGCTGCTTCAGTGCATGTAAGGGATACTCTGTTAATTCCAATGGTCTACAGACTGCTAGCCATGTCATCACCTAAAACAATTTTCAGTTTACTTGAGCACTTCACAAAATGCCTGCAGCAATGAGAGAAGTTTAAAGCAGAGCAGGCTATGTCTCAAGGGTAGATAGTCTGCATTGTTACCTAGGGCTGAACCTTCTACATTTGACCTCGGAGCAGTCAGAACTATTTTGCCTGGATCTAGCCTACTGGAATTAATCCGTTTGTTAGCAAAGCAATTGACAGTTCAGATTTATTCTGCTAATCTGGAGCTGCTCTGAACCTTTTTTTAACATCTTCAGCAACGTACATGGAATCTGATTTGCTTTATTTACCTTCTGAGAGAATGGAAACATAAGCAAAAGAGTAGTCATTTTGGCCTAATGCTTCTACAGTTGTTTTCCTTAACCGCTGCAACAGGAAAGGGAATAAGATTAAAATCTCCCATGTTTCTCGAAGATTCTTCTTATATGGAAGATGAAATCACACTCATATAGATCAGAAAAGATCTCCAGAGGTCATGTAGTCCAACCTCTTACTCAGAGCACATCCAGCAGGCCATGTCCAGTTGTTTTTTAAATATCTCTGAAAATGCAGGTTCCACAGTCTCTCTGGGAGGCCTCGTAAAGTGCTTAACCACTTTTATGGCATATTTTTCTTACACAAAAAGATTTTATTTCATTTTCTTACACTGTGTTTCAGCTTGTGTTTGTTTTCTCTCACTTTCCATCTGCATAGCTGAAAATTTTGACTCTGTCTTCTCTAGCGTCTTGCATGAGGTGCTTGTAGATCCCCCCTAGCCTCTCTTCTCCAGGATCAACACTCTCCATTCTTCCAGCATTTTCCTCCATGGTGCATGGATCAACCTCCTCAACAATCTTGGTATCTCCCTGCTGATCTTGTTCCAAAATGTCTTCACTTTATGTCTTGGCCTATTCTGTGTAGGCATGAATGCATCTGCAGCTCTTAATTAAAAAAAAAATATATATATATTCAGCCATTTCATCTAATTCTTGGATTGTTTACCAGAAAGACATTCAGCTTACCACTCCCTCTGACAGAACATGAGTTAAGCACACTTGACTATTACTCAATGAACACATGTCACAGAAACTCTTGAAGAAATTGTCCACAAAGTATTTTGAACAAATTATCCTGAGCTAGTAACTGCTTGGAATATTGTATACTTTCATTCCTCTGATTATTATGTAGATAGAGCAGAATTAATTATTCCCTACAAACATACATATGCAAACAACTTTTATTCAAATTTTCCTTTAATTTCAGTGCAAGTAAGCTAGAATAGCTCAGACTCCTTGGAGCCAAAGTTTAATGAAGTGCTATAGCTTAAGCTAGTTTCATTATTTCTAAATTTAGCTCTAGTACTAAACACTGAAGCAATGGGATTTTTTTATAGCATCATATCTTAACTATTACTAAATAAATTATTTCTACTACTCTACACAGAATGCAAAACAGAAAACAACTAAAAAAGGCTACCTTTTACAAATCAGAATTAATTTTAATGGCCACCTTTCTTTAAATCAAGAGTACTCCCATTTTGTAAGATTTCTGGGTTGTGAATGTTTGGTGTATTTAATGAGGTATGTGTCTTCATACATTTTAGAAGGGAATCATATGATCACTGAACGATTTGTGCTGGAAGAGACCTTAGACAATAGACTAAGAAAGACAAGTCTAAAAAAGACTAGTTCAAAAGAGACAATAGTCTGTTTCAAACCCCCTGCTATGAACAGGGACGTCTTTGAGCAATGTGGACTAGCGGAAGGTGAGCCGGCCCATGGCAGAGGAGTGGCAAAAAGATTGGTCTTTAAGGCCACTTCTAATCCAGACCATTCTATGATCTCTTGTTCTTGTGAAAACAGAAGTGAGCCATAGACTTACACAGTTAAAAAAACAGTCTGGTCATCTAGTCTTCCTGTCAGATTTGTCTAACTTTCCTGTGAACAATATCACAGTTATCCATTACTCCAGAGAAATGCAGCAAGAAATAAAAGGGTTTATAAAATAATTTATTGATGTTTTTTAAAATCATATCTAGACTGTAGACCCCCGTAATCATAATAATTTACAATAGAGTTTCTCTTGTCTTAATTATTTTAACTGACTCTACCTCTGTAATTGTTACTGCCATTAAAGTAAAATTTAAAAATATAAAACCCCCAGCGTTTTGGTAAAATCTTCTAGCAGTTCTCTATCCTAGATGATACTCCAATTTGAACAGAAGTTATAATGCAAACCACTAAGTTATGATTCTGAATTAAGTATTGTATGGATAATATTAAATATATCATCTATTATATTAGAAGGTCTGCAAAGAGCTCAGACAACTGTGGAAAATTGAAAAGTTTGATTTAGATCTTAATATTAGTTGAGGGTACAAAGTTTCACTCTTCAGTAATAGATAACAAAAATGTTTCATCAACAAAACAAAACATGAAAAAAAACTTAACAATGCTAACAATATTGTTTACTACATCTGATTCCTACCAAAAAGATTAGTATACTTGATCAAGCTTTGTATAATCTCTAATGGCAAAATTTATTTTTTCCTATATTACATTCTTATGTACATTACATTATGTAATGTATTATTATGTACATTACATTCTATATACATTATTGCCAAAAACTCAAGGCATTGCCAGGTGATCACTTGGTCATTTTGTGCAAATGAAATGCCTATCCAGTCATTTCAGATGGCTAGGCTGAGAAACATCCCATCTAATTTTGGGAAGATACTCAAGGTGCTCCTTCTTTAGATGATGATGATGATGATTCTTTCCAAGACTATGCCTGAAGGGAATGAAAACCTGATGCTAAGTGAAAATACTGCCTTTGGCTCTTGTTCAGCTCTCTGTACAGAATGGGGGTGCCTGGAACTCTAAATGCACAATGGTATCATCTGTAGGCAAGATTTGGCCAAGAGAGCTCAAGAGAGTTCAATTTCTAGGAAATTAAATTAGAAAACCAGTATGAAGTGAAAAAATAAATATAATCTAAGTTTAGTGTTCTGGCATGAGAGCTTGATGAACCTGAATACAAGGACCACTCAACTTTTCTTCAAAAAATAGTTTCAAGAGTGTAGTTCATATAGGAAAATCATACATCTTTAAATGTTCTGCTGGCTGTTGAGGACAAAATTAAAAGCTCTGGCTCAAAGACAAACCATAAAATATAAAAATATAAAATATAAAAATATATGAAAAAATATTTTCACAAGACCAAGAAATTAAAGAAGGCATAATAAATAATGGAAACACAGCAGTTTCAAAGCACTAATTCTCAGACATGAGTCAGAAGTCCCTTGGAGAGAAGCAAACTTCATTTTTTAATTCACCTGTTTCTTCATCTCAGTTTTTGAAAGGACAAGTCGTTAAGTACAGAAAAAAGACATTGTATTGCAGCTATTCCATAGGGATTAGATTTCAGCTACTCCAGCCAGAGAAATAGCTAAAGCTAGTTGCACAGTACTAAAGCTTAATATTTAATCTTTGAAGACCTTAATTAATTGAAGTCAATGAGGAAGGTGAATGCTAAATATTGAGTTAATGATTCATGGTTGAATATATATATTTAATTAAATAAATATTGTGCTCTATATATCATACCTATTAAAACTATGATAACTGTTGCTATGAAGGTGCTTAAATAATTAATATTCATACTGAAATGATAATTTATATATCTAATTACTAATAAAGACTAGCCAAAAACCATTCAATAAATCAAACTGCTTTATTCATGAAAAAAACTCTCTGTGCCCTTTTCTCTGCCACTCTGTTTCAGAAGTCTCATGGAATTTCAATGCTTTTTATTTTATTGACAGGTGTATTTTGAGATATAATAGTAAAAAATAAAGTAAAGCATTTAAAATTACTAGTACTCTACGGACTGTTTATTTGATTTTAATATAATTACGTCAATTTCATTTAATACAATGTAATATTACTTTTGTTTATTCTGCAGAAACTGCCATCTCATTAATTTCAGGGAAAACGTAAGTCAAGAGAGTCAAGAGAGATTAGCACTAAAAGAGGAAAATTTGTAAAAAGTAACTAGACAAATGAAATAATTGTTTGGGTTTTATTCCCATTTCTGTTTCTATAAATATCTGTGTTTTTCAGAGCATTCTATCTTACTACACTATCTGTTTGCTCTTTCTTTTCTCAGTCTTAGAGTGAAGCAAAGAAATAAAATCTTTTATTTGAGCTGCTGTCATGTGGTAGTCTACAGTAGACTGCAAATAGCACTGGTTAAAGTCCCACTTTTGTGGGAGGAACAAGAGGGCAGCTTCCAGAATTAGCACATAGACATAGTACCTTCCCCTTCTCAGGGTTTGCATGAGGCTCAATAAGCAAATGTCTCTTACTGGAATGTTGAAAGCTTGCAAAATAAATCTCTCTGTAACTGAACATAGTACAAACTCAAAGTTCATGATTTCAAATTAAGTAAATTCAAATTAATTCTAGACTAATTTATTCAAATAAGCACTAGTATATAGTTTCCAACTGAACAGGCCCTTTCAAGAATTTGGGCCTCAGTGGCTAAGTTTTGGCAGAAGAGTCACTAATAGAATTTTTCTTTACTTTAAAATAATGGAAGTAGTTCATATAACACTATATCATTTCATCCATTTTAATACACATACTAATCTCAGTCTTATGATCGTGTACAAGTGTACATGCTGAGACAAGTCCTATTGATTACAGCTTGTTCTATTTACAGCATATACATATGCAGCATATATATATATATGCTGCATATATGCAGCAACAATTTATTTTACATGTAAATTCAGTTTCAAGTGTAATTCAAAGTTTTCTTCCACAGCTGTTTTCAGAAAACATATATGAAGTTGTCTGAGAGACAGATGATAAGGAAGCAATAGCCCAATACAGAACTATTGATTGAACTGACAATTTGATTGAAATATTAAAAGTAATTAAAAACAATATATGCATTATGTGTTCTTCATATATTTTTCCTATCTTCAATAGCGTAAGCATCCAAGAAAACTTATCAAAATAAATCAAATATTTGAAGACATTGTTATAGTTACGTTTCCTCTCCTGCTGTGTTTCCTTCTCTTCAAGTGTCGGCATTTCTTCAATTATTGCAAACAGCATTCATGGCAATGGGTGATGTGAACCTTTAATCATAATTCTGATTGTCCTTCTTACAAGTTATCATGGTTACATCTACAGAAAAAGACTTCCAAATTCATGCAAGATGAGTCTAAGACTTTTTAATCTTTTAAAAGCAAAACTCTAACAATCTAAGGCATTCAAAAGCAGAAACATCAGAGATGTCTGCCTTTCCTGTCCAGAAAATAAAAGTCAGATATCACTCAGACTCCTTTTTAGGGCAGACAAGAAGGCAGACTCACTTCAAGACCTGGAAAGGTTATGGGCTAAATTCTCTAGGAAAACCTTGGCAAGGCACATGAAGAACAAGTTATCAAGAACAACTCATACAACTTTACCATGGGCAAACCACACCTTAGCGTCTGTTTGGCAGGGGTGGGAACCAGTGAAATCTCTGTATCTCCTACCACTCCCCTGCAAACAAGGTGAAAATGGCTGTGTGAGAGCCTTCTAAAGGGAAAAGGTGACAGCCAATTGCCTTTTATTATAGGTAAAATAACTTTTAGCATAACATCATATGTTACCATAAAAGACAAAGAAAACAGAAACTTGATTTGAAAGTTTATATTTCTGGTTTACAAGACCCACTAAACACACAGGTTATATTTAAGCTATTAGAGAATATATACGGGAAGACCCCAATCCCTTATATTGATGGCTGCACTGATATAATGCAGTTCTCTTTTATTAAAACCTGCTAAAAGTTCAGAAGCTTTTTCTGATTCAGGAACAAAGTCCTATCAAAAACTTTTTCAAACTAAAAAAAAAATAATGTAAAAGCTTGATTTGCCTCTCTTTTTTCCTGAAGTAGATAGTAAAAATGAAAGAAAAACCTATCTTTTTTCTGCTTCATGTTACAAAGTCTCCTACGATATGCTAGTCTTGATGAAAACCTCTTACGCAGAAACATTTTGTGTAAAAGTGAAAAAGAAAGTCCTTTTCATCATCTTTCAAGATTAAGCATGGGTTTGAACTAGAATTAAAATGGAGAAAATTCTTATCTGTAGGCATCATTGTCTTCTTGATTTCATCATTAGTGCCTGTAGTTTATGGGTTTCAATACAGCAGAAATTCCTGACATTCTGTCTGATCTTCAGAGCTGCCAAAAAAGAGAAAACAGTGTTTCAGGAGTTACCCTTTGTTCTGTGAATGAGCCTGTTCAGATAACTTTGGAACAGGTGATCAGAACATAAGACAATTAAATTCTATTCATTGTATGCCATGGGTAATTAAAAAAAAATTGAAATATTGGTAAGGAAAGATAGTCTTATCTGAGAAGGTATTTTTCTAATGGGCTTTTGGAATAAGATCATCAGTAATGACTTGGACATCTGAAGTTGTGTCAGTACCTCAGCTCATTTCAAAAAACCACCTCACCTCCAGAATGCAGCAATATCGGAGAAATCTCTTTCATATTTTTACTTTCTAAGGAGCTGCACTAAAATGTGTACATTTATGTAATAATTTATCGAATTTTATATAGAATCTGCATAATGCATTAAATGAAATTTTTTTTAGTCATATCTACCTAGCAATGTACTCATGTATAGACCTAATTTTTAAGAAAGTGGCATTACATATAAACTTTGTCTTCTATCTGTATATTTGATTTTTTAGCACTTTATTCATCTAAGTACCAAAAATATTTACTTTGATTATATATCTCAGTGTATTTCAGGTTCAAAAATGTTATGTCTCATAGCAACTCCACTGGTAGGTTTTCTCTTCTGCACATTTATTATGTTGGAAAATAAAGTTGACTTACTTCATACAGACAGAACATCTAAAGTTAGACACCAGAGGCAAATTAATATCTGAAGGTTTCCTGTATCTCATATCTTCCTATGAGATGTTCCCTGCCTCCAGACTCTGCTTGGTACGTGATACTCTGGACGCCTGACACGTCGTTCTGGCACTTTGTGAGGTAGCTGCACATCAGCAGCACACTCACGGGGACAGCTACCATTCCCATCAGGGAACAATCTGCAGGGCCAGGCAGAGCCTTCAGGTGCACATGGGGTCACCGGGGTCCCTGGCCTCTCATTGCTCCTCCACTCCTCACCAGGCTTTAGTGGCTGTGCTGATACAACAACCAAACATAGTCCAGCAGTATTCGAGTGCTAAAACTTGGAAAATTACCTGGTCACGTTGGAGGCACAGAGCACTCAGGGTACTGAGGAATATTCTTGGGAAGGTTGGTGCTTCAGTTGTGAGGTAGGAGCGACCCCCATGAAGAAATGTCTAGCCCGTTTTAGAAAGGACCTAAAAGAAAAAGAATTGAACCAAAGTGCTTTGAACCAAGGAATTCAGAGAATGAGGATGGCTTCCTGAGGCATGGTGAAGGGGACAGAGGTTGCCACAGCTGGCACAACTGTCTGGAAGGAGCCATTTACCTCTTCTTTGTCTGAAAAATGGAAACAATAATATTGTACTATAAAAGTTTGAAAAATGCAGAATATCTGATAGATACTTGGAAATCATGCTGTTATTGTAACAAAAGAAGAAAGTGTTTCTAACTGTGAAGTGTGTTTCTTTTCTGGGTTGGCAAAGCTATTTAGGTCTCAGGTACACTAAGTCCTGTGTCTTCTTCTCTGTCTGCATGTTTGGTTTCCCTGTGAAAAAAGAACATGAGACAGAGGGCTTTTGGCAAATATATATGACTACTTAGAATGCCAGTGGATTTGGAACTGGTAAAAACTCTCCACAGAGAATTTACAATTTTCTATTCAGGAGATTAGAACACTCTTGTACATGTAGTGGGTAATCATATGGCTCAGCTTTGAGATCTTTTGGGGAGAAAGTGAAAGCCATAGTAAAGCTGGGCTTCACAATTTATTTTTTTCCCCCCTGCTAGTACAAAAGAAAGGATAGGAAGCAAGAGAATCTTTAACTCAAATCTTGAAACACCAAGACTTTCAAAGGAACCTTACAATTGTGATGTGTTCTGAGAACACAGAGATTTATTTCAATGACTTACTTCCTGGCACACTGAAAGAAATTATTTCCTGTCAGGAAAGATCAAACAACTTTTCATAGAGAACTACAGAAGGCAAATACAAAAAAAAATTTCCTTGCAAAGTAGTGTATCAGGGTGTTCACCTCCCCACAGTAGTTAGAGAAGCACTGCAGGAGACAGGAAGCAATCACCTGTCTTTAGGGAAAAAACAAACATTTTATTTTTATAATTAAATAATTAAGCAATAACTATTCCATTAAAAGATATCATGTTACCAGTGGATATTTCCCACACACTACACTGAGATTTATGAGAAGCAGCCAATGTCTAGGTTAATATGGCAAATACCAACTCAATGACTTAGAAATTCCTTCTTTGCTTCTCACAGAAATACTGCATATTGTGACATCTGAAAGAAATATAAATGGAATTAGTCACAAACTTTCATGTGAAATTTTTCAATTTAGAAAGTCATGATTTATTGAAACAATATCTTAGTAAAATTGTCACTGAATTTTCTGGGTAAAAAGAAATTTATGACTGTTCAAGTTTTATTGCTTTTTAAAATCTATTTTCTGGCCTTCAGAAAAAAAGTACTTTTAATATGAAAACATAAATGAGTTTATAAAGTGCAAAATAAAAGCCAAAAGTGAGAAGAAATGTTTTAGATATCACTGAAACAGAATGTTTTCATTAATGTTTACAGATGTTTTTCTTTCTTGCACTTTCATTGTAACATATTTCTCATATATTCAGTGTTTATTTCCAACTCAGAAAAAACCAATTTGGTTCTTTAAAAGTGGGCGACTAATGTCATTGTAGATGAGTTAATATTTTTTCCAGATTGTTTCACGGAGCTAGAATCATTTAAGGAGAGGAGCAGCAGATGGGTACTTGAAAGAGCTCTGCAAGTCTACATTTAGGAAACTGAATCCAGCTTTTTGAGACCCTGTAAAACAGAAGTGCTTTATGAGCACATGTAAACACATCCTCACATTAAACTATGCCACTTCTTCTGACTTTTGTTTGCTTCTTCTCAGAAACCAAGTGTAAAGTTCCACTCTCCTTAAGTGCAGCCTTAAACAAACAAGGGAATTTGCATAAAGATTACCTGCTTCTACTCTGATTAAGTTACAAGAATGTTTCAGCTGTTTGATTGTTTTTAAATACTTCATTATATTGATTTAGGTTTTGATGAGTAGGACATGCAAATGGAAGCTTTAACTTCACACAGTATTATTCTTTACAAAATAAGAGGAAAAATGAACAGGAACTAAGGAGAAAATCTAAATGTTTCTGAAGAGTGTTGCTCTGAATATAGACGTCATATCTATTCATAATTTGATATTATTAAATACAAAATTCGAATACACAAGGAAATCAGCTATTGGACCTTTCTTTGTTGCTTATAGGAAGGAAAAGCAGCATAACTATTTGCACTAAATCAAGTAAAAAAAAACCCCGTATTAAATAACTGGCATTTTTGTGCCTAGTGGTTTGTGTGTGTTCTGATCCTCAGTTCTTAAACTATATTTTCCTTATGAGTATCTGAAATTAAAATTGGAACAGTTTAAAAAATATTCATGCTTACATCAATGTTTGCTACAAATCAAGACTGTCTGAGACCAATATTCACATTTCAGCCATAGCAAAATAGAACAAAACAAAAATACAACATTAAATGTAGAAAACTGTTTTCATTTTATCCTTAAAGCTACTTTGTAGCTTATCTTTTTAAGGATTTATCTAACATCAGTTTTAAACAGACCTTTTCTTGAATATATATGTCTCAAATACAGATGTGGAAACACATACTGAGTCAGCAAAACATTACTGCCAGTGCAATCAGAAAGAGAAGAGTATCCTCACAATAACTGGATGACTAAGGAGAATAATGCAATTGCAAAAACTAGCATTATAGTTCCTCACAGCCAAAGAAAATATGAAAATATAAAAACCATGAACAAAATATGAAGAATTTGTTAATTTTTTTTCTTCCCATTCCATGGAAAAAAATTTTGCACCTTTAAATGTTTTTCTTGAACAGTTTGAGAAGAACCAGTGGATTATGCACTAAAAATGAAGTGCATCCTCCACATTTGTTTCATTCAAATTAATGATTGCTCTGAACCAAAATCTCAGATCTTAATATATACTTACCTTCACTTTATATAGAGCTGCAATTTGACAATGTAGTTTCTAATTTCTATCACAGGCCAGCCCACAGTTCTGTATCTCAGTTTTTAGCAGCTTTGAGCAGCTGAGAACACAGCACAACTTTGTAGTCCTAACTTCTTTTGCAAACTGTACAACACTGATACATTCAGATACTTTCACTAGTTTAGAACTAAAACCAAAATGAGACATGTATTTCCAAACAAATAAACTTTTTTTGTAAATATAGTGCCTTTACAGTCAGAAAAGCAAAGTTCCAAGCCTACTAACATTTATGACAGGTTTGACAGAAATAAAAATAGCTAAAATTCTTGTCTGTGTTTAATAAAAGGGTAAATGCTTGACAATATGCACCATTATATCTCTAATGACAAACAAATGCTTCTAAAAATGTACTGGAACAGAACTAACTTGTTGAAGAACTTGAAGGTCAGTTTGAGACAAGGGACTTGATAAATAAAAGCAGTCATAGCCCACAGAGTTGCCCTGTCATACAAAGTATGACATTCCAGCACTCAAACACTTATTTTCCTACAGAATGCATCCTTGATTTGTCAGGAGTGTGACACACTCTATTAGAAGAGGATGCTGGTAAGTGTCTTCACAGAGCAAGTTCTGCTGAGCAGCTTGCAGAAGTGTCACATTTTGTTAGAGCTGCTACCCTGTCCTCACGTCTCATTATGCGTGGAACACTGTACTGGAGGGTATCACTTAATGAAATTCATGCTGAAAAGGAAACAAAACCCGAGATGATTGCATGACAATGACACAATACATCTGCCCACTTTAGAACATGTTACAAAGTGAAGATACATCTCTCATTATTTCAACGGGCTTCATTGTACTATAATTGTTTTTGACTTGCAATTCACTTGAAATTGCTGTGGAAGGAACATTTTACTTTTATTGTTGGATTTACATAAACATGTCTGAATTTACTATTCTCCTTTCCCTCTCCTTTATATTTCTCTGTCTTTTTAACCTTCTATTGTCACTTTTTAGACAAAGGCTTCTTCCAGTATTTATGTTCCTTAACTTGTCTATGCTGGCTTGAATAAGTCTGAAATAAGTCTGAGTCTGGATAAGGCTGAGTCCAAAATGCTTTGGAACTCATTGCTACTACTCACAATATATTAAAAGGCAACAACAGAAAACAAAGAAGAATATAATGCAAAATATAGGAGGGTCCATAATACAGTTCTAGTCACACTAAAGTGGTTCTATCTGAATATTCTATGTGGACATTTCAGAGTTTTTAATTCTTGAAAGAAGGATTTGTCACAGAGGTGTCTGTTACATCATATTTAAGACTACATTCAGGCTGGCTTCAGTAATGTTAGAGTGGGTTACTGGAGTTCCTGATCAAAGTGGTCTTCATCAACAACAGCTGCTCTTTGCAGCATTTAGGTAAGGAAGTGTCCTCCAGCACCTTTAATGCAACAGAGGGATCCTGGGGGAGTCCAAGGCAATCCACTAGTTGCACAAAAGGGGCTGATTTGTGGTCCTTCTAAATGACAACTCCTACTGTTCTTGGATTAAAACACAGGGCAAAATGAACCATAGGTTTGTCTTGAGAGAGAATTTCTTGCGATCTTGTGAAATCCAGATTCACCCAAATAGTGTCCTCTTTCCTCTATCCCACACTCAATTTGAAAGACTGTAAAGGAAGAGCAAGCATAGAGAAGACTTCCTGTTCAAAATGCACTATTCAAATGCTAAACAGAAGAGATTTGCAAGATAAAAGGGATCTTCAGTTCACAGTAGTGCTTAAAACACTTTGCCAGGCTATGGAGTCCCGGATTATGCTCCCTGTTCTGTGTCCTGTATTTAAGAGTCATTGATTTTAAAACACCCATAGTAGTTTAAAGCAGTGTCTCCCATCTAAGTTTCTTAACCATTAGGATAGTTAACAATGCTTCAGGGCCTTTAGTTATGAAGAGGGGCAATGAAGTATTCTGGGACTGTTGTTAAATAAAAATATAGGTTCTTTAGATTTTAAACTTGGATCCTACATGGCTCTGTTCTACTGAAATAATAACTTATGATAGTCATAATCTTTGTTATCATCACGCAATTCATTTCATTTTCACCTTAGCTCAGCATGATTATAACTTTTATAAAGTAATTTTAGTCAGTATTCTGCAGGACCTTGATTTACAAGGGCATACAAGGGATGGGGAAGAGGATGTAATATAATACATAAAAATTCCAGCTATATTTTCCTTGGTTGTTTAGCTCACTTCCTTTTCTACTCAGTCAAGATATGTATTCTGCTGGATGTTTTTTCTCCCTTTGTCTAAGGTAACATGGGAGGAAATTAATTTCACAGTGTACAGCATATTTTCATCTGTTGTTTCTCAGGTAATGAATGAAGTTATGCACACTTGGCATTTATTCAGCTTGCTCATATGTGTTAGATTGTACTTTTTGAATAATTCAGTATGCTCCTTGCACTCCTGTAGACAAATCAGAGTAGGTAAGGGAGTCTGCAGAGTGACGTGCAACTGTCAGTGAGTTGCCATCCTCTGAGCAGAGGTTAAGAACAGAATGGAGCCTCTAGTAAACCAAACATGTAAAAAGGGTGCAGAAATGCAAGATCTTTCCTACAAAAGCTATACATCAGGGGATTCAAGATATGAAAATTTCATGATGCAATTCTCTCAACAGAAAGGTCATAAGAGATTAGAAGATGGCGCTACAGAAACACTAGACTACAATTTTTAGACCAGTGCCTCTCAAGCACACCCTTTTTTAATCAGAAAGCTACTGTTCTAAAAATACAAAAATTATCTTGTGCAATGTTGGAAAAATGTTTTTTTTCCACATCATATGAAAATACTAAACTTAGCATGGGATGTTTAAATTTCATTTTTGCAATTTTCCATTTCAATTATTTCACTGCCTGCATGGGAACACATACTGTTTTGTGAACCACTTCCTTGGGTCTTACACATCAGTGATGATACAAAGACCATGAGTTGAGAAATAGCCTTAGATTTGGCTACTCCTGCACCTCCTTTGATTAGTCCTTCTCAGATGAAGCATCACAAGTAACAGTGGCTGCTATAAACCTATAGGAGTTATTCTGATTTTTGCTTGAAGCTGTCTGATGAAGCAAGGGACCAAGATCAGTGTTCTGCTAAATTGTTATTGTATAGTGCTCATCTTCACACAGATACACAAATACACAGGCAGGTACTTCACAATGTTTTCTCTTGAGGTTTGAAGGAAGCTGGTCAGTTAAACAGGTGCTCATTGTGACTTGGTCCTAAGACATTAATGGTCTCTTTGAAGGTGCTAAGGGTTTAAAAGATGTAAAATGCATTCATACCTTATCATGCCTGATCCTGTGTTTAGAAGTGTATTTCTGCAACCATGAAATCTGTGATTTTTCTTACAGACTACCTGGAAACTGAACTGTATTCTTGTATCAAAGTAAGGAGGGTTAACAGAAAGACTGACATTCATGTGAATTCATAGATGACTGGAAACTAATAATTATTTCATTCTATACTCAATATATTATGAGATGGTCTTTTGTACTGTTTTAACCATTGTGCAAGAAGTAGCATGACATGAGGGAAATATTCCCTGTTGAAATCCCCACAGAGCTCATTATAAAGATGAAATTATTATGATACTGAAAAAATAATGAAAAATTAGTCTGAAAACAAAAATGAATATCACATGGGGTTTGTACTTATGTTATAGGGCTTCTTTTTCATATCGTTTTGTTTCATTGTATTTTGACATTTTTGTTACTTGGTCATCACTAAAAATTTATTTGTATGCCAGAGAACATTTGGAAACCAGCAGAAAGGCTGAGAGAAGTGCTACAGAACTCAAAGAGTTGAAGTGATGTTTTGGGGGAAAGTGGGTTTTCATGCTGCTCTTCAGTGAAACTTTTATTTGGTAATTCTATAAAACATGATCCTTACTGCAGTCACCATGTCTAAATATGATTAAAAAAAATAAGAAAAGCAGAATAAAAGTCCTACAGAATTTTCCAAACACAAAACTAGAGCTCAGGTGGTAAGGGCAAAGTACTTATAAGATTTTTATTTCTATTTGTGACTTTGGTTATGAAGTCTTGAACAATTGGCTCTAGGCGACCCTGATTGAGCAGGGGGGTTACAGAAGATCACCCTTTGCAACCTCAATATTTCTTGATTTCTTGATTTTGTGATTAAGAGCATTAACTACATTTGTGTTTGACACACATAAATGAACTATAGATTTTATTACTATTATTATTTCTCTTTAGTTAACTGTAAGGACAATTCACAGGGAAGTCAAATTTGTGTCATTCACTCTGTTTCTTCAGAAAAATGTGAGTTTTTGAGAAGTTCAGTCATTGTGAAGATGCTTTTCAATTCCAAAAGAAATGGAGTTTCATATTATACAAAGAATGTCTTCACCTCAGCAAAATAGTGAGGTATTGTTCAATGAAGTGAAATGGTTATGAAGTCCAGAATTTCCCTGTCACATTCCCTTGGTTGAAACCCTATAATGACTTCTGCATAAAGTCATTCCTGAATTTCTGCAATGTAGGAGAGGAAAAATAGTCTTATAATCCATTCATAAGATCTTTGAAAGGCAACCACAATCCTCATTTGCCTTCATCTATATTTGTAGATTAGTAGGCCAAATTAACTTACATACTGTTACCATAAAGATTTTTCAAGATATTTTCATAGTGAACATATTTATATAAATATATATACATAAAAGCATTTAATGACCATGTGAAAAAAGGTAAAAACATTTTGACATAAATTACCAACTATGAGAATATTTTGCTCATTTTCAAATGTTTTTATTAATTTAATTTGAAATTCTGTTTATTACACTGCATTACACTCACTTGGCTATGAACGAAGATTTTATTAAGCTTAGTCATACCTATATCCAAGTGTATTTTTTATTTCTTATCAAAATTAATTTCTTTTAATCAATATGGAAATCACTAAAAATAAGATCAATTTGTATTAACATATTAAGAATATATTCTGTGTAATGCAGTAGCCTACTCAGGCACAGCATCGCCAGCCTGTTGAAGGAGGTGATTGTCCCAGTCTGCTCTGCCCTGGTACAGCCTCACCTTCAATATTATTTCGGGCACCACTGTGTAAAAAAAGACATTAAGCTCTTGGTGAGTGTCCAAAGGAGGGCAGCAAAGATGGTGAAGGGCCTTGAGGCGAAGCCTTATGAGAAGCAGCTGAGCTCACTTGGTCTGTTCAGCCTGAAGGAGACTGAGGGGAGACCCCATTGCAGTTACAGCTTCCTCCTGAGGGGAAGGAGATGGGCAGACACTGATCTCTTCTCTCTGGTGACAGTGACAGGACTGAGGGAATGGCCTGAAGCTCTGTCAGGGGAGGTTTAGTTTGGATATCAGGGAAAAGGTTCTGTGTGGCTGGGCACTGGAACAGGCTCCCCAGGTCAGTGGTTACAACACCAGCCTGACAGAGTTCAAGAAGCTTTTGGAAAATGCTCTCAGGCACACGGTGTGATTTTTGGGGTGTCCTGTGCAGGGCCAAGAGTTGGACTCAATGATCCTTGTGGGTCCCTTTGAATTCAGCAGATTCTGTAATTCTGTGATATTAACTCCAAAATACAAGTACTGAAAGACTTTATGTAAATGCAAACCATATATTTATAGGATCAGGTTCAGTTGACCAAAGAGACTTCAAGTGCCATTTGAGCTTCTCTGGGATAGCCCTCCAGGTCTACATAGATCTCATATCAGCTAGCCCTGTGTAGATAGCTGAAAGGCCCATGAATATTCAAAATGGTACTTGGTGCCTGTGTACAGGCACTCAAATCCTTATCTAAAGTTATTATTCACTTAAGCACATACCTTTCCATTTCAGAGGGAGCTGACATCATTTCATCAGTTGGATCATTCTGTAGACTATTGGCTGTAAAGTAGTTGAAAAGCCATTGATGACTGACACCGTTTGAAATACCATACTTTAATCTATTGATCCCTTACTCCTGTAAAGGACATAGGACTTCTGTAGACCTTGTGTAAGATTTGTCAGTGTGTGTGACAGCTCAAAAGACACTGAGAGTCTTTGGGCATCTGATCAAAGTCTTCTATAAATACAGTGGTATCTTGGATACTAGCTTGCAAATGGACACGTAAATGTAGGTGTCTAAATCTTTGCAGCATGTCCACACTGGGAGTTGTCTTTCTTTCCCTATAAAGGTGAACACAAAACCGCTGTTTTAAAATTTAAGACATTACATTTAATGTCCCTACAGTTCAAGGTGTTTGTGTTACCGTTGTGCAGTCATCTGCTAGCAAGTTCCTATGAATTGAAAACAGAGCATCAGCTTACACTACCTGAAATTATCCTTAAGATGAAAACTATAGTAGGCTGAAAAATAAAACATAATCTAAATTGTTATTAAAACTACCTCTTTTGCAGGAAAAGCTTCCTTGTAATGCAATTTAAATTGAGATACTGTTAATTACAGATCCAAGATTACAAGCATTAAACATAGAGACCTTCTAAATTACTTTACATTAAACTTCTCAATCACTTTGCCTAGAACTCCTTATTTGTACCTCATGGCATTTGTGCTTAACAGCATCTTGTATCTGTTGGATTAAAATAAAAAATACTTATTTCCTTTTTTATTTTAAATTATCAAAATATGAAATTTAATTTATAAATTCATATTTTTAATTTCTTGTGCAATTTGAAGTAGATAGGAAAGTAAATCTTCTATTCATTATGCTAGATAGTCACCACTTTATATGCACCACAACAACTAAAGTGTGGTAAGTACCTGCAGCTGTTTTGTGGCAGATGGTTATAGTCAGCATTCGATTTTTTTACTCCTAGCAAGTACACAGCACTTTATTCAATGGCCCAATTATAAAACAAAATAAAAGAAAAGAAACAAAAAACCCCAAACAAACAAACCCAAAAACCCACAGATCGTTTTTAGAAGATAGGGTTTGTTTTTTCTCTTTTTTCTCCTTATAATTGCCCTATAGCTTCATTGCATCATTTCCTCAATCTGAGTTAAGATTTTTTGGCATGGATATTTTTCAAGCCTCCTGCTTGATAGTTTTTAAATTAGCATTGTACGTATGCCTCCTGCAGACATCCTCTCCTCTGAAGGGAACTTATGCTGATATTCTTAAGACTTCATTTCACAGCTTGAAAAAACTTACAGATGTTTCCCTCTTGTTTGGAGAAGAGTGGGAAATCCAGAAGGTAATAATCTTGTTACATTTTTTTCCAAGCCCACTATAAAATTATCTGAAACTCTTGAAAATTAGCCCAAGCTACCATACTCAGCTTGGAACTCAGTGGAACCCCATTCCACTTGGAAGGAAGGTGGGACTCAGATTATGAGAGGTTGCTCTACAACCTTCTTAAAAAATAGTCTGTAGTCAACTGTAGATCAGTAATGAGAATTAAAGCTGATCAAAACAATAATATCCTCATAGCTGCTTTTTTAAAAAGAGTTCCATATACATCTGCCTATAAAACTGTGTATCTTAATTGTATCTCTCTAGTTTCAACAACATCTTTTATAATAATTTTAAAGTTTTTTTGAAAATTCAGTTATTTATCCCCCTCCCACTAGTTAGTAGATGAACTAACCTAACACAGGGAGAAATCAAAATCAGTATTCCATTATGGAAGCTGCCATACTAAATTTTAAAAAACGGTTGTCTTAATACCACTTGGGAAAGTGTGTTCCATCTTTGTGTTAGATTTTTGCAAAAATGACCTCCAGAGGTCCTTTCCAAGTAAATAAACTTATGAATCTGTGATTCTAAAGCCTGTTTTATCTTTCAAGGAGTTTGTAGCTTAATTGAACACAAATCACAATGGCTCATCCTGGAAATAAAGTAAGGATCAGAACGAAACAAGACAAATTACATCATGCAGTGGTCCTCACGCGCAAATCAGGGAGAATGATTACAAGGAAAGTGAGCTATAACACTAATTTGTTCAACTGGAAAATTATATCAGTAACTGTTCACTGCTTAATTCAGGGCTTATACACAGTTGAAAGAAGGGAAGACTTGAGTGCAAAGTCTTGTGACAAGACTACTGAGAGCTGTCAGGTTTGTTACTTCATTGATAAATCCACAGAAAATCAGGACTGTTACTTCCAAATATGTAAGTACCCTGGCAGACACCACTGCATTGGCTGGCCTTAGGACAGGCTTTTAGTACCTTCTTTAATGCTGTGTGAGTTAGAAACTGGGCATAATAAAGGGACATTGTTTTCCCTTCTCTTCATGGCATTCTTTTGTATTCTTTAACGAAAAATGGACAGTTCAAAAATCCTTCAGACCCAAAAAGTAACACCTAAGTTTAAGTTTAATTTGCCCTTGGAATTTCAAAACATGATGAATGTAATAGAAATGTTTTTTTCCTTTAAAGCACCTATCATTTTTATGCTGTTCTAATGTGCAGGACATAGTTTACTATCTTGCACAACAATACTAAACCCCATTGATCTGCTTGCATTTTATCTTCCCTTCACTGTCTAGTTAAGAGTAAACCAAATAATTTGATTCAGTAGGAGCAGACTTACTTGAACATGCTTCTCTGAAATTGTTATGGGTGCTTGAGTGATAATGATTGTATGACCTACCTACACTCTAATAACGAACAGACTATAGGAAGTAATACAGCATATTAAATTGAGGATATAAATCTCTTTCTATTACTACTGTCTTCCTCAACACTAATGGAAACTTCAGCTTTTTATGGCAGCTTAAATAAGAACTGGAAAATGATGGAGCAGGCAGGATTAATTGAATGCCCAGAAGATATGTCTGTTGCTGGTCTACCTCCTCCTGTTTGTCTCCTGGACTCACAATACATCTGTGCCTTCACCCTTTATTTAAATTGCATATTTGTGGCAGATTTGGATTAAGGTTATTATGCCGTTTTTGACAAAATTAACTTTCTACAAATTTCAGAGCCCATTCTTTTGTTCACATTATGTGCTTGTGTGTAAACCTCAGAATTTCCATTTAGAATACTTCCTCACTCTGTAACTATGACAAATCAGCAGTGTCGGACCAAAAGTTTTGTTTCTGAAAAAAACAGGTTGTGGCAGTTCTGTGTTCATGAGGTAACTGTGTCTCAGACTTTTACTTTAACCTCAGATGCAAAACTCAGAAAAACTTAATGTTCTTACTTTTGCACTGAATAATATGCCATCTGATTGGCATATAAACTAACTCTGCCAAAAATATATCAATCTGTGAAGTTTAAAAGAAACAACTATATTCAATGCTGTCTGTTTACTGTTTTATAAAAGTCTTTCTGACCTTTTTTTTTTCTCCTGGGTTAATTTGGCTTTGGTAATAAGAAATAAGGGTTTTTGTTGCCTTATTAAACTCTTTTGTTGTAGTATATTGACTTAAGGTTTCACACCAACAGTCAAGGTAAAAGTTAATTACTATTCAGTACCTTTAATTGCAAGCTACAGTTCAAATACTTCAGGACAAGGTAAAGCAAATAACACTTGTCACCAGTAATTACAGCCAGTTTTCACCACCCTGCCTTAAAGGCTCTGAGCTGCTGCTTTCTTAAGAGGTCACAAAAGGTAAATGACCGAAAAGATCACACTTCTCAAACATCCAAATAATACTTCACTTTGATAAATCTTTTCTTTATCTGCAATTATGCTTGTGTTCATTAAAATTAAGAAAGAAAAAAAAAAAGCTGTGCATTCCAGGAAGTCTCCAAATAATTCATTTTTGCTTCCCGTGTAAAACTGCCATACCTCACCAAGGTCTGAGTTTAGGAATAAGTTGGGGGTTGTAATTTTTTTTCTTTTTAACAAACTTCCATAAAGACCTAGTAGATAAAGTACACGCTTATAAGAAAAATACACAAGAGAAAAATAAACAGAAAGCTGAATAAAATGAAATGGTGAAAGGGAGACTGGCATAGTTTCTAAAATTCACAGATATCTCTTTTTCTCCTAGGAAGCATATGCAAAAAACAGAAGCAAGAAAATGGAAGAAGAAAATTTACATCAAGCTGTTTCTTAATTGAGCTCTAATGGATCCCCTTTGAGACTCATCATACCAGAGAAATTCATATGTAGTCTGATTTGCATCTGTGCATTGAACTGCCTCACAGGTGTTTACCTTTGCTGTCTAGCAAAAACAGACAGTTTTTAGGACTGGTTTGCAATCTAAATCTTCCTCTCATCTGTTCTAAGCAACACAGCCCAAAGCTTCAAAAATAAGTTTGCTGATTACTCACTGTGAAACATATTTCCCTTTAATATCTGCACCTAAGTACAGTTTTTGACCTTTCCTCACAAAGTATCTGTGATGTATAGGTGAGTTGGATAGTTAAGAGTAGAAAACAGAAAACAAAAAAATATCTCTGCTAAACAGTCCCTACCATCCACAACAGCCTTAGCTGCTTACTAGTGACTGTAAATTGTCACTGACAGAATTGAGTGTGTGGTTTCAAGGTTAGTGTCCAGTGAAATAGAGAACATTGTAAATTTACATTTGCGATGTATTTGTCATTTTGTTGCATGTGCTGGTGTATTTCCATTGCACACACAGCAATGTAAATGGTTCTTGAAATAGATTGATCTGAAAAATGCTCATCCTGTTGAGAGATGAAATACTTCAAATGGGATAGGTTAGATAGAGCTGTTATTGTCATTGAAACCACTCCGTGTCTAAGGAGAACAATTTGTGCTCTGAACTTCCCTCACCTAATGACCACAAACTACATGAACTGCCTGGAATTATTGGCACCTTCCTATGAGCTTCTTAGCTGACTTTGTTCAGATCATTTAAATAGGGTATGGTCTGCTAGGATAAGCCCTTAAATGTTGCTGTACATAAAAGGAAACCTACCTAGCTTTTGGACTGGTTGGTCAGTGTTCATTCCCCTGGGTCATTCCTTTCCCTTGAACTTTCACTGGCCCCTACTGCTCAGCTGCACTGAGAGAGGAGCTAGTTGCAAGCCAGTTTAAAAGGAGTATCAGGATATATTGGCAGCTTTAGAACCAAAATGTCCTCCTCTTACATGAGGCCTTTTGAGTGCTTTTCTTCAGGCTTCATCATCTAACTTTATTTTGAGAGGATTTAGGTACCTGAGAGGTTCAAATCTACAGTTAATACTTTGTTTGAAAGAAACTAATTTCAGCCAAGTAAACAATCCCTATGAATGCCTTTTTGAATGCCAACATAAATTGAATGTTCAGAAGAATTGCTATACTTAAATTCATCCCATAAATGCAGGCCTATCAGTGATTTGGAGTTGTGGAGCTCATCAAATTTATATATGTATGTATGTATGTATATATACATAAAATCTTGTCATATATATATATATATACATAATAATGTCATATCTGTATATTCCTTTCATTTTCTCAAAGTTTTCCAACAAAATAAAATAAATGAAATTGTGCAGAATTCTCTGGGGTCAGTATCCTGGGGAGGAACACCCATGAAATTGTGAAGAGAAAGGGAATGTCTCTTTACCTAGTCATTTCAACTGTACCTTTGTTAGAGATGTAGAGGATGTTTATATGTCAAGCAGGAGGTATTTAAGTTAATCAGTTTATTTAAAGAGTTTTCTTCTAATGGACTGTCAAAAGTAAATAATAATGTGTTTTAACTTTTAATATAATTAACATTATAGTGGACAACTAGCAGTCATGGTTTCCTGAGAGGTCTGGAGAGCCCAAGTATTGAATCCCATGAATAATTTTCATTTAAGTAAATATAAAATCACAAAAATGGAGATGGAAGCCAAAAGTTTCAAACTAAATTATGTGATTGCAAGCATTCTGAGAGCTTGTTTTCAACACAAATAAACAAAAGTGCTGAAGGTGCTAGCCCCAAGTCCTGGCAGTAATCAAAGTAAAATGTCTTTCAGGTACTACTAAGGATGTATTATAATGCCTCTGCCAATTCAATCCTTAGATAAAAGGTATCAGATTCACTGTTTTTGTGGTGACTGAAGTACATAAAAAAAGACAACTTTCAATAATGTGTACCACGAACAGGTTTTTAGAAACCTAAAAGTATCTTGTTTCTCTTTCATCTGCCTGGCTCTGTATACAGAGACAATCATGCATAAATTGTCCAAAGACTTGGACATAGATTAAGAGAATGAAGAGATCCCTGAAAAATAACAGAATTTAGGATGGCAAAATTGTCTCAGACTATATCTTAATTTTTATATCCTGTGAGTTTCTATGCTTCACCTTTTCTGTGTGAAGGACTCACAGCAGGTTAAAACTTAGGTGGTGTTGACTGTACATCAAATGTGAGCAGAGGAGAGATATCAACAAATCAGAGCTGATGCCTTCAATCACTGGCTTGGTTCCAGCAAGTGCTTTGTCAGCAGAGCCCCCAGTGCACATGCAGAGCATGGCAAGAGAAAGTGCTTTTCTGCCATCATAGTCTCACTAATCCTCTCAATGACATAAACTAAGTATGACAAAGACTCTGTCAGCATAAATGTCTCTGCATTAAGTATTTTTCTAACATAACAGTGTCAGTAAGGAGTGAGATTTTTTTTTTAACACCCTCAGCTATGAAAGCTCTCCTGAATAAAATTTTGAGTTAAATTTTGACTCAGACACAGGACTAAGAAGTAAACTTTAAAATGTCTAAGAACCCTTTCTCCCTTCCATCTTCCCAGAGAAAAAGCTGAGATGGCAGGAGCAGGATTTGTGAGCCATGGAAGGATGAAGATGAATTTTTTGTGGGGCTGTAAAAATTACATGGTTGTGTCACCCTCATTCAAAGATTATATCAAGGAGTTTGGGGAGAATTAGGTGTTTGGGGACTGTAGTGATGTTAATCTGTGATGTGGTTATCAAGATGCCCCTTTCTGCACCTTGATATACTGGCAAGTTGTTTTTAGGAAATTGTCCTAAATGTAAGCTCTTTTCCATTGCTTTTTATAGGACACTGCTGGGCCTATCGCTATTGCTCCAAGTACATATAATGTATATGTACATTATACATATTATATACATGTAATATAAACTGAATTCATTATGAACAATAATAATAAATTATTATGAATTACATAAGAAATTATAATATTTCATATCTTTCCATTCTCAATTACCAAAAGTGTGTACTTTATTGGGTACATGACAATACGTGCAAATAATGTGCATTTTACAACATGCATACAGGTACATAGAGACCTAGACACACTGCATGCTTATACACAGTATATATAGTATGTATGTGTATATATATCTCTCAAAATCATTCCCCACAATGGTGAGATTTAGATGAATTTTTGGACTAATTCAAGTAAGCATAAAATGCAATTTTGCTAGAAAAACCCTTATATTCTACTCCCTTTAGTGAGAGATTCTGATGCCATTAGAATGGCACCATCTCTAAGGTCTGATCCACAGAATTTGCGCACATCAGTTCGTGAAGTGTTTGTTTATAATTACCATTATACTCAGATATACAGCCTTGTACCAACATATTCAAGAGAGTACAATTTCTTCACAAACAGCTTATTCTCGTATGCTACATTTAATTTTAAACCTTCAATGTATCCTGCTAGGATGCAATTGGGAGATACCTCTGCCCAAATTAAGGGGCAAACGAGGCCGTATGCTGAAGCTAAAAGTATGGATTTTATTTAACAGTGAATGTGAGGTAGAGAGATTGAAAGAAATATAAAAGTAGAGGGGGTGGGGGGGAGAGAGAGAAAAAGAGGCGGGGGGAGAGAGAGAGAGATATCAAGAAGATGGCTGGCTATTCTTCACCCTGGGTTTCCTGGTGGCAGTGGTCCTAACTTTCTTCCAAACTTTTCACTATTTATACATTTTTGAAAACAAAGGAATTAATGGCCAAACATTTATCTTATTCTATCAGCTGAATGATTCCCTCACTTCAATTGCTAGTTAATATTTTTTCTCATTTTCTCTTCTTGTGGGTTGGTGGGTTTCTGAGTCAGTGGGTCTGTGCTCAGCAGTCACGATCTGCTCCAGGTGAATTACCTTTTACCCAGCCTGAGCTCATTTCAGCACACAGTTGCTGAGTCAGCTTTCCATGTGGCCATAAATTGTGCATTCTTTATGTCTGTTGTCAGTGATACAATCTCTTCCAGATTTGTTAACCTTCCCCTAGGTCTGAGATAACACTTGGACAATAGTGCCACCTTTATCTTATCTAAAGTTCCTGTCATGGTGACTGAACTGACAGCCCAAGTTCCTGGCATCCATAAAGGCATATTCAGGTGGGGAAGTTTCAGTGGTTGCAGATGCCATCTGTCCCATAACTTGGTGTAATCTTTGACTGGTGATACACAGGTGAGCAGTTGCTGCTTTACACTGTTTGCCACAGTGGGAATTTTTGCCAGGATGCATAACCGAGGATGTGCCAGACAGACCTTGCCTCAGCCAGGTTAGTGCCATCCAGTCACTCCATTCTGTGCTTATCTGATGGAAAAGTCCGCCTGTGGTAACAGTGTTTGAGACAGGCAACTGCGCTCTTTGAGTCTTTACTCATCCCTGGAATAATTTTAGCAAAGTTCAAGCATTTTGCCCTCATTTCACATTTAATGGTTCTTAAAAGGCATTGCTTTATTCATAGCATTCACTCTGATTTTCAATTTTCTGCCTGTTTGCCTTTGACTTCAGGTGCTATGTATTGACTATTTGTATTTATTTAACTTAGCATGGCTGTTTTATCTGCAATTCATATACAATTAATTACTGCAATTAGGTGATTGAACTTATGAACTTGAACGTATCACATGGGTAATAAGGAACAGATTTTTCTGGCTTGAGTGTTTATTTCTTTGAGTATTTTCTTCTAGACTGCATACTTATTGCCTGAGTAGTTGTTGTATTCATCATTATTCTCTTGAGAGTCTTCTGGCACTACTGCCACTGGTTCACTCGCATGCAGATCTGATGCCTACTCACTAAGGACTCTTTGTTTCAGACAGTGTCCAGCAGTATAGAAGTCATTTTTACGCTCAGACCATACAACCAGTTATTCTCTCCTTGCTGCTCATCTCTGGCTCAGTGTCTCCTGTATTACAGGTTACAGAGGTAAAGAGGTTTTTGAAAGTAGAACAGGAAAGTTCTGTCTTCAAAATACTCTATTACTTAGGGTACTGCCTTAGGAGGGGAAAGAAGAGACTGAGACTCCTTCAGGGAAAGCCAATATACCAAATGTGGAAACTTAGAATCTTTGTTTCAGACACTTACTCGTGCTCTAGAGCACAAATCATATAGAATAGACTAGACTAGACTAAACTAGAATGGAAATAGAGCAGGTTGGGTTGGAAGGAACCTTAAGATCATCTAATTTATCCATCCTGCCATGAACAGGGACACTCTCCACTAGACTAAATTGCTCAAAGTCCCATCCAACCTGTCCTTGATCACTGCTAAGGATGGGGCATCCACAGCTACTCTGGGAAATCTGTTCCAGTGTTTCACCACTCTCATACTTAATCTGGGATAAATCAGTCCTTTCTGTTAGGTGTGGAAGGTCCTTCCTCAGCTGGAGGATTTGCAGCATTCTCCAGAGGAAGCTACCTGATCTCTCCCCAGCCTAAAGATGACAGTCTAAATACCAAACCTCTGAGATCTAAATCATCACATAGTGACAGATTCCTCATGAATATGTCTAGTTAGATAAATGAATCTCACCTTTGGCTAATATAATATATAATAGACTGTCATTTAATGAGGCACTCAGCTGTAGTATTCATCCAGTTAAATTAATATATTATTGTCAAGAAATTATTGCCTTTAAGGAAAAATGCATGGTCTTGAATACAGTAAATAGAATCCTTTAGTAAAATTTTTATTTTACTGTTGCAAATATTGAATTTGTAACTTCTCTTACATTTTTTTCATACTGTGTTTCTAGATTAAAAAATGTGGCTTTTTTAGTTGTTCTCTATACTTAATTAGTGTAGTAGTTTAGACAATACTGCTTTTATTGTTAAAATATAGTTCTGGGATGCTTATCAACACTCTTTAAATTAGCAAAGGCTTAGCACTTAACAAGTTCAAATCTTTCTTCAGAGATGTATAGGTGGTTTCTTTTCATTAGGTTTATCAATTATTTTAACATCAATAAAATCTCAAGACCACCAAGATTTACTTTAAGTTGTTGTGGTCTGCATTTCAGGTCCAGATTTGAATTTATAGAAAAGGACAAGGGCCAAGTTAGTCATTTTAGAACCTGGGGACAAAAGGAAAAGGGAAGGGCTGTCCTTAGCTCAGCTGCTCCTGGTGTTTGAAGTCTATGGAAACTCCTGCTACAGCTTTAAAGCACAAGAGCACAAAGAGTATATACTATACATTATTAATCCTCTGAAACAGAGCTGAGCAAAATTGCCCTCCTGAAGAGCTCCTCACATGAGAGTGAGTAATTTTCATTTACATAGCATAACACAATGCCAGGCAGAGGCTGTGTCCCAACTAGTTCTGAAACTGGAGGCACCTTTGTGCCGTACCTATGCCTTCCAGGACATAACTCAGTGTTCTTATGTAGCTTCCAAGGTCTAAAGTGGCATAAATCTACATTCAGAGTGTAGTACTGCACTGTGCAGTCACATTGCATCATTTAGAGCTGGCTGAGGTGTTCATAACACTGGGGTATTACTTCTTGTAAGCTTGTCTTTAAAGCCCTGGAAGCTTGGGCTGGAGTCAATCCATCTGAGGTACTTGACACCTCTGTTGGCTGCAGTGACAATGTTATGCCATAGTGTGATAGTATTGCTGGGCGCAATTTCTTCACAGAAAGAGAAATGTCAGTTCTGTGGATGGACATTGCTCTTGGTTCTCTAATGCGCCACGTTAAGGAGAATCTTGAAAATCAAGACTGTTAGTGCAAGTTTGGTTCCCAGACTGTGCAATAAGAATTTGAAAAGAAAATCTCATCTAATAGCTTCCCTATGAATACAATCAAGCAGATTTTTAATTATGCTTCAGTAATTTATCAAGAATATGTAGATTGTTTCTTTTTTACGTGTCTGTAGCTGTAAGACCAGCATTCCATTAGCATGTTTTATATTATATTTAATATACTTTATTAGACTCCATTAACAGTCTGTTCTGACCAGTTACAATGCCAGCCTTGCATGAGTATTTTGATTTGTATCTTCTAATCACAGTTTCCTGGATGGTGTCCTTGTTACAATCTCTATATGTGAGATAGTCTGTATTTTCTTGACTTACAACAGTAAAATTTCTCAATTCACTTTCTATACGCTGTCTCTCAGAGTATAGAAATTACTTAAATACATAAATACATAATACATAATACATATTACTTAAATAAATATTCCATTTCTGGACTTAACTATGGAGTTTTGATTTATTTTCATCCTGACAGATCATTGTTATCGTTCCACTAATGCTGGAAACATAGTTCATAACTTTGTGCTCCAGTAACTGGAATTTCTACACATAATCTAAAAATACTGTGATAAAAATATGTAAAAAATCAGTGATACTGATAATCATGTAATATATTTTTGCATGCATAATTTCAGGAAATAAATAGCTTAGCAGCAGCTGAAACCTTTATAAAAGTTTCCCAATCGTTTCTTGGAATGCCATGTATCACTTTTAAATTAATATTTTTCAGGATCCTAAATCTCTTTCAATATGTCTAAACACTGACAACTGCTATCACTTAAGACTATGTGAAATATTTACAGAGAGTTGGCAGACAAATATGAAGGTAGAGGATGTGTGCAGAGCTGTGCCTCTGGAGTGGCAACAACAGGCTGGGCATCATGCTCCCTGATTGTAACAATTATATACCTTTAAGCACCTGAAGCAATCCCTAGCTGCTGCTTTGCCATGCAGTTAAAATATTTGAATAACTGTAGTTTCAAAACAAGATTTAAGAGTTTTAATCCTTTACGATTTCATACATTGAAAATCATTACCATAAAAGAAATTTTATGGGCATTTTAAATTAAACACATTTTTTTCCCTATGGATTTAATTCAAATATGCAGGGTAATGTGTAGCAGGGTCTTGTGTAAGTAAATACATTAGCGCCTTCATGAAAAAACATGCACAGATTATGTCTGCAGTAAAAATAATTATGCATCTGAAAAAAAAGTACACACCTTTGAAAATTAGAGATAAAAATTATGTCTCAAACAGTAACCATTTAAACCTGTGCAACCCCACCTGTACAGGAACAACTGAGAGAACAAAGTCTTTCTTGTGAATGTTGGAAGGTGATGTGTTATGGATTAAATAATTATAATTAACTTCTTGCAGTAATTTTAAGAAGTCCTTAGAACAACACAAAATTCTTTACTACAATAAATCCAATATTTGATCTTGATGTTCCAATTCTGTGCTGAATTAAATTTATCATTCACTTAGCACTTTTGAAATGAACCATTTATACCTGCAACAATGGTCTGTAATTAAACTATTCCATGATCTCTCTATCTGCCTTATAAAAAGGTTCAGGAGAGTAATTAACACTCTTCAGAACAGCAAAAAGAGTTATTAATCAACACTAAAATAAACACATGGAAACAATTGTAAAATAATAGGTTTATAAATTAATAGATTTGTCACATGAAGACCAGTAAAATTTAGCAGCTGTTCAAGAATTTACTGTAAAAACACTGCAGGATTTTTGAATTCTTAATAGAAAAGGTAGACTTAATTAGCAAAGGTGCTCCTAATAACAAATTCAGACCTAATAAGCAAGGGTCTTGCCTTAGGTAGCTAGAGAAACACTTCTGACTTAAAATTTAGACAGAAAATTGAATATATGATTTGATGGGATTATCTTAGCTTTTTTATTTGTTAATACAAATGATAATTTTGGATGGTTTATATACCTTTCAATAGTTATGTGGGATTTATAATATTTTTCAACCAACCTGTAGATACAACTGTAGGTAACATGAATGTATCAGAGAGCCCAAATTCTTACCTGGCATGTCTAATTTCTATTATAAAATTTAATCTTTCTAGTTTTTTGCATAAGGTCATAGCATTTTTAATCTAAATGGTTTGGGTGGGGTTTTTTCTGAGTTTTTTTGCTTGAATTTTCTTAGAGATTTCATAGAATGAGGGAAGAAGGCAAGTACTGTCTACTTACTGTAGTTAAGTGCTCTTCCTGTGCTTTAATGCCACGCTGAGTTCATTGCCCCTGACACGAACATGAGCCATTGTTTCATTAATGGCCTCATTGGGAAAAGGCCAAGGTTGGCATCATCGGGCTGAAATTGCACAGGGGCTCTACAGCCCCCTTCCCTTCTAGAGGTCAGGCTGACTGCTCAAAGCCAGTGTTGATGTGGTGCAGCTGCCTAATCTTTCATCCAGTCCCTGGGAGAGGACTTTGGGTGGCAGAAGCACCTCATGGAGGCCCTGCTGGAGGCCTCTACCCCACGCCACTGAAGCTGCTCCTCTGCTCAGAGCCACAGTTGTGACTTTTGTCTGAGCCATGCCATGGCCATGCAGACCTGCTGATTCGACTTCATATGCCCCCTTCAGACTGCACTCCTGCAGATGTCACCATGACTGCAGGACTCGTCTGACCATGGGGACAATCCGTGATCCTGCTCTGCGCTTTTTGCTCTATAGTGCTGGGCTCTTTCCTCCCCAGCAACAGCCCACTGCTCTTTCCACCTCTTTTTGGATTTGCATGAAGCAGAAGCAGTAACATTCAGAGGACTCACTAGATCTGCTCTCACCACCCTTCTCATGGATGGGGAAGTTTTCTTTGCACAGGTGAAGAAGGGCAAGGGCTTAAATGAGCTCCTGAACCATGAAATGAGGAGTGCTCAGTGGACTACCTGGCAGGTAGCTAAATCACTTGTCCAAAACTGCAGACCACCTTTTCTCTCTCTAAAGATTTACCAGAACTACTACTATGTTTTTTTTACCCTTTACTGAAGATCTGTGCTTGTTTTCTCAGCTCAGGATAAAACAATATGTCACTGTTGTTGGTATGGTGTTGTCATGGTCTGGCATTCAAAATCATTCTGAATCACAAGGTAAAAGTGGCTCTGTAATTCTGCTTTTGCCTTCAGTCCTCCTGGTTTTTGTATTAAAGCTCTTCTATCCAGTAAGTTTTTAATTTCATATTTCCATTCCTGTTTTTTGTTAGAAGCTCACATTCTTAGGTAATAAAACAAGCGAGAACATAGGAAATGAAAATAATTGATTTTACGAAATCTGGTGAGTCTGAGTAATGGTTTCATGGACTTTGTCGGTGTAGCAAGTTTGGAAAAATCCTTTACCCAGAATTATACAATGTTTCCCCATGTCCTCTATGTCATATTGTCAACATTAATTTTATTTTCTATGGAAAAAAAATTTCATCAAAGTACTTGGCTCTTCTAGCATTTAGTTCACACAGGGGTTGATACTGTTAATGATTCTGTATTTCTCTGAAATTTTTTGAAGCCAAATCATCTGCGTAGACAACCTTTATGAAGACCACCTGATGATTTTGGTACAAGGGAACCTATTTTTACTTTCAACCTCATTTCACATGTGAGTTAGCAGCAGCTCTGCCAGTCAAGGCAGATGTCTTAGAAAGAGGTGTAAAACTGGAAGTTTGTACAACAAAAGTTGCATTTTAAATGTCTGTCTGTAAGCAAAAGAAGATACACACAGAAATTAGATGTTAAATAGGTTCTATTACATTTTTAAGCATGCAGTGTATCAGTTTTATCTCCCTGAAGCAGTACAAAAAGTAAACACTAAATGTTTTTAAAACTTGGACAAATACTCTAGATATAATTACTCAACTTTGTGAACAACATTATTATCCACTATGAACATGGTATCCTGAACAAAGCATTTAGTCTCTTTTTGTTGGTTTGGTTTGGGTTTCTTTTACAATAAAGGCATACATTTAACCCGTAAGTTCCTGTTGCTCTAATTTATGCTTTTATGAAAAATTAAATAGTTAAGCATTTACTTAACCACAAAACACTAGGAAAATAAATAGGATCAACAGCATGTCCCCCACAGTGTCTAGAAACTTCTTCCTCTCTCATATTTTATTTTTAGCAGTAAATTTACTCCAGTGTCCTGGGGTGTTTCAAGAGATCTGGGTCTGAATGCCCAGGGCACAGGGGACTCAGAGGTCCACACCAAGTGCACATGTAGTAGGGACAGGACTGAGAACAGAGGTTCTCATAATTCCTATTATGATTCACTGGTGTACCCATTTCTGCAATGCCACTGTTACCTATGGTGTGTTTCTCTGTTGCATAATCCAAAGTAGCTGAATATCAGAATTATTTATAAAATGTTACCTTTCATTTTAATGTATAGAATTTTACATTTTTTTTTTCCTATTCCGTACTTTAATCTTTATTTGGTTTTGTCTATAAATTACCTAAAAGCAAGATAATATTAACGTGGAAGTATAGTTGGGAAATGATGAGAATATTTATTTCATTTGAATAATACTTGAACTCGTTTTTTCCTTAATACATGTACAGCCAATGATTAGGCTGTAATGAGTGCAAACTGATTTAAATATGAATGAGAAAGTTTTTGGCACTGTAACTTTTAAAAATATATAATCTGTATGACCAATATTCCTAATTTTCATGGATCTCTTTCATTTCTTTTTATTACCAGAGAGGTTACTCTGTGACAACAAAAAACATTTAGGGATAATTTAATTTCTTCTTTTACCTGTATATCTTTAATGATTTACTTCCTTGAAAAACACTGGATGATGGTAGATACAAATGAAAATCTTGAATGTCTGTATAATGCATGCTGAGTTTGGAATTTATCCAGGAAGTATCTTAAATATACTGGTTAAGACAAATCTTCGAAAATTACTCTTACTGAGGTTTGAATACAATAAAATAAGAAGCAGCTGTACCATTTCAACAAGTTACCAGAGAAGATGCATCTTTCCAAAATCTTCATGTCTAAATTCAGGTTTAAGTTTTATGTGTCAATATCTTCCCACTTTACCCTAATCATCCTGCTTTCATAAAAAATGGATGGGTAAACAGTTAACATTAGTAGCAAGCAAGATCAAAACATGTACAGCAGGTGCAGTAATGCTCATTGTTGCAAATAATCATCATCTGGATGACTGCATTGAGACTTCTCTATTTCCTGCATGCTATGTTAGTCCATTGAATAGGCCTGCACTTGAATAGGGTGTCTGTGGGGGTTTTGTGATTGGGTTTTTCGTTTTCTTGTTTCTTTTGTTTGTTTACTTTTTGTTTGTCGTTGGTAATTTTTTTCTTTTAATTTTAAATTTTTTTCACTAATTTCTCTCCTAACTCTGTAGATCAATGTGAGTTATGCTTCCAAATACCCCACATATTTATCTTATAGATACCTGATTTTTGTTATCTATAGATACCTGATTTTCAGGGTCCCATGACAAAATGATCGAGTGCTTCTGACTTTAGACATTCCATTGTTGGCTTTGACCTTGTGCATGGACACTCACATTTCCATGTGCTATTCCACAAGTTTAGGCTGTCTTCCTGAGAGGAAATACAGGGGGCCAGGATATGGGTTTTGGCCGACTGCAGTGCTAATGCAGTTGGACTGTTTCTGGTGTAGGAGCCAGATCTTTCAAGCTGGGTTAGGTCTGAGGTTTCTTGTTGTTTGTTTTTTTTTCCATTCATGGATATTTATAAAACTAAAATGGCCTTGGAGTTTTGCTCTTATTCCATTTGCAGCAGTCTAACTTGACTTACAGCAGAAAATTTATGCCTACACATACTACTTTTCTTTCCTAGCTAGTGTTTTCTTCCTTCCTCCTTCCAAGTGTACCCCGACAGCCTTATGGTTGATTTTTCAGTGAGGAAAGGCCATAATGCCTTTCCACAAAATTTTTCCAGGAGTCCCAGAATTTCTATTAATTGACATGCTTAGTTCCTCCATTAGCATCACTAATTCCTTAAATTCACTGAAATCTGACCACTTCAAACCAAGAATATTTGGTAACATTTACAGAACTCCTTTTTTATTCATATAATTAATTTAAATTTACTTTTTTAAAGGTTATTCTCAATTAAATCCTTACAAGGATATCCAGATCAGCATAAACTAAGCACTGTTGATTTTTAATGACTTTGCAATGAAATCTGCCAGCTGTCAGAAATCTGAATAGCCAAGGCTATTCAATATTAATACCATTATCAGTTGCATTTGTTCCCCAACACTGTATTTAGGAAGTTAAATACTTCTGTAATGATACTGTTCCCAATTCACCATCTGTTGAATGATGATAGGTCTTTATACAACACTTACAGCAAAATTAATATTGAAGCCTTTTATGGTGATTAAAAAATTGCTGTTTCTTGAGATATCAGCTATAGAGTTTCACAAACATGTCTTTAGAAAGATAAGAGTGAGAAAACAGCCTAAAACCTTTGAGAAGATTGTAAACAAATCAGACACTACTGTAGAAAATGTAAATCAGGAAATGCTGGTGAAAAAAGCTAGAACACAGAGCCTAAAAAAATTAAGAAACTTAGTAGGATTGTCCAAAAGCCCAATAACAGAGAAGTAGGAATCAAATTCTTGTAACAGCAAGATGGATACTTCAGCTTAAATATGTTAGAAAGAAAATGAGAGACAGCACACATTCCTAAGTTAGCTAAGGAACAAAGGACACTGAGGAACTTTAGGAAGTACTTCAAGGATTATCTGTTTTTGTATTTTCTTGCCTTAAAGTTTCTTTTGCAATATTTTCTTTAACATAGTGTTATTTTTTATTTTTAATCCCTGTCAGACACAGAGCAATTTTTTTGAGATCTGACAACATCATATGGGTAAAAGAAGAATGGTAGCTAGCAATGAACTCATTCTCCAGCTGAGGACTGATACACTGCTCATGAGTCTTTGCCTAAATAATTTCTTTGTGTGCTCTCAGGCTTATATGAAAAAGGAAGGTTCTAGAGACCTGGCACATCTGCATCCAGTTTAAAGGGATCATTTTGGCGTGGGACTCCCCAAATGACTAAGTTGTGGAGGGCTTTTAAATGTTGTTTTAACAGGGAAAAAAAGTTTCTAAATAACTGTGATATATCCAGTTCAATGGATGAGAGCAGACTCATGAAACAAAACATTAAAATCTCCTTCACTACTTTTTATTCTTTTATCCTCAAGGATTGTCCAATATTCTCATATTCTGTGTGCCAATGCTTCTAAGGCAAGTAGGATTCTTGCAGGAGAGTTTCTGATAAAAGGAAATGTTTAACAGAAGCATCAATCAGAATAAGTGATAAAGGAATATCCATATTTTCAAGAGCTAAATCTTTTGAGATCAAAATTCCTGAAACAAGCTAATTTGTCTTCAAAATATGCATTAAACATAAGCCTGGACTATTTTCAGGACTCAACCTCTGTGTCAGACATAGATTTCCTAACCTGCTAATAAAGCAATTACCTCAGGCTTTGAAGTCAGCTATGAGAAAATTTCTAAGGATTCCATAGTCTGGTGGAGACATCTGGCTGGAAAACAGAAATTAGTTCAAATTTATTGCACTAACCGAAGAAATATTTGAACCAACAGCCTCAACAAAACAACCAATATTTTAAGGCCAAAAATATATTTTAGATAATAGAATATCTATAATACAGTGGATGTTTAGACCCTAAAAATAAATGAAGTTATATACTTCCTTTGAATTGTCTAAACCACTTACTGTTAGGCAACAAAGAAACCAAGAATAACTCCTCAGTGAAATGTAAATATCATTTTTTCAATTTGTCTTTTACCTGTTGCATTGGATCTGACAGATGGAGCTAATTTTCCCCACAGCAGCCCACATCCTGCTGTGCTTTGAGGTGGTAGCTGGAAAGGTGTTGGTAACACACACCAGTGTTTTGGCTTGGGCTGAGCAGCACTTGCACAGCATCAAGGCTGTACCTCCAGCTGTACTCTCTGTCCAGGAGACTGGAAGTGGGCAAGATCTTAGGAGGGGACACAGCCAGGACATCTGATTCAAACTGGCCAAAGAGTTACTCTATACCATATGGTGTCTGCTCAGCAATAAAAACTAGGAGAAGATAAACTGGGAGGTGAGGGGTGGCATTTACTATTATGACAACTGACTTCCAGGACAAATGTTACGTGCACTGAAGCCCTGCTTCCAGGCAAGTGGCTGGACATGACCTGCTGTTGGGAAACAGAGAATAAATAATTTGAGGTTATTTTTTGCTTCCACACATAGCCTTTGTTTTTCTTCTTTATTAATGTTCTTTTATCTTGAACCATGAGGTTTTTCCCATGTTATTTTCTCCTCCGCCCTGTCCTGATGAGGGAGGCAGTGATAGCACGCGTTAGTGGTGCAGTCAAAATCAACATACCACAGTCCTTTTTGGCTCACCAACAGGGACGTGAGGAATTTGAGATAAGGCAGAGGCAAAGGGTGGAATGCATTTGGGGTTTGTGGCAGGGTTTTAGTAGCAGGGTGGTTTCTGTGGGAAGCTGCTTGAAGCTTCCCCTACATTTAACAAAACCAATGTCAACCAGCTCCAAGACAGACCCACTGCTGGGCAAGGTCGAGCCCATCAGTGATGCTGGGATGACATATCTAAGAAGGGGAAAAAACCCTTGAATTTCACAGGCAATTCAGCCAGAGGAGTGAGAACATGTGAGAGCAACAGCAGTGCAGAGAAAGAGATTGGGCAGGAGGTGCTCTAGGTTCTGGAGCCAATTCCCCCACAGTGCGTGGTACAGACCATGGTGAGGCAGCTGTGCCCCAGCAGCCCACTTCATTATCATACTCTGATTTAATTAACAGTAAATTAAACCAATTTCTCCAAGTCAAGTCTATTTTGCCTGTGACAGTAACTGGTGAGTGATCTCCCCTTGTCCTTATCTCCATCCAAAAACTTTGTGTTATGTTTTCTTTTCCTTTTCCAGTTGAGGAGGGGAGTCATAGAGCTTTGATGAGCAGTTGCCATCCAGACACCTGAAATCATTCTATTTTCATATTTATTCAAAGCAGACCAAATATATTCATAACTGCATGAAAATCCTCCTGATTCAATTATTTTCAGATACATTAGGTGGGATACATAAATCTGGATGATCTTTCTGTGCCCTACTTATGAAGTTAAGCCTTCATATACTGTTTAAAATAAATAAACCCCCATTTTCAGGGGTCTAAAACTTAGTGAGACAGATTTCACCTCTACTGATTAATTTGATATTTGTAAATTTTTCCAATTTTTCTTTTGTATTTCTATTAACATTTTGTAATGGTGCTTTAAACAATATATCTTGATTTCTTTCTTGCAAAGAAAATTAAGAGTCAGATGATGCTATCTGTAGAAGGTAATTTTTGTAATCTGTAACCCCCTTATTTACTAAAAATATATTACAAACTACGCAAAGACACCAAAAAAACCCCACAATACCAAACTCCACGTAAACCCAAAACAGAACAAAAAAAAAAAGCCCACAATTATTTCCTTAGTCTTCAAATACACTTTTATGGAAAACTGAAAGGTTTTCCTGTCTACACTAACAGAGAAATCAACCACTGTATCTGTGCAAATGTATGGGAAAGATGAAATTATAGATGTAATCTGAAAGATGAACTCTTTACCTTCTGATTTTAAACATTCTTCAATCCTTGGCTTAATCCTAAAATTACACCCTCTTAAGATTCATTTTCCATACGTTTTTCACTTGACCCATTTTTTTCTCACCATGAATGACTCATAAAATAAATGTTACTATTTTTTCTTCTAAGTTATCTAACCCATTTCCCTTCTAAAGGTTCTACTTACACTCGGTGATTGTGACAGGACTATACTAGAGCCTTCAGAGAAATTATTTCCTTTGGGCAGTTACCTCTTCAGAAGCAGAATAGCTTAATCCTTAATTTTTAATTTAGTGATTAAATAAAGCTTTATTATATTAACAATTAAAGGTGGATTTGAAATTTTGGAGTTGGTTCTATTTCCACCAAAAATTTTTCCAATGAACAATAAACTATTAAATCACACAGTTTTCAAAGTTTTGATGGAAAGTATCTTTTCTTAATGCAAAAAAATCTAGTAATTTAATTAAACAATAATATTCATAAGGTGCTTGTTTAAAATCTGTATTTGGTGTGATATGCCAGTTATGTGAGATTGCCATATTATGTGTGCTTCTTTCTTTCAGATAAAACCTATTCAATAGACTTCTCCAGTGGAACTTTAGATCATCTCTTTTTCCTTTAACCTCCATTAATATAGTCTCTTCTGGTGGAGAGAGGAGTTGATATGCAATTAGCTGTTCACTTAGAGCACCTTTGAACTTATCACCTTGCTATCTTAAGAAAAACAACACGTAATAAAGAAGAGTAATTTTTTCAAGCTGTGCATAACTGGTAGTTACAAGAGAGGTGCACAGGCTAACAACTCTGAAAGAATCCATATTTTCTGAAGTGACTCTGTTGACCTTGAAACATTGTGAGCTATTTCTAAAAAACATTATGGACATTTAAAATAAATGTTAATCACTTCTGAAAAATCTGTGCCTTATTTTGAAGTGACTAATGTGTTTGCTTGAAATTAAAACTTTTAGCTCTCTGTATCTTTAATTTTTAACTGTATATGTATACTGTGTCAGCTTTTAGTCTAAGTGATTGAAAAGCTACCACCAGGCTGAAAAATATAAATAATCTACTATAATTTGATCTTTTAAAAGCATCATTCATCTTTATTTAATAAATTTCATCTGTATTTTCATCAATTGAAGAGGCAGAATGTAAACTTCTGACATCTGTAAAAAAATTGTATTCCTCTGATTATTGGGAAGACCAATACTTCAGGACTAAAGAATTGACATCTTATTTGAACTAAAACCATAGGTTTTAGTTATGCAGTAATTTTTAATGAGAAATTTTATTTAAGTACTCTGCCTTTAGACTTGACAATTTTTTTTTTTAAAAAGAGAAAGAATATAAACAACATGGACAAGGAGATGAACCTGAAATGATTTAGTAATACAAGCTTGCTTACATGGTTAGCTAGTCCTACTTTGCCAATACAAGAGAGAAGGGAGTGGGCTAAAATGGTTGATAATTTTCCAGTATACAGTGATTCTTTTCCTCCCTTAAATAATTTTTTTTCTCTTAATTGCCCTAAATTTGAATGATTCTCTCCAGTTGACACCTTTTTGTACAAAAAGAATGAATATGTACAGTGATGCTACAACCAACTTTCACTGTCTGACCTGGAGGTAATAGCTCACAGAATAAGAGGTAAAGAGAGAAAAGCTTGAAGTGTACATAAAGACTGGAATCAGGGAAAGGTTTTTCACAACTCCCTTACATATTTTACTGTGTGTTCACTTTTGTTAAAAGGCAAGTCTTCAGGGAATATCTCAATAGTGCTAACAAAGTCCAGTCCCTTGTATAATTGATTGAGAGAAAAGCAGGCTCCTGCTTTGAATCATGCTCTGGAAGAACCCAACTTTATAAACTAAATTAGCAGCTGGGAAGCCTTTGTCTCTCTTCATTGACTACTAAAGAAGAAATGAAGATCAAGGTCTCTAAGCACAAATTAATCCTTAAGAAGACCTTTCACTTAATTGAATCATGCCTCTAGATGATGTCACATCAAGGATGGTTCTTCAGTGGTTCCTTAATGCAGGCAGCCCTGTGTGACAGCTGGGTCTAAGGACAGAGCTGCAAAGGGACGGGGTAAAGGGAAAAGGTAGAGACTACATCATGGACTGAAGGGAAAGGATAAACTCAAGGTATTTCCAAATTATGAGAACAGAGTGTTTTGGAACACAGGACTCATTCAGAAGCACAGGAATTTTCTTGCTTCAGATTATCAAGCCTTTCTGCAATTTTATTCCAGTCGCGTAGAGAGAAACCAGACTGTGAACATATTTTTTTCTAAATAACCAATGTTGTACTGAAAAAATACACAGCTTCCATTTCCAGAGGATCCAATCAAGTGTAAATTAATTGCATATGCTTATGGCAAATATTTTCAAGACAGCTGATAATCTAAAATTTGTGTTCAACATCATTTTATGAACTTGGAGCTGCATTGAATGTTTTCCTTCATGATTGGAAAGATGGAAAAGCTCTGCTTTGGATGTCGTTTTCTTCTGAGAGTTGGAATAAGATGCATTTCTAGTAAGTGATACAGGTATTTGGGACTGCACTGAATATGCATTCCATTGCACATAGACAGGTGGAGGCTGCTTTCAGATGGAAGTGATTTTTCTCCAGTGGCACTCAATTCTGCATTTATATGAAAATACAGGGATGAATGCATGATGTCTATAAGCAGCCTTAATAATCCATTTCTCTGATACAGATACAAAGCTTTTTATACATATTTTTCCCCTGCTAGTATATCCTGTCAAGACATTCACTAATTTCAGAAAATAAGCATTTCACTGACAGCAACAAGGTCACTTGCAAAGAATTTTTCACATTTGGTTATATCTATCCTCCTGCAGGCAAGCTATAATACATGACAAATTCACCAGGTCACTGTATCCATGATTCACCTACCAGAATACCTGTCCTGTGGAACTGTATCATTACTGGCAAAATTTGGGAAGTTTTGCTTGCCACACAGACACCCTAACCAGACAGGTTATAACCATGCGTCCCCACCTTATCAGGCCTTGGCTTTCAGCCACCTGCTGTGGGAAGCAGAAGAAAAATGTTAAGCCTGCAGCAGTCAAGGACATAGCTTTAAGCTCTTGGTTCTGCATCAGTTAGGACTCCCCACTGCCCAGAAGTGAGCTTCTCTTTCTGAATGGAAACAGGACTGCATTCTGACATCCTGAAGTGCTCCTATTGCACATTTTTGCTCAGCTCTATTAGCAAGGTCATTTTTTGCCAACAGAATAAACTCCTACATTATAAATTATACTCTATTTAGAACACATTTATACCTATTTAAGCTCTTAATTGCACAGGAAATAATGTACATTACAAAATTATGATCCTTTTGATATCATCTAATAAAATACCAAGTAAATCACACTTCAGTCTTAAGATGTGTAAAGGATATAATTGATGGCATTAAAAGTTAATTAAAATTATTTCATTGGTGTAGGACTTCTTATATTATGCACCTCTTTATGTTCCTCATTTTGTTTATTATAGGATGTTTGCACTTTAACCAGGAGGAGAACATTTTAGTAGACAACAAAATCATTGTTTTTAAAGCGTATTTTTTTTCAGGAATACTAATACAGACATCATTCTGTTCTAACATTTTTTAAATTGTGTGTGTGTGTGTGTGTGTGTGTGTGTGTGTTATCTATCCCAATAGTAAACATATTCTTATAAAGAATCTAAATTGAAAATTTCAGTTATTAGTAATGCTTATATTTTACGACAGTATTGTGAATTTTATTAATGTCTCAGTTTGACTGGAGGTGATCTGTTAACCTGAGTGTGTAACAATGGATAGTACTGGGAAGCCTTGCCCATCAAAAAATAGTCTTTCTCTAAAGAGATAATGCTCATGACTAACTAAAATCAATTAATTGAAATGTATAACAATGACATTTTCTCTGTTTATTAATGAACATTGATTTGTTTAGTGGCTTCAAACATCTAATGCCCAGTCAGTTTCTAAGTAATCAAACAGCATTTGGATAAAGGAAGGAATTTTTAGACTATGAAAAGAAAAACAATGGACTAAATTCTCTGCATATGTTTGTATGACTGTAACAGGGAAAAAATAAGATCATAAAGTTAGGAATAATGTACATGGAAAGAAGAAATATAATGTGATAAATGATTTTTTGCTGTTTTATCAGCTATATCCCTAATTCAAAACAAGAGCTGTGAAAATGAACATATTAGAAGTAGCAGTCTGTCACATTTTCAAATTCCTATGTTAACATTTATATTAGAGACAATCACTTTAATTTCTAAATATTAAATTTTAACAAACCTTAAAAAGACTTCATATCAAAGCACTTCTTGGACAATCTTCACTTTTCACTGTAGCCAAAAGGCACACTTTTTAAGAATTTGTCAGCAGAAAAGAAAATAAAGATAATATATTCATGCTCATACCTGAGCATGTCTCAGTGGAGATGAGTAAAAGTTAAGTTAATACAACAAACATTATTTTGAACTAAGTACAAATCCAAGTCATTGCATGCTGGAATCACTTGAAAATAAGCACGAGAAGCACTTCAGTCTCCACTGAACCACCCCCATATTTCAGTCTCTTTGAACTACCTGTGACAGTGGTGGAGACATTGTCCCAAATGTGGGCAGCACCAATTCACACTCCAAGGAGAGGTATTTCTATTTTCCATTCTAGTTGGCACAAAGCTGGGTGGAAACCAACAAATGGCTAACTCACCTTGTCATCAAAACTTTACACTATTTTTACACTTTAACTATCAAATCAGCATTTATTGGCTGCAGGGTACATCATTGTTATTAATGAGTGCTCAAACCCCTATTTGCCAGCTATTTCACTTCTCATGCTAATTAGTCCTCATGTGTAGTTCTTTCTTCCATTTGAGTCTGGGATCCACTTTGAGTTGGCAGTAAACAGGTCAATGCTTGCAAACTCATCCTTCCAAGCTTACCTTTAACCCAGCTTCTGATCAGTTCTGCTCCACACTGCACCACACTCTCCTGCTGGCTCTCATCCAAACAGCCCATTCATCTTGGGAGTGTCTTCACTCTTCCTTGAAAGATTAGCAGAGCATACAGTGTTCACAGTACAATTGCTTCATCATCACTGCTCATCTATGGCTACTGATTAAAAAAACCCTGCAAGGTTTGATTCAAATCTTCAGGGGCTCAGACATTGGGGGCCTCGATATCAGAAATACTCCCTTTGGTACTTCTGCTGGGTATCAATTCTCGAACAACTGAAGTCAAAATAATCAGGACTGTTGCTCACCTGAAGATAAACCCCTTGCAAGCAATCATCGCAATGCACATCAAACAAGGTTCTTATAAGGCATGACAATAAAATGGCACCTATCTCTCTCATCTCTGTGCCAAGATTCAATTCATCCTATATAAGTGTCAAAACCAGATTAATTCTTCCAAAAAGTATTCAGCTTGAACTTAGACATCCAAAATTAAGAAGTATGTATCTCATCCTGTGTGAGTTTGAAACAAGTTCTGTTTCAAACAGCTGCTCCTCTTGCTGAGTATCTACCAACAAGGAATCTTTTCTCGGTAGTGAAACATTTTGTCCTCATGGGTAGGATACGTCTCATTTAAGTTTAGACAACTACAATTGAAGTAGTTTGCAATACTTACTTTAGAGTTAATAGAGATAAATAGGCATCTTGAATCAGACTCATTGCCTATGAAGACAATCTGGACAAATAATCAAATGTAGACATCCTAATTCACTTATTTAGATTTGAAATACATCCCTGATTGCAGATACAATGTTTGAAGTGACAAACAAAGGCATCTCTCTTTTCTTTTTCTCTCTTCTCACAAATTCTTATTCCTCACTATATTATGAAGATACTTTGCAGTCCTATTAAGAGTGATTAAATACTAGTTTAAGTAGATAATCAATGTCTGCTAAGACAGATTACCTTATTAAAGAGAAATTTAATTTTAGCCGTTTCCAAAAACTGGGACATAGTATAGAATAAAAACCCAGGGCAGCCATCAAGGTCACGGTCAGAATGAAATGCATCACTTCAACCATAATCAGAAATAACTACACACAAACAACCCAAGTAAAAGTAAAAAGCACAGGCATAGGGGTAATTTATATCTCAACACAGGCAGAGCAGGAATATGTTTTATGAATCTCTTGCTTAACGTTAAGTGACCTCTTTGCTCTGCAATTAAATTATCCAGAAAGGAAGAACATTTAATTCATTATAAGAGGGAATGATTTTTTTTGCTATACTAGTGACAAGGCTTGTACTGAGACATAATCAGTTACTTCAGCTGACTGCTTAAATTCCAAGTATTTTCTTTCTCTATGACTAATTGAAGTTACATTTTTCTATTTTTTTTTTAATGTCTTCAGACATCATCTGACATGTTTCTCTTATGATGCCAAATTCATATGATGTTTCTCTCTCTCTGACATACAGGTGGCTCCCAAAGAAAACTTTTTAATGAACCCTATTTTGTGCTTAAAAAGCAAACACCAAATGAAGGGTAATAATTGGTGTACCATGAAACTGGACAAAACCTGACATTTTCTTCTTTCATAATCTTTTTGTGCATTAATAATACCTTGATAAGGGCTGGCTGTAGGGGTTAACATGAAAGTCATAACTGCCCAGACAGTATCCTCTCCTTGATTCTCATGGTCCAAAGGGAAAGACTGGGTTACAGAGGATGCACCAGAAATTCAAATCCCAGCTGATCAAGTGGGGGTTGTTGGCAGGTCTTTGCCTCTTAGCCTGAGCCCCCCCTCAAGAGATGAGAACTTCTGCAGAGGGAAGATACAAAATCATAGATTCATACAATCATAGAGTCATTTCTATTGAAAAAGACATCCAAGATTGAGTCCAACTGTTAACATACCACTGCCAAGTTTACCCTGAAACCATGTCTCTAAGTGCCACATGTCCATGTCTTTTAAATACCTCCAGGGATGGTGACTTCCCTGGGCAGCCTGTTCCAATGCTTGACAAACCTTTCAGAGAAGAAGTTTTTCCTAATATCCAATATACATCTCCCCTGGTGCAACCTGGGGCTGTTTCCTCTCATTCTATCACTTGAGACCTGGGAGAAGAGACCGAGACCTGTATCACTGTAACTCCCTTTCAGGTTGTTGTAAAGAGCAATAAAATCTCCCCTGAGTCTCTTTTCTCCAGGGAATTTTTGGAATTGGTTAGGACTCTGCATTCAGTACCTCAAAATTTCACTTCCCCAGATTCAGATCTCCTGTATACCTCACAGCCTTGTAACTTCTACATATGCAAATGGGTGTGGCAGCAAATGAAGAAACAAAAATCAGGAAAGGTATCTGTGTCGTTCCACCCATACACGCCTGAGATTCTCATATCTTTAAAGCTTTCCGTAGAGAGTGTTCAGGGGTAGTTGGAGAACGGAATACATCTCACAGGACAGCATATCATCACTAAATAACTGGCCTCCACAGGCTACCTGCAAACTGATACTGCTTAAAATTTAGAAATAAGAAGGCTGTTTTTCTTAAGACAAGGGATGGCAAAATTTTAGTCCATGGCTTCCCCACATATTTGGCATAGATCACCACAGTTTCTGACACTTTTAAATGAACTAAGGCAATGTTACAAAAATCCACCTTTTGTCTCTGATCTTTGTATGACCAGTGTCATTCTAGAATATGGGGAGAAGCTTTGAAAGGCTGACAGATATAACAGATACAATTTTTTGTCCTGTCTGCTGCTTCTATTACTTATTTCCATAGGGAGATGCATCCTACCTGTGCTTCCATCTGCAGAACTACCACCTTTACACTGATTTCTGTGATAGACAATTCTGATAACTGGCAGATCCATTTTCCTTCAACTGCATGTACAGATACAACAGAAACCTTTCTTTTGTAGGCTTAATGCTTGGAATAATAGTATGTTATTTGAATCGTACCAGTTTCACAGAAGAATATGGCTATATATGCACTAGAGTACTGATACCTCCTTCTACTCCTCCCTCACACCCAGTATCTCCCTAATTCATCCCTTTTTTAAAATATACTTCAGTTATGTTGTAAAGAAGATGCAGACTGTGTCTGGTTTTATTAGGCAGAGTATGGGAGAGGAGGAAAAGTGTCTGGTTCTACAACAAGCATGCACACAATGATTTTTCATGAAGTTATCAAAAGGAAACATTTGAACAGATTTTGGTATCATTTATGAGTAAAAGCATGTTGAGCAATAGACAACTGTGGTCTGTTGTCCAACAAGTGAATAAAATAGAGGCAGATGGCAATACATTAACTCTAGCATGTTTGTTCCAAGGCGCCCAGTGCCAGCTGCACTCACCAGAACTTCCCAATATTAACTTCCTTCTCCCTCATTGCCACATGCCACCTAGCGACTTAACACTGAATCACAGCTTTAAAGCTATTAACACCGAAAATTACAGTGTGCCACAAGGACACGTGCTTGTTTCTGAATGCTTAAGGATGTAAAACTGGCCATGGAAACAGCTAAATGCAGAGCATGAAGCACCACTCTACTCTGAGAGCAATTTATCTCACAGACCTCCAAGGACAAAGAAGCAAAACAAAAAATCTGGTGTGCCTGAATGATGCAAATTTTTGTCTCCCAATACTTGTGCCTGTGGAGCATTAAAACACAGATCAGGTCATTAAGACATTAAAATAAAAACAACAACAAAAAAGAAAGACATCATGTCTGCTGGAACAACAAGGAATAAATTCAGTCAATGCCTAAAATAACAAACATTCCCTTCTGACTTAGACTTACTAAACATTTTACTTAACTTTCCTATTTAACTCCATATATTTGAAACTTTTAAATGTCAAGTTTTTAGTCATATGAGTTCTGGGGGGGTTTTATTATTATTTTTACCTTCTCAGAGAACACAAAAAGTGGTGAAGAGCACCTCTTCCTAGAGGCAATCCTCAGCTGCAATCTAAGGCCGTGTTTCAGATATGTTTCACTTTTTGAACACATTATCACATTTCTTACATAGAATAGTGAGAGTACGTTTTTTGTTGGATAAAATTAGAGATGGTTAAATCATGCTTTTAACATCTTTACCAGTAACAGCAGCCCTAGAATCTCACCTAATGATTTCATAGTAATAGCTTTAAAATCAAAACTCTTGCTTGAGCAGGTAGTTCTAAGAAGAAGAAGAAGAGATGTGGTGATGTCCAGATTCTTCCTGCTTAGGAAACAAAAAAAAAAAAAAAGCAAACAAAATAACACTATAGGGTACTTGTGATGCTTATCAAAATACTGTGTCTGCTTTCTCTCAAGTGTATTTTGATTGAGCACTGTCTGAGTTCTTCATTACACAGGCAGTCCAGACATCAGAGATTCAGCATGACTTTATGTAATGCAGATCAGAAAGCATTTGATGGCAACTTAATATCTGAAATGCAATGAATAATTCACTATGTGGATCCAGAACACCATTTTCTAACTTGCTACGTTAATAAAATTAAGCTGCAAAGAATTATCGTCTCAAGACAAAACAGTATACCAGACCAAATCAAAATGACATTTATCATACATGACTGTTAAAAGATCTTGTAAATGAATACTGCAATATATTCTCCTTTGAGGGAATGTTACTGTGTGACTGGTAACATAATAATTATGCCATGTTTGTGTATAATATTTTTTTCATCTGACAACTCCTGGCCTGATACCCTAGAAGAAACTTCCCTAATCAGCATCAGGGAAGCTGAGGTCAAAAGAAACAAAGAATCTGTAATTATTTCCCTCTTGCCTGATTCACCTGCAACTGCATAATATTCAAACAAGCCTGTATTAAAACAAGATTTAGAAATTCAAATCTGAATTCCTGCTCTGTAGATTTTTTTTAAGATCCATACATACCATGACTCCACAGTTTTAATGATACAAGGTATATCCTTGCCAAGCAGTTAAATGCTTACAGATGTTCCAGGCAGCACTCCATGAGCGGCAATATCCATAATCCTATGTCCTGTCACGATCAAGTTTAACTGCATTTTAGAATTTGATCACTTGGTCTAATTAGCACTGGATAGGACCGACCAAAATTCCTTTCCTTACAGTATTTAAGTTAAAGTCTTCCTCATCTTTGAAGTCTAAGGTTTACAAACATACCTAACATGTAATTGTGAGAGTAAGTAAAAAATTCCCAAATATCTAAATGGAAAGCAAGTTTGTAATGCTGAAAACAATCCCAGACTGGTGCTACAGAACTAGGCTGGTGCTTTATCGGTATTGACAAAATAAAGAGCGAGGGAAAGGCAGCTTTGTGAAGCTTAGGCACTGATGGCAAATATTCAAAATGCTCGTTTAATTCAGAGGCTAAATATTCTCTTACAACTGTTGGTTCTCCTTCAACCTGTCACGGGTATCAGCCTTGACAAATGGGAGGATAGGAGTGATTCATCCTTCCTAATGCTGTGCTCTACAGCTGACCTCAGCCTCTCCTGAGAGTTCCCAGAGACTGCTGAACTTACTGGTATAACCTGTGGTTCATAACTAAAATTTCAAAATCATCTTTTACTGCAACTTAAATATATTGCATATATGTATCTCGTTGAAGTGATATCAGAGAGGCTAATGAGGGCAACAAACACTGAGTTGTGAAGGGAATCTGCCTTTGAAATGGCAATTTGTTCATTTGGTGTTTAAAAAACATCTATTTTACAGGAGAAGGCAGCAGCACACAGTGTAATACACCACAGGCTGTCAGTTCTGTATTTACCACACAAGGACAATGCCAGTCTAATTTTAATGATGAGCTGTTCTGGTTGAAGCTAGGCAGAACAGCTTCCTCCAGCTTCATTGCAGGTGTGGCAGTTCGGAGAAAATCTCCCAGGGTTTCACAAAGTAACAGAGTTGTTAATAATATCTTCCAGAAGCCTCACAGAGAAAAAGGAGAAAGATAAGGAGAAAGAGGAAGAGAGAGGCTTTGTGATTTCACTGCCAGCTCTGGCAGTAGAGTAGGATCCTGAGCTTCTTGAAGTCTATTTATTAAGTATTGGAGAGTTTTACCAAATGGTAAACAAATTCTTGCTTGGGATCTGTTACTTTTTGGTTCATGGCAGAGGCATTGCATCTTACTTAGGCCCTCAGAGGCATGAAGGTAATAATCTCTGTAACAGTGTGAAAGTGCATGTCAAAGCTACCAAGGAATCACTATATTTGCCTAAAAGGCAAAGTTCAGACCGTTTTACAAATAGGTAGTATGCTAAAAGCATGATTCAGGCCACCTATTTTTTTTCTGAATCCTAAAGAATAACTACATGCTGTCAACATTGGAAAACACAAGAAGCTGGGGAGCAAACTCAAGCACTCCTGATTATCCCACCACATAATCAAAACACCCCATTAGCTCACTACTCAACTGTACCAGCCAGTTTTTTTCCAAGATTAAACCTGAGCTGGAGGAAGGATATAGTCAATTCCCAAAACCGTAAGGACAAACCCACACTAGGATTGCTTTCTTGCTCTCTTCACATCCTCCAACACAATCCAAGGACACCTTGCAGTCTCAAACATACCTGAAAGCCCTTATCCTTTCCCCAAGGCATGCAACCAACACCTTTAGTTTCTCACTAAGACACCACTCTGGTGCATGACAGCCCTATATTAATTCAGGCACTCCTGGTGGAAACAGAGGTGTGGGCAGAGCAGACTTAGGTGTAGATTGAATGTAAACTCTGTGGTACCATATAGGGCAGTCCAGTCTTCCCTTTCATAACACTACCCATGTTCAGGACATTTAAAGCAAACAAATGATGCTGCACTTCAGGAAAATCATCTTGTTTGAGCTATATTGCAGTTCAGTTATGGACGTTGTGGAGCCTAAATTGCTTTTTAGCCTCTAGTACTTAGGGTAAAACTGGCAAGCTTGAAGGAAGTTCACATTAAGTCTAACACAGCTAGGCAGCAGAAAATACACGTGACACTGAGGAAACAGCATCAGAGCAGTGTAAAGAAGGTACATCCTAAAGATCTAAACTTTGTTCAAGCAGCAAATTTGGAGCTAAGAAATAATGCACTCTACCACTAGTGACTAGTTACATAAAACTTGTATGTGAAACCTTACCAGGCTGTGTGCTAAAGAAAGTATAAAATGAAAATGTACAATGTAAAGAGTATTAAATTAACTACTTCTAGGCTGACTCATTATTAATACTCAATGTTATATCACTACAATGTGTTACTGTACATACACATTAATAGTCTAATACTGAACAAAATAATATAAATCAGTTAAGAACTTTAAATGAAATCAACATAACTCAACCATGAGTATGAGTGGGGGTGTTTCTTAAATGCAGTAGTTTAATGCAGTTCAGGCAGAGAAAATTGAACAGTAAAACATAGCAGGGAAATAGTGTATTAATTATGCATTTACAACCTATGATGCTTACTATATCAAAACAGCAAATTTCAAAGCACAGTGAAGGGCTTATATAAATGAACAAGTTGTGGTGCAACAGTTTCACCCATCTCACCTGATTTGTGGTAGCTGCTCGTATAGAGGTTCTTAGCTTATACTGAAGTAACTTGAGCTGGCTTACCCTTGTTTCATTAACTTTGTAAACAGTGGGAACTTTTTCCATGTATTTGAACTTTCCCCAGATGCCTAACTTTCAGATTAATTCGCAGCATTGAAATTATCACAGCCAGAGAGTTAAAAAAGCCTACCCAGACCTGAAAACACGAACATTATTTTAACCTATACTGATGGAAAGAAGAACTCATGGGATCACACAATTTTCTGTTTTTCTGGGGAACATAATCAAACCATATGACAATGAAAGTGAAAAAAAAAAAAACTAAAAGAAAATGAAAATATGCTGCACATATTTTACTAAACCAAGGGATATCTTGGTAAGAGCAGCGCTCTCTAACACTGTTAAAACTCTTTCCCCTTATGAAGCTGTCTTCAAGGACACAACAGAAGGACGAGATGTGGCCTAGAGGAACAGCCTTGAGAGAAGGGCCCACAAGAATTTCATGAAGTTCAACATGTCTAAATACAAGATGGGTTGTACCACCCGGGCTGGTACAGTCCCTGATATGAGACTGGGAGAATAAGTGATTGAAAGCAGCCATTTGGAGAAGGTTTTGGGGGTTGTTATGCGTGAAAAGCTGAACATGAGCCAACAGTGTGCGCTCACAGCCCTGAAGGCAAATCACAACCTGGGTTGCATCAAAAGAAGTGTGGGCATCAGGCTGAGCAAGGGGATTTCCCCCCAACTTGCTCTTGTGACACCATACTGAGTACAGTTCTGGGGTCATCAGCAAAAGAAATATGTGGAAATATCAGAAATACTGCTGATCCAGGGAAGGGCCATGAAGATGATCAGAGGGATGAAGCACCTCTTATGAAAACAGGTTGAGAGAATTATGGTCATTCAGCCTGAAGAAAAGGAGGGAGAAATCTCCTTGTTGCCGCTCAGTACCTTAAGGGTCTTCAGGGTTAAGCATTCTATAACGTATATTATCTCAGTACTTTAATAGCCCATTGTTTTTATAATTCTTTCTATAATTTATTTAGGCAAGTCAGCCAGTTACTTTTTATACTGATCTCTATAGCTTTGCTTTCTTCTCCCATAAATGCAGTCTCTTTTTCTATTTTTTGCCAAACTACTGCATCTGAAATTTTCCAGTATATGACTCCTTCCTCTTAGTATCCCTCAATCAAGATGTGAACCATCTTCAGATCATCTTTTGAAAAGACATTCTCTCTGCAATAATCCTTAACTGGCACTTATTAACTACCCAGGGAAATTATGATTTTTCCCCACAAAGATATACTATTAAAATATGTGATTTAGAGCTAATATAACTACATTTTAAATATGCATTATTTAAACTGCTTCCTATTATGATAGCAAAAAATATTTTTAGAAGACAACAGCACTTCAGTGGTACCTCTTTAGAACATTTCTGCAGCTGTTCCTTTAAGTAAAATGGACATGGACCAAATGAAAATATTTATGTCTAAGCAGAACCTTGCAAAAATATGTTATATATGACTAGGAAAGGAAAAATGAGCAGGGCTTGGAAGAATAACAGCAACAAGAGATATCACTATCAGAAATAAAATTAAATGTAGACAGGAACATCAAACAAGAATGTTGTATTATAAATAACCATGTCCCTAACTGAATTCATAAATCAGACTTTACTTATCTTTAATCTCTCTCCTGAGCATTGTAGATGTAGCTTCAGCTGCCTAACTACAGCCCTGACTGGCATTTGATCCCTGGGACAGTCTGGTCAGCCTTGAAGCAATGCATTCTTCCTCGCATTAATCCACACCCTAGACCAAATATAGGCTTCATTTCTACTCTAAGCCATATCTCTTCCCAGGCTCCTTTCAAATTACTTTCCTCGTTCACCTCGAGGAAAATTTTGAGACTGTGCATTCTGCATGGTTCCTTGGCAATTGTCATGCAGCCAGTGCAGTCCACCCTGGCACTGGCCCATTAAGGCTCCAGTCGTGCCTCCAAGGTCTGCCCCCACCGGCATTTCATCTTCAGCTCCCACTTCAGCCCAACTGCCTCTGCCAGTTCCATGAGCCTTGAAGGTCATTTGGTCAATAAAAAGATCAAAAGTAAATAATGAAGCCTAAATGTACAAGAAGGCAGCGCAAGAAAGCAATACAATTGTATGACAGGAAAAAACTGGCACAACTTTTGCCAGAGAAGTGGATATAATGTCACTTATTGGTAATAAATTGATGGCTGCCTTTATTACTTACAGATTTCTTATTCATAATGTTTCTTAGCTGATGCCTTTCTTATCCATCTGCAAAAGAATACAAGTAAACAACTTGATTTCATGTTTTTCATCTCTCATTAACTATCTTTTTTGCCTTGCAAATGGCAATATTGGCCAAAAATGTTCACTCTAAGTGCTCCTGCTTCTCTGAGTCCCTTATCTGACTGCCTATTATAAAGCTCAAATATAAGCTATTTGTCTTTCAGAGGAACTATACATTGAACTGCATTTTGTGCTATCTTTAATACCTACACATCAATACATTCAGGCAAACCTCACTAAACTGTTCAAAACATTTCTGTTTCTTAGCATTGTTAGGAATATTTGTTTCAAATTGCCTGTAACTGTTAATTATTGTTGAAAGACAACTAATTCAAAAATGAATTCTAGAAATAAAGGAGAGCTGGTGCATGACAGAGCTGAAGAAAAATCAAACCCAAAGATTTGTCTCCTGTTGTGCATTACCTATTTTAAAAACAAACAATGCTAACATACCTTCTGTACATTAAAAAAAGCCTTTGGTGTAAAATTATTTGGACTAATTGCACCACAACTTTAATAATACTACACCTATAAATAGCCACATTAAACTTACATTGAATTAAATATGAAAAACAATTCTGATTTAAGTCTCTAAGTAGTGAACTGCTGTAAAGTCATAGAATAGAAACAATGATTGCACTAATAAGTAAAAATGGAGTATGGAAAAGAAAGATAAAAGAAGGATTAAATATACTACATCTAAGTTCATTAGTTCTTGATTTAAATTGATAAATACAATATGTGCAGATTTAAAACAGTAATTGCCCCCAGTATAATAAAAAATCTGGGTGCAAAAGCTATGCACCTCTATGCTTTTTAAATATTCCTATCTGCAATCCTTCCTAATCTGCAAACTCATTGGAATGAAAGTTCAAATAAAACAAGGAACTGTTTTATTGGAGCAGGAGGCTACAAAGTCCACAAAGATGCTGAGAGGTCTGGAGCATCCCTCTTACAAGGAGACACTGCTGAATCTGAGCCTGGTTAGTCTAGAGGAGACTGAGGGGAATGTCATCAACTGCACAGAAATATCTCAAAGGTGTGTGCCAAGAGGATGGTGCCAAACTCTTTCAGTACTACCCAGAGACAGAATGAGGAGCAATGGCCATGAACTACAGCACAGGAAATTTCACCTCAAAAGAGGAAGGACTTCTTTACACTGAGGGTGGCAGAGCACCAGAACAAGCTGCCAAGGATGGTCACAGAGACCCTCTCTGAACCCAGTCAAAACCCATCTGGACATGTTCCTTTGTAACCTGCTCTAGGTCACCCTGCCTCGGCAGGTCTAGGTGATCTCCAGAAGTCCTTTTCAACCCTAAAAATTCTGTGCTTTTGTGATTCTGTGAATGAGGCAACAGAAGGTAATAAATATTAAATAAATAGGTTTTGAGGAATGTTTTCAGCAGAAGTCATATGAAGAGCATGACAAGTCAATGGAAGAATTTCAGAAACAAATGTGAAGAAGAATGGCAGTTCTCAGCCTTCAAACCTTATAGTGTTATGGACTGAGGAAAAAAAGGATATACAACAATTAAAATCTCTTAGTTTTGTCAAACCAAATTTTCTCATTTGCAGATGAGAAAAGGACGAACCATAATAGATGTGCACTTCAGCTACATGTATCAAGAAAAAAATCCAGCATCAGGATTCCCCTGTGGATTAGCACATGGTATGCCTTTGGGGGATTCTATTTAAATTTTTTTTCAAACTTAGCTTAGCCATTTGCTTTCCTAAATAAAGTTGTATCTGCACTTTGTGTATCTTCCACATAACAGAAGACAAAGATGCACTTTCCCGGTGTGTTTCATTATTATTAACAAACACTTATGCAGTGATCAGTTTTCTGCATTTTTTTCCTAAAGCAATGTAGTGAGAAAGGCTGCCAGCAATTAAAGTACTTCATCATTCATAGCTGGCTTTAAATAAACGAGCACAGGAATAAGCTTTTGATGCAACTGAATACTTAGGGCTGGACACACTCTCACAGTGAAGTGGAAGAACTCTTTCAGGAATTTAAGTGTCCATTAAGGACACTTTGACTGTAACAATATGTATGTTTGCTAAATATGTAAAATGCATCTTCACTTGTCACACATTCTATACAACAGATTACTTTGATATTATGTCAGTATTATGTCAATGAAAATAAAACAGACTGGCCATCCGCAGCTATATTCTTATCTTTTACAAAATATTTTTCTGCCTAAACACAAGTAGAATTTTTCTTTTTTTAAATTTTCTTTATTAGTGGAAAGTCTTGAATTGCTATTTGAGACAACAAACATGAAGAATATTTGAGCCAAACAAATTGATATATAAGAGAACTGGAAGAGTTAATCCCATAATGAATAAAGTACATGTAGGATTAAAGGAAGATTGCACCAAGTTATTTGACAAGTGAACAAGAGTCAACTCCTGAACTTGGAACTTGAGTATTGTATTTTCTGTCTGGGCCTTAACATCCATGACTGCTGAGTGCTCATTCAGTTCATTCCAGAAAATTCATGACAAAAGACTAATTCAGTTCTCTTACAGTCACTTTTGATAGATGAATAGGTTTTATTCTGGCACAGCCATTAAAATCAACTTGGAAAACAGAAAAAAAGAGTGCTTTTGACTGTCATATAGACAGTTGTTCTCTGATAGCTCCAATTCCAATTTGCAAATGTCTTTATTGCAGACCTTCATTTTCCTTGCCATTTTATTTTGAAGATTAATTAACAAACACACGTAATAAATGCATAATTAACAAACGCATTTGCTTTTATGTTACCGTAGATATGAAACTTGAGGAGAAAACCATAAACTTATTGTAAATGTTAGGGAACAAAAGGGTAAGCACATACTTAAATGTCAAAAATTATTCTCAGCGTGTCTAAAGGCAGTTTTAAACGCCTGGTTTTTTTAATGTGATTCATGTGCTACCTTTGAAAAAAATATTCACAGACAATAAGTGTGGCAATAAATTTGGTGACAAGTATCTAGAAGTATTTCTGGTTTTGTTCTTGATTTCAATTAAAATAAGAAGTAGTTTCTATAAACCCTACTTAAAGTCCCTGACTAATATATGTCCTTTAAAAGTTCCAGAATGCAGATTCTGTAGTTTCCTCAGTGTTTAAATTGGGACATTTTCATATTGTAAAGTAAATCTCTTAAATTAAAATAAAACCCCACACAGTGTGTGTACTAAACAGATGGAAAATGTTTTTCTTCACATCTAGCACTCACAATTGTACCTTAGCATTCTTGCACTGCATAACGGGAGCATTTCATTAAAGGAGTATTACAACTGCAGCCTTCTGGACTCTCTGGAATGCATTTCTGCCACAAGCACACAAAAAAGCAAAAAGGGGTACATGCTGTGCCATTGGGACCGTTTTCCTATTTATATTTCCTGATAATAAGGATAATTACATTTTTGCAATTGCATTACGTTACTCACTGTTGTCTAGCTTCCATCCTAATACATTTTTGCATAATGCTACCAAGACTATCATTCTTATTTTGGTGAAGTAATGCAGAATTTGGAGGACTGTGTCTTGTTTGAATTCAGGATCAATTTCCAGATTATTTATGCAGTTTATCAAGAAAAACTATGGGTTTAAATCTTATCCAACATCGTGCTTTGAGAAACTCCTAGGTGATAAAGATATATTCTCTTTTATCATGAAGTGTTTCAAGACATTCAAATTTAAACACTTAGTACTGAGAATTTAATTTTCCAAAATGAAATATTCAGACAATATTCTAAATAAGGGAGATAGAAAAAAACTTTTCTGAAATAGTGAATTAATATGTTGATATATGATCAATGTCAGTGCTCAATACTTAGTTCAGCAAGAAGTGACACTTTGGAGTAGTCAAAATAATTTGCTAATTTAGACTAATTTAAATAAAAACATTAGAAGATATATTTTCAGAAGGAGTTGTTCTGTCTTCAAACCAATATATGTCATATTTTAAATTAAGAATTTTAACATATTGTTTCTTTTCAATATTTATCTCCATTTAAACCAGAAAGAGCTCAATAACTTGAAATGAAACTAATATTTTCATATGACAAAAAGAAAGTGTAGATTAGTCAGATTAGCATAGCTATTAGTCAGATTAGCATAATTATCATGTTTCAAAAAGAAAAGGTGGGAGACACAGCAGTTAGACCCATGAGAAACATATCCCACAGGTGTTTGGAGAAACATTTAGTATTAAACAAACATTTAAAAAATCCTATCTTATTTATCTTAGATATATTTTCTTTGTCACATCATAGTGTTAAGATCAGAAAATATCCATTCACATTTTTAAAATACTGGTAATTGTAATATTAATATTTTAGGAGTTATATACTTGGTAAGAAACCATGTCAGATATTTTAAATAATATTTTTAATAATATAGTTCAATTCTAGGATCAAAGATTAATGCAGACATAACTAACATAATCCTTCATTTTCTACTTCTTTGTTCCCTCAGTAAGTATTCTGCTACTGTTACATCAGGATAAATGTCATAGTTAATCAAATAAATGTATAAGCAATTTTATTGGAATAAACTGTAAAACAATATAATAAAATCAGCTCAGTGTGCAAACACTGATGCACCTTTTGTGGCAAGCCTTATTTAATTATGAACTGACTGTTCAATTTGGGATAGTGGTAAAGAACAGCCAGTTCACCACAGCAGTAGCTAATTCCTCATCATCCATTCCTTTAACTCCATTTGCTTTGGTCTGAGAACTCGCCTGAACACACAAGCAAATATCTCTCCTTCCACAATCACTACTAGAGAAGTGAGGGTTGTTTGGCAAATGGCAACAGAACTTTTCCCTCCCACAGGCCCTTCGGGGCAGTGACACAGCCATGCATGCGGCAATCCCGCTGTCAGACCCAGGAGCCTGGCATCCTCCAGCCGCGTGTCTGGGAAAGCCTTAGGCACCGTCATGGCCCTCATGATTGCCATTGGGTCACCATCTTTTGCTATCACAAAAAAGGAGACTTCTGTGTGTTCTAACAGTCCTTGTGGTGAGAGACTAGGACTGCAAAATGACCTGGGGAGCTACACATAGTTCAAAAGCAGTCCCAGACAATGCAGTAAACACACTAATTTATGCATTTTAGTTTTCAAGACAGCATTATGAATTGGCAGCAAAGCTTTTCTGCATTTAATAGTTTCAGATGTTTGCAAGATGGTGGCAGTCATCTGGTTGCAGTGAAGAGAGGAGGACTGCAGGAGTACTAGCCAGTAGTATAACAATTGTCTAGAACTGAAATGTTTACCACAATTAGTTGTGTGGTAAGAGAAGATATTTATCAATATTTTAAGGGACAAGTCCTAACAAAAAAACCCAAAACACTTGAATACAGGTTTTCACTGCAACAACAAAGGCTTAGCCATGACCTGGAACTGTACATTTACTGTATAATAGACAGTTAATATGTAGTTATTCCTGAGAGGAGCAATCTGGGAGCTTAGAAACACACTGCACCTCTGTGTGGCAGTTCAGATAGAGTCTTCTTGAATTTATGTGCTGCTCTTTCCCGAGCACTGCTGATACTGATTGCTTTGAGTTGTTCTAAGGTAAAGACAAAGGACCATTTATAGTTAACCACCTATGGAAATGAACACTGTGAAATCATGAAATCAATTGCTGAATCTCTACATTTCTTCTTAGATTTCCTTCTCTTCCTTCTCTTGAAGATACCATGAGCTACGCAAGAATTTGTAGCTATCATCAACAGATCTTATTCCCATATAAAAGCAGAGCTATTTCCCATTATGATTTCCTCCTGGAAATACTCCCTGCAGGAGGATAAACATATGGTAAATGTGAAAAAGTTAATTGCCTATATATTGGCTGTAAAAGTTAATTAGCTGCATAGTCTTCCATATATTGGTATTTTAACAATTTACCTTCAGATGTCAAAACCGATGCTTTCATTTTGCTAGGTCTGTTACCTCAAAATTAGCTTTCAAGAGAGTTCAATGCAACAAACAGATCTTTCTGTCCAGAGACTGCATGCACCATAGAGAACAATTTCCCAGTAAAAAGAAATACATCCTTGGGACTCTTGCCATCTGATTGTGTATGGTCAGTCAAAAGCTAACCTGGTAAAAATATTTTTTAAGCCAAGTCAGTTGTCTGAAGAAATTGCTTGTCCGTATAAACATAAGAGCTCAAGAAAAAAAGGGAGGAATATAGTGTCAGACATGATTTGTGTGGCCCTAATCTGCCAAGAAGCCACAGTTTAGTTCTCATATTCTTGTTGTTATGACTACTTGCACTCAAGATTAAATTAGTCTCGTATCCAGGCTTTGAGCAAGCACCAAAATATGGAGTTTGAGGGAGAGAGGACAGTTTCAGCTCCAAAGACCCCTTAGGAAAGTACATCAAAGACCAAACTGAGATGTGCAGACACTTGGTAAGGGCCACAGCCACACTTATTTTCTCCAGTTCTCATGCTGATTCAACAATCAGTTCTCTACTGATACAAAACAAGGCTAATATCAGGCAGAAAACTATCACTCCTCTTCCTCTTTGGTAGGACAAACCAGATTTTTGAAATTCTGGATAGCTGAACAGAAACTGTCTGTAGCCTCATGCCCTTTAAGAGTCCTCTAGTTATGCTTCTGGGAAGGATTGTTTATGTAGGATCCCACTGAATTTGTCACATACCCAAAATGAGTTGCTAGATCAACACTGTACCTTCTATTGGTTTTAGGCCCTACCATTGTCCAGAGTCCAAATTTTGATACAAACTTGGTGCTTTTAAGTTTGGCACCATTCTAAATGTCACACTGGTCAAAATTCTGGGCAATGCCAGCAAACACTGTCAGGACAGAACTTGTAACTTAACCCTTGATCATCTGCGGCACTTATGTTTTGAACCATTCCTTCATGTCTTTTATGGACCCCTCCAGCCAGATGTTTTTAAGACAACACTGCTGCAGAGACAGATAGAATCACGAAGTCTAGAGGCAAAACAGTCTGCATCACTTGGCTCTGATGTTCTCTTTAAATATTATAACTTATTATAACAGTATAATAATAATTTGTTTCTTTTTTACTTACTGGAGCCGCTGGACCTGTCAGTGAGACCCCTGTGATTTTAATTAGCAAGAAATGGTCAGCCTAGAGGAACCCCGGTAAAATTAAGTCTATGGGAAGGTTCTTCACTTCTGTCTCTTTTGAGGAAAGGAAAGGTAGAAAGGGGACTGCAATGAAAAAAAAAATTTACATTTACAGGGATTTTTATGCAAAAAACTTGCAGTAGTTATGAATTTCATGTACTCATGCAACTTACTCATGAAAGTTCACATTTCCTTTGTGGCTAAGGGCTTAGCTAATGGTAGAACATGTACTAGATCACCACACACTCCTCTTAATGCCAGTTAACTAATTATTTCACATGGAATAGTAAACACTAGAAAGGACAAGTTCTTAATTTGATCTCATCTTTCATCAAAGATGGAACCTCATTTGTAATAAAATTTGTAAGAGTTAGGAATTTCCTTCATAATTTCAACTTTGAGTATAAACTTTTTATATTTTATATATACTTTATATATTTTTTATATTATTGATAAATGCTTCTGCAGTTACTTTTCAAATGAAAACATCATCCCATCAGAATCTGAAAACTCAAAGACTGAGCATCTTTTCCATTCCATTAGACACCTTAGTTATCATGAAACAGAAAAATAAATGACTATCAGTAAATGACTATCACTGACTACCCATCTCTTAACACCACTGCCTCTAGTCTGACTTAACTGGTTAGCAATTGCTTGATGAATGCTTTCTGCAGATTTTAATTCCTTCTTTCTATGCAGATTATTCCCAAAGAAACAGTAAAATTTTCTAAAGCACATTAACTCTGTTTATTTCTGCACATTTGAAACAATTCTCATTGGATCTTATAAGCAATTCCAGCAATCTTTTAAGGAATTTACATAGCTGAGAAAATCTTCCTTTTTTACTGCTTCATTGGCAAATCTGAAGTAGTGTAAACTGATCTTGTGGTAGTCAAACAAAGCACTGACCTATTTATTCCATATGTGTTTGTCTTTAACAAAGATGTGATGGACTGGAAAGAGTTGAGCAAGAAGACAAATCTGAACGACCCTCAAGAAAGACTTACTCTTTTTAAATCAGTATAAGACAAATTTAAATACCCAGGTGCAAAATTAAGAGTTGGCCACCTCTACAAGCAGTTACAGCTGGGCAGTACTTTGTCTACACCTGATGGTTTCACCATGAAGCTGGCTTTGCAGCAGCAGCACTTCAGATCCCTGCAAGCTCAATAAGGTTGTTCTTTAAACTTATCTTGTACACAGACCGTAACAAAAGCAAATTATTTCGTTTTAAAAATTCTAAGGATGTATACACCCACCAGCTTATCAAACAGATGAAGGTGGTCTAGTTTCCTGTCCATCCTTCAAAATAAGGAGCAATAAATCCACATCTTAAAGCTACTATTAAAGCATCAAGACAGAAACTAGTTTCCATTCTGTACAGTGAGGCTGTGGCAGTATAGAATATAAAGTTGAAGAGGCTGTGGCACTTGAAGAATATAAAGTTCCAGGGGCCAGAAAACAAGTCAATCAGTGTATTCACTGTGAGATGATGTTCTGATTTCATTTTATCTGAGCAGGGAATAGAATCCAGGCTTTTTATTTTGTGGTTGAATGGTTTAATTATTTTGTGAATAAAAGTCCTGAAAAGTGTGTCACTGCCGTGCTCTCCTGATCTTTCGTAAGCTTACTGAAGCCTTTCAGTCTGCTAACACAAAGTCTAGTTAGGACTTTTGCAAAAGAAACAATTAAAAAACAAAACAAAAAATCCAAACAACAACCAAAAATGCAAGTCCCTGTCCCTGAGATGCTGTATGTAAACACAAAGCCCCTAATTGTATGGAAGCACAAAGCTACGGGTCCTACAGATGGGTTGAGAGAACCTGTACATCATTCTCTTATGAATTGCTCCTCACAAATGCACTTGGAGGTGCCTCCAAAACACTAAAAGCCACAATGCTTAAATTATCTTGTATTTGTACGTGTCAATTTTTTCTTTTTTTAAGAAAAAGGGGCTAGTTCTATCTTTCCCATGAGTGATGTAAAATCTTGTGGGTTTGCCAAGTTAATCTGGCCATCTCCAACATGAAGGAATGCTCTCCTTCTACTGCCTGAACAAAGTCCTCAGGTACTACCGGCTGTAGAGATTTGTGACCGATGTCAGGGTCTCAAGAGAAGCTTTATAGTAGCTCACATGAGACAATCTATTTTATCAATCTTTCCTCAGCTGGAACACATTTACAGAGGGCTACTGAGCCTCATTACCAAATCAGATAGGCAGACAGGGCAGGTAGCCTCAAGACTATCTAAAAGCCCACTATCAAATATCATGGAGGATAGTAGACTGGGTAGAATGGCAGAGAGGTGCAGATCAGAAATGTTGCCTGAAGAAACCAGAAGCTGTGTCATAAGGGAGTTATTAGTAAGCATTTGTACATTTTTTTGTTTTCTTGGAACATAAGTTAGTAACATAAGATATAGCTGGTCTGGTGCTTGGACACTTTGACACTGTGAACTTCAGAAAGCTGCCAGTGGACTCTGGGTCTGGTATTTATTTCCATGCCTCTAGGTCTGAGGTGTAATGGAGCTATTAATTCTTGCTGCTTTTGCATATTATGGATAAACGTGATCTTATTATAAACTACAATTTATTTGGTTTAGCTGTCTTTCCAGAGTGGAAGCAGATCTTTGCTTTTGATATGCTTTCCCTGTTTATACTTCTATATGCTGTGTGAGTTGGACAGTATGACTGTAGAGTACTTGAGCTATTGAAAGGCAGTCAAATACTCTCATCCCAAGTCATCCAGCTGTAAATCTGAAAATATGACATGTATTTATGTTGAGAAACACTTGCATATTCTTACATCTGAGAGCTTTAATTGCTGTAGTATTATTACTTGCCACGTTGCCTTTTTAACTCCTATTTGTTGTTTTATCGGTAGGCAGTAGTGAAATGGTTAACAGCATTGAACAGAAGTTCCTGATGCTTACATCCCATAATCACCAAAGGAAACCTATTTAGATCTAATTCTGCTCTTTATTCTCTTTTTTCCTATCGTGTCTTTCAAAGCAGCTACGTTTTCCAGACATATGTAAATATAATGGCAGTAACATTGATCCTCTGTTCCAAATTCTTAAGTACCATAATCATTCTAAGAAACACATTTAGATAGGAAAAGATCTCTGCCACCCCCAACTTGATTTGGGGCAGGTAGCCTGAGATTGTTTTGCAGTTCAATATGAAAAAAAAAATCTGAAATAGCAAAATTTCATGGATGTCTAAATAAAACACTCTTGTTCTAAAAATAAAATATGCATATGCAGACTGCACAAAAAATAGAGAAAAACATGATTTCAATTCTTGTTAGGTTGACAAACTGAAAATAAGTCACTCTCAAGCTAAAATTGTTTACATATTATTTAGGGGTAAAATCAATGCTGGGCTGTGAGTAGCAAAACCCTAGAAACTCAGAATTAATTTGTTTTCCAGAGCTGAGGAAAATGGAAAACTGAAATGAGGTGTAGCTTATCATAGGTACAAATTTGTTCTTAATTTTTTTATTATTTTCCTTTTACTGAGACACACAACTTTTCCACTCTATATTAAACCTGTTAACCTTAGAAGCTTGCAGAATTTTTACAGCAGACTACATTTTTTTATTTATTAATACTTTTTGAAGTAACTTTTTGGACAAGAAAGTGGTGTCCACTGATACCACTAGGGCTCTATTTGGAAATATAAGACTGTCAGATATAGGGTTTATCATTCCTTCTATTTATAGTTTTTTGAAAAACTCATTCTATTTGGTCATTGAAAAATGAAAATAAAATTCCTACACTACATCTATGAGATTACACATTTGACACGAAGAGGATCAAGCTGTGCTTTGCACTTTTCTTCTTCAAGAGTTTTGGCAGTTCTCACAGTTAATATCAACATTTTTTCCAAAATCAGCTTCTGGCACTGAGACTGAATTTTGCAATTCATTGTGGCATGCTGCTGATGCAAGTTTGTGTAGCTCATTGATTGTTCCTTGTGTTAAACATACTTGGTCATGCTGATTTTTTCCCAGCTCCTTCAAATCATGATGTGATGTATTTACTCCTGCATATTTCATCGTTTTTATTTTATGAATTATGATGAATAGGGAAGTTTATTAAACTAAAATAATAGACATAGGAAAGCAGGAAATTAAGTTTGATTTTGAAGGTCAATCAGATGGTCATTACAATTTTCAATAATGTGTCTCGATTTTGAGGTTTTGATTTAAATCTTGAAAGGAATGAAGGTTTTGTACTGATTATGTCCTTTCTGAAGGGCAGTCAGTTTATATGAAGTTCAAGATTGAGCAGCCAAGACCATTACTCTTTATACAATTTAGCACATATACACAAAAATTCATAGTTGAGTAAAATGTTGTCTCCCAGTTTTCCTGCACTTCTGCCTCAAGGAAATGAGTGAGTAAATAAGCTGACAAACTTATTGTGAATATTTCCTGATGGGTTTGTTATGTTAAACCATATAAAAATTTCAATATAGATATTTTTTTGTGTTTTTCTTCAGAAAGGAGGATATTACTACATACTGAACTCAGAATTCAGATGACTTCTGGCTGCTGTAAAGATTAGGTTTATTTAGTTTAAAGAGTAAACTGGGCTTATCCTTTGGAAGATGGGTCTTGTCAAAGAACTTCCAATGATTCAAGATCAATTCCACATGGAAGAAAAACAAAGATTTAAAGTTAAGATTGCTTCTCTGTATATACTATCCCCACATATTACAAGAAAAAAAAAAAATCTCATTTTTAATATAGAGTGCATGTTTTAATGATGTTTTCTGCTTTCTAAAGATAGAATCAAGCTAATCAGCTTGATGAAGTTTAATTTATAATCTGGTAATGTCCATTTTGCATATTTGGATACTATTTGCATAAACAGTGTAGCTCCTATTATCAGCTTTTCCCAAAAGATTACAAAAATACTAATTAATCTAATTTACATGAGGATAAAGATCGTTACCTGAGTGTATTTTCTATTTTTTCCTTTTTTTAACCATAGTAAAATGCCATTTTTTTTTTTTTTTAAAGATTCACACTGTACACTTACAGAACTGTGTGCTAATAAGCATTGTTGTTTGAAGTTTTCAAAGATAAGGCTCAATTCCCTCAAAATGGATTATTCTGTGATTATATTCCCTGGATATTGACTGATATGAGGCACCCCTTCAGATGAAAATGAAATCTTGGAGTCCTGAGCACTCTCAGCACTATAAATAGCCTCCTTTTGGTCTTATATTCTCACATGCTCATAAATGAGAAATCTGTGGAGCAGGTTAACCCCACTGCTATGTTTGCCTTTGAAAACTGAATTTCTCCCTTTTTTTCCCCTACTTTTGTGCTCCTGGATATCTCTATATTCATATTTTTCAAAAAGGGAGTGCAAGGCTATATTAAAATTTCTGTGAGTGAAAAAGAGGGGTTTGATAGATTTAAATCCCTGGGTGATTGACAGGTACCTTCTTCGCATTCAGCATCGCTGAAGTCAATGAGCTAGAGGGTTTCAGAGAGAGTGAAAACAAAGATCATACCCAAAGGATTGCTTCTCCCAGTACTAGCAGTAATAACCCTGAGTTTTGTCCTCAGGCAACACACATGAATACAAAAACAAAAACAAAAATAAAAAGGAGTACATAAATTATTTACAACTATTAAACATTAAAACAGCAAAGGGTTTTTTCAGGGGATTTGATGTGTCAATAAAATAACAAAAAAGGAGTAACAGCCTACTTTGCTGTATTTTCCTATTGACATCCAAATTGAGGGGAAAATGGCAAGGACAGAATTTCTATAGATTGCCTGTGTGTAGTTACTTGAGTTAAAAACATGGGTGCAAATTAAAGCAACTCAATTCTTCTGTTACACGTGGTGCAATCTTTCTCCATTGTTACACAGGTCACATTGTCTTGTGGGTTCATGGGATCTCTCACTTGCTTTCCCAGGTATAATAGAATCCCTATGTCTGAATAAGTAACTTTTCCTGATTTTTGGCTATTGCTGGATCTCACAGATACGAAGCAACTAGCAATTTTATTGTGCTGCAGGGATGGAACAATTAGCTGCACAGGGCTAAGCTGCATCCAGTACTGTTTGCAGTGGCACCAGGTACACATTCATTAATGTCAAGTTTCATGGTTTTGCCTACCCAGACAAGATCTCACAGTTCTGTTATTTTTGGGTCAGACCTTCTGTACCATCTCTTGCACTGTACTGTGCATCCTTGAGGTTACTGTGGTGGTCTGGGCCTGGCCCCGGAGATTCTGCAAGGATGCTGGAGCAGACTGATGAGACAACTTTGCTAATGCCAGCAGAAACTGGTTTTCTAAGGGTGTGAAAAGAAGGCAATCATGCGTGTTTACCTTATCTTTCCTTAAAGTGAACTTATTCTTTAGACAATGAACTTTTTTGCTCAGTCTAGCTCATATGGCATTCTGGACAATTAAACATGAATCATCTCAGTCTTTGACTTTTCTCTTGCCTTTAAAAACATCAAAAGTGTTTTTCCGTACAGCTTTTTTCAACCTGCAGTCTATAATTCCTGTTAATTTCCTCAAAATTCCGTGGACTCCCTCCAATACCATGTACAGTTCCATGGCATTTCAGACTTGTTCCCTCAGAGGTGCTGGGCTCTTCTACCTGTTTCTTCTTCCCTTGCCCCAGATTTTCCCAGACTGCTTATTTTTCTGGCATTTTTTCAGAAGGAAAATGAGGAGACAAGTTTTCAGCAGGAACAGGTCTCTGAATTAATAGGCATGCTGCATTGTTTCTGATGGACTAATACTCAGCGGGGTAGGACGTGATGGAAGAATGATCAGGTTTTGGCAATTATGTTGCAAATAAACTAGTTTTCTAGTTAATAATTTTTCCATGTGGAATTGTGGAATAGCTCCATGTTTATAAAGAAGCTATTATCTTGTCTTATCAGTATAATTTACTAATGATTTTTCATTTAGTTTGATGTTGAATGAAAAAAGCTAAAATTGCTTTGGTTTAGAACAAATAGAGATTGTTTCATTGGAATAAAATTGCAGTAAGGATTTTAAGATGTCCTAAGATTGGCTTTGTTAATAAGCAATGCCTTTTCATGCAGCAGATATATTTTACATTCATCTGTTGTGTAAATTCTTATCTCTGGACAATTGTCTCAGCTTGCTTATTGGTCTGTCACTTGTCCTGTGTCTTAAGTAGTATTCTGATTTCAGCCAAGGACAGAGTGAGTTTGTTGCAGTAGCTGTGAGGGGGTGTAGGCTGGAGCTGTGTGAGAATGGCCGAGACCCCGGTGTTATTTTGTATCCTCCTATGTCATTGCCAGGGGCTGGGGAAAGGCACTCTCTCTCCCGTCCAAGAAGAAGAGCATTCCTTCCTGGTGAAGCAAGAGGGGTGAACGGAGTGGTGGGGTAGCACTGGTCCTGACTGGAGCCAGTGGTTTGGGTGCTGTGGCTGTGGTAGGGTCGAGCCCCACACTCTTGTACAGCTTTGTTATTAATATTGTTGCTGTTACTGTTTGTTTTCCTATCTTATCGCTGTTTCCAGTAAACTCTTCTTATTTCAACCTGTGATCTTTACATTTTGTGCTTCCAGCTGGAGCAGGAGAGGAAGCCAGTGGTGGCATGCAGTTTTTATTAGCAGGGCTACTAAGTTGGAGAATGCCATTCCTATCCCACAAATACCTCTGTACAGCTTCAGCCTGGACTACAAGGAAAAAACCCAAAGCATGTGAAGCCAGAATAAGAAGATGAATAGTATATTGTCAAATACCAACACTGCAGAGTAAGATTCATCTTCAGTAAGATTAATCTTTCCCTCATATTTTAACTGTAGTTTTAGTCATGGCTTAGTGTATTAGAAATTTAATTTTTTGGTCCTTTTCTACATTATATGCTAAAATAAAGCATCAAAAGGAAGAATCCTACATTTGTCATGATTTTTAAATAATATTATTGGAAAAAAGAAACAACCAACATACCAACAAACAAGCAAACAAAAAAAAAAAAAAACCCAAAGAAAATATCCAACCAAATCACAGCCCCATGACTCCTTGGAGGAACTACAAATGTCTTAGTCATGTAGTATTGTTGTTTTTTTTTAATGTTAAATTATAATGCTTTCTGAGTTTTGTCCTGTCTCGAGCCTTAAGATTGCTGCAGGATAGGACATAGCAGCACAGTAACCAAGGCAGGTTAGACCTTCAGTCAGCCCTCTAAAACTCTCCCTGACAATCCTGATGTTGCCATACATTCCTGGGAACTTGTCATCACCCATGTCCGTTGGACTCCAAATGCTCTCAAGAATGCAAATCCATTATTCCAGCAAATAATTCTCTGCTTTTGAGTGTGGACAGTAGAGTCATGAGTGTCCCTGAGCAGCAGCTGCAAAGAGAATTTCTAGAAGGCTTTGAGATACTGAAATTCCTAGGGATGAAACAGGAGCTATGTGTCTGAAAGCCAGAAAAAGTGCCTTGGTCCTTGAATGAGAAGCATGGTCAAAACTAATAAAGCAAGAAAAACAGCATTAATTTCAAATTGTATACTGCCTTAGTTTTCACTTCATTCACTCAAAAGAAAAATAAAAGAACAAGTGAGAAAATTCAAATTAATTATATAAAACATGAAGGCTTCTTAGGCCATGAGAAATAATGTACATGTAAGCTTTCCAAACACATCTATTAAGATCTCTTTTAAGAGGAAAAGACAAAATAAATAGAAAATTAATTTTTTTTGAGTAGTCTTCTAGTCTTAAAAACATGCGGCACCCATTAATGCCTTATTTCCTTATTTCAGTGTGATAATTTCATGCATGCATTGTGTAGCTTGTACACGTGCATTTACTTGGAATTTAGGCAGAAATTGTGTTGTCAACTTGTTGACAAGTTATTTCCTACAGCTTAGTGTATGTATGTTGGGGATGTTGCAAATGTGGCAGCCAGAGAGAACCTTGAGCTTTAGAAAATCATCGATATGTTTGATTTACAAAGTTTGAGAGTCTTCACTTGGTGTAATGAGATGATTTAATAATGTATGTTTGCAATTATAAGCATGAAAAACATAGCCCGGTGTTTCCAGATTTCTCACCTGTCCCAATGAAAAATCAAGTCCTTAGTTTTACTCATTACAGATCCTGTGTATTTTTACAGAATTTGCATTATGCAAGTAGGTCACCAATAACCTCAACATTTCTGTGCTGTTTGAATCCTGTGAATGGAAATTGGAAATTCATTTGAAGACACATGATTTGCTGAAGGGCTTTGGAAAAATCATGAAATTATGCTAAAGTTTTGTGCTGTACTGCATCCTTTTTTTATTCTTTCTTTCCTTTACTGAAATAAGCTTGAATGGTCAGCATGGTAAATTATATGAATCAGCTAATACTAAATTTCTGTTAATTAAACTGCTTCATAACTTTACCTACTGATTTTTATTAAGGCCAGCTCATATTTTTCATCGCTGCTTGATTAACATTCAGTCTCCCCATTTACTAGATCAACTCTGAACTGTCAGTAAAAGGAAGTATTTCAAAGTGTCCTGGTTGTATCTTTTAAATCCCCCTAGTCTATTTAACTGAATCCCCAACGTATTTTATGTCAATAAGTGACAGTCTTTACAATCTCACAATACAGTCAGGGATAAAAAGTTACATGGATATGTAGTAAATTGATTTGAAATATTGTTCTGTTATGGCAAGAATGAGTTACTGGTGTTTCTCTCAAGGGTTTGCTTCTGTGTGTTGTCTTATGCTGCCAATGTATTTTTACATTATGTACTGCCCAGTGAGTTGTTTTCTGTTATCTTCTTATTACTGACTGAAACATAGCAAGTGCTGAGCTAAAATTTTATCATGTCAAACTGCATCACGTAAGTGAAGAGTCTCTTTGTTGCTTTTGTTGTACTGACCACGTATTTGAACCCCAAATTGTAAGAACAGGATAAAGAAATCCCAGCCTCAAAAAGTGTTGTCTCAAAAAGCAGAGCACCTGAGGCTGACCAAGTGTTTCAAGTCTATCTCTTCTCAACAGATAAAATGGAAGTGTAGCTGTTTAGAATAATAAGTAGTAGGTATGGAAAGATGTATGACAAATTTTCTGATTTGGGATCTCTCCAGAAAAATCTTTCCTGTACATTTTTAATGCACTGATTATCACACTTCCCTTCTGCTACTAGATTGTTTTGTAAAACCATATTTCATAAACTGATTGATCTGATAAAATCTGTTTTATAAAGCATAAGTACTCTATCTTTAAACCTATTACTTTTAACTATAATCTTTAACTCTGAAATGGTTAGTACATTAATATGTGACACATTAATACAACTTGGTACTGCAAGCTGCAGCCACTGAGGTTACAAAAGGGACAGATGCTGTCATGTGGGGAAAAGGTTGGGAGGGGGTGTACGTTTGTCAAGAGGATGTTCTCTTTGTCAGACCACCCAGGGCAGGAGAAGAAAACGTGATACAGAGCTGGGTGAGAAGAGGAATTGTTTCTTCTCCCATCATAATGGCTACTGGTTATCATGTTTTGCTACTGCTTGGCATTTGTTGACAAAAGAGGAGCTCTGACTTGCTGGCTGGGTGTGGAAATCCATCTTACTCTAATTAGGATGCATTCCCTTCTGTGGGGTATATTCATAAGTCTGTATTTTCAATCAAGTTTTCCTGGGTAGAAAAATGGGATGTAAGCCCAACACCTGCTATCTTAATAGCCCTTTTCCTTGTTTTTACATTGTTGGGTTTCCATCACTTCTTTTTTCCAGAGCATAATCAAAGTTTGTTTTGTGACATTATGGAACTGCAGGACATCAGTTGGGAGAGCAACCCATGATGGTGATCCACAGAGTGGAAAGAGCAGGAAAGTAAATGGGCTGGAAGTAATGAAAACACCTTTGATTAATCTTCACCTTGAGGCAGAGTGAGATATATGATTACATCCTCAGGAAGGATGAAAAAGAGACGTTTAAGATTTAAATGTCTAAAAAGCCATACATAGCAGAATTTGTCTAAATTCTCTAAAGTGTACACAGTATGAAGAAAATAAAAAACATCTCTTGTGAAAAACATTAAGAAGTGAGACATCTCCCAGAATAAACCATACTATGTCTGCCAGGCAAAAGTATTAGAAAGGACATTGAACTCTTTTTTTTTTTTTGCATGAAAATCACTTTGTATCATGCTGGATTGAACAGGTACAAAACACAATGCCAAGAGTGCTCTGCTGCAGGGATAACGTTTTCAGTCAGTGCTGCTCTCACCTGCTCACTGTGAGCATGTCAGAAGACTTCACTGCATCAGGGAGAGAGAAGGGGCTTACATCCACGCTGATAAATTACATGTATATGAGAAATTCTGTTTCCTTTCTGTAAAAGAGGACTACTGCCACTGGCAGTTTCTGCCACAGCTAAGCTATATGCAAATAAAGGCTTAAAAAGTGAAAGCAGGAAGAGTGTTGCCACTGTAAAATTTACATTCTGTGTCTCCTGTATCACAGAGATGGAATGTAATCATTGACACTTGTTCCTGTGTTGGAGCTCTGAATGATTTGTAAGTTGGGATTTGGTGTACTAAACCACCTCAAATGAGTAATAAAATTGAGATGATTTAATACTATGTACTTCTGTTGGCTGCTTTAAATAGGTAAATATTTGTCAGTAAAACTGTCCTTTTTCAGCATCTGCAGAAATATGCTGTGACTCAAATGGCATTATTCTACCACCCACAGAATGTTTTTTCTCAGAGATCACAGAGATTAAGATGATAAAAACATATTCTAGTAATAAATATGTTAGAGGAACATTTCTATTGCAAGGATGCTAAATGTTGAATCAAAAGAACATCTAGCTTAATCTCTTTTTTTCAAATAAAATTATCTCCGTCTTTGTTTTTTTATGAAGGTCTAGTAAAGAAAAGGATTTATTCATCCTGTATAACATTACTTCTGAGGAATAAATATTTTTTCTCCATTTTCCTCTTGTTATCCAAGGTTTTGATCTCTTGCTGTGAATATTCATTTTATATATTTTCAATTGTAATATTAAAATTAATATTATTAGTCTGTCAACATTTCATTTCATCAGCATACTCCTTAGTGAGAATTAGCATCTTGAGTTAATTTAAGACAGTTAGTTTTAAAAGGATTTTTTCTTCCTGAAAAGAAAGCTATCTTTGTTTTTTTAAAGCTGATGTTGATGAAAAGGATGTGCTCTGTACCTTATGCATTCACAGAATACCATATATAAGAAATCCAGAAAAGGAGATAACTCTGAAATGATGAAGGGTGGCCCCCAGGAGGAATATTAGTTCCACATACATTGTATTCAGTCTTTTCCTTCACAAAGTACAAGATAGGATAACAAATACTGGGAGCTTTATACAATGGAAGACTTACCAGTTTTATATTTTATGGGATGATTTAGGTAAAAATGCCTTGCTTCACTCATCAGCTAACATCACTAACATTCTGGATTTCACCATTTGGAGATTGAGATGTATTTTGTGAATTAGTAGATAAGGCGAAGTGGAAATATATGGGGTCACAGTGGTTGTGTAATATGTCGCTAAAGATCTGTCAGCGATAATTTTAATTCAGGTCACTGTCTTCCTATTTAGATACTTTGTAAACATCATCCTTCCCTATTGAGCCTAAATATCCTAGTTCCTTTGGACGGTAGCTATCCTGTAAAACTCCCAAGTGCTAATTCCTTAGCCAAGATTTGCTAGCTGCAGAACATCTCACCTACTGCTAAACTAATACCTTCATAAATATTTCCTTGGTACTGGGCTGCTGGTTATTTTACACTGAGAATATTTTTGCAGTGATCACTGTCAGGAGAGATAGGGTTTGATTAACACTGGTCACCTTTGCCAGCTGGATCTTTATCACAGACTCTGCAATAAACAGAGAAATGTAATCAATGAAATTGCAGATACTATGAAGAAATATAGGTGGGGACTAAAAGTCTATTGATAAAATCTTGTGATTATTTCTCATCAAGACTTTAGGCTGTTATCTTCTTTACCTGTAGCACTACCCAGCAGAACTGAGTGGCCAATTATTAATAAACATTGCAAAGAAAAAAAAAAAATTATGTAATTGTTCCTCTAATCTATGTTTCTTAAAACTTACTTTTATTTACTTTGTGTATCTTTTTTTCTGTATGTATTTCTTCTGCTTCTTACCATGGGATCATTTGGTAGACAAATGAGTTATGCACACTAATTTGAAATTTGCCCCATTCCTCACTATAACTTTATTGTAACTTAATATTTCAGGTAAACATATAACTTAAAGCCTTTGTAGAAAGAGATCAATTACTTTTATTTAACAAAGACATTGCATATTTGTTTTGCTTTTCAATTAATAAATAATATATTTTTTTATCCTGACTATTACAGTAGATAAACCTTATATAAAACCTCAATTCCCTACAATTTATAAAACCATCCAACTTCCCTATGTTTTCTTTTGCCTAAAATTTCTTTTTCCTAGCTCATTTTTTTTTTTTAAGTCTTGGAGAAAAGAAACTCCAACCCCAAACAACAACAAGAATAAAACTCCTCTGTATTAAAAGTGGTAAATGAGATTTCGAGTTACAACTCTTGTTTCTTTTCATAGAAGTTGTATGCAACTGTCAAGGATTTTCAGGGAAAGAAAAATGGATACATGTCTTAAGTTTGACTTCTTTATTAGCCAAAAATGTAGTAATAAATCTCTCTATGTAACAAATGCCCAGACTTAGATGAAAATACAAAGTATACATGCATCATGTATAGAATACATGTTTGAAAAGTCTAAACCTAATGCATCATTTAAAGGAAGTAAGTTTATAATTCAAATCACCTTTGAAACTAAGGAATGGCACCATTTCTCTTGATTTGGAATATATTTTCTTGATTTTTTTCCATCAAATAGAATAAAAATATGATAAATATTTCTATAGCTTCATAAATTCTTTGTGAACTATCATTCTTTTCTGAAAACAATTTGTCATTGATAATCTAAGCTAGCAATTTGAGCATAAACTTCTTAGGGATGAGCATAGTTTCTATAAAGACAGTTACAGGTATATTTGCAGTATTCAAGGTAGTATTCAATACTTTGTCATTAATTATCTTTAAAACAATATCCTATATTTTATTATTCAGAAACCTGACACTATCTCTGCAGGTGCAAAGCAGAATTCTTTCTCATGTTATCTGTGCTTACTCCCACATATAATTTAAAAAATATGAAGTAAGTTGTGATTTTCAAATTCAGATGATCTGCCACTTTTATGAGAGCACATAAACATATTTCTAGGAGCTCTGCAAAGGTATTTCAGGGATGAATTTAGGATGACAATAGAGTTTGTGAGTGAAATCTTTCTTACCCACCACAGCAGAAAATGTACACTGCATGGTATTCATCATGCTTATTTTCACTCCAATAATCACTGTATTTCAAAATGCCAGTATAACTTTTCTACCAACTGACAAGAAAATGAGATCATGTGGTGGACAGATAGCATAAGGGGTATGGAAATGTGCTCTTCAGCTAAATATTTGCATGTACCTTACATGTCCCTGGTGTTTTGACTTATGTTATTAAGTCTCTTGCTTAATCCCTGCATTTTTGCAAGATGTGCTTAGTATGGTATTCAGGCAATGCTCGGACTTGTAGATTACAGATATAATGCAGCGAAGCTCTGCCCTAAGCTTCTCTGACAAGACAGTATGAAGTTTTTAGGTTGCATGCAGATTTAGTCCTTGAGTTGACACACAGAGGGGAATTAGGGCTCAGACAGGAGTCGGACAAACACAACTTCAGGGGCTCCTCAAAGCTCTTGGCTGTAGCCCTACCAGAAACAAGGGCTGGACCAGTTTGGAACACTAATTTCAAATAGTCTGAAAGTGCACAGACTCACTAGGAAGAGGAATGTGCAAATTCTAGCAATAGCAAGAAATCTTTTTGCATTTTCCTTCATGTTTGTCCTTCACATATTTTGTTCTATTGTCAGGTTAGATAATGAAGGTGCATTAGTTCATTCTATACATGCCAAATGTTCTAGTTGTTACTATCCATTCTTTGACAATATGTTTTTGCCTGTTATTACTTATCTGAGTTTTCTTTGGCTATTGATCTGGAATTTTTCAGCAGCTGGAGTCATAAGACTTCAGCAAATCTAAACTGAAATCAGACAAAAGGGCTCTGCACCTGGATGATTTATGTACTCCCAAATGCAATCTACCGCACGTGGCCAGACTAACTATGCAACATTTAGCATATTCATTTAAACATAGCCAATTTGCATTCATCTAGTAAATTACAAGTAGGGACAGTATCTTTGAGGAAATCAATTGCCATAATACTACTGAGACTAGATTATTTTAACACTTTTTTTTTTTTTTTTTTTTAACTCATGGTTTCTGGAAGAGCTTTGCTTGATTTTTCAAGCTTTGCTTTTTTTGGTTTTTTTTTTTTTTTGGACTTTGCATTTAAAAATGATACATGATGTAGGAAAAGCATCATAGAACTATTCTGTAGCTCTTCTCTGGAAATAACAATTTTACAAAAGGAACTGCATGGTGCACGTGCCAAGACACCAAGACTCACTTAAACTGACATTAAGGTACCTGTGGTTTCTAAGGAGGTCTCCAAAGGCACTCTTAAGAATTATGAGTTTTGTCAGCTGTGTATTTTGCAACTATTTATTGTGGTAGGATTTATACTCATTTCACCTTGCAAGCAAGCAGCATGAAACCCTTTTAGGTAGACAGAAGAACATTCTTATTAAGGAGGAGTAAGAAGGATATGAGCTAATGCTTTTTCTAGCATCAGAAGAGTACAGTCACTACATGTACACTGGCAGCAAGGATCCCATTAAGAAGTCCAAAAAGAAAAAAAAAATAAAAAATACAGAAGACCTATCCTATGGAAGAAAAAAGAAAGATGGAGCTGGGTGCCAGGATCTTTTTTGGAAATTTTCAGAATACTTTTTTCTTTCTCGAACTTTATTTCTCACCCAAGAATTAGAATATCACATTGAAGACCTGAAGTTATAGAATAATATATGTTATGAGGGACCCCAGAAAGTCATCTGGCCCCACCTCTACCTAAAATAGCAATACTAAAGTGTAAGAATTCCAATTTTTTTTCTAAAAATCACAGAAAACAATACAAATAGGCTTAACTTTCTTCATATTCATTAATCTTCATATACAAAACTCCCACTGGAACAACAGATAACACAGAAAAACCTCTTTGACATTTTTTCCTTTCTTCTTAAGGAGTTGATACCTGACTTTCTGACTGCAGAGAAGCTTATCTTCAAAGATTTGAGGCTGAAAGTGACTCCACAGCCACGAATTTCCAGGTTCTCTCTTCAGCACCTTCTCTTTACTAGGGAAGGAAGGGTGCAACCCTGTTGTCTTCACAAAGACACAACCCTAAGACTTTGTCAGATAACTGAAGTGTGTTAGTCAATTATCTGTGCCTTGTCAGGTTAGGCAACTGGTCTTTCAAAGGCTGCCTGGAGGCAACTGGCCACCTGTCATGCTGCCTTACATGCCCACGGGGTCTTAAGCTCCTTAGGTGTCACTGGGGAACAAACCACCCCTAAGAAGTAGGAAGACTGATGGCTCCTATACAAATATTCATCCCTTTATCTGCTCGGTTCTCACAGTCTCTCTCCTGTGTTTTATCTGCTTTGGAACTGATGTATTTTTAAGGGTCACAATTTTGTACTTGCTGCAGAGGAAACTGCAGTGGGAAATCAAAGTGTCCCTCTTTTTTTTTATTTTATTTTTTTCCTTCTTGCTTTCTGCAAATAAACTCCTGCCCTTCCTACTCTTAGCACTTTTTTGAAATCTTAACATTAAGACACTGAGCTCTGGGGAAAAAAAAAGAAAAGGTGGTGATATGGTTATATTAATGATAATTTTGCTGACAGAGGTGAAAATTATCAAAGGAAGATAAGTGGTAGCAGTTTCATGAAGGGTTCATGTGAGGATAATGAAAATAATCTCCAGAGAAAAAGGCATTCTCCTAAAACCTGTGAGTCTGGAAATAAAAATAAAGCATCTGAGTTGTTTAACAAATACACATTTTATAATTAAAGCCAGCTACTGTCTGAAGATTGGAGGGAGGCTGAATACAATATCTAAGTTTCACAGAAGAGTTAAAGGTGATGCTGGGAACTACAAAGCAGCACTGAAGCAGTACAGGAAAAGCTAGCTGCCACTAAATTAACCAACAAAGAATTGAATAAGGACAGATCAATACCCATAACTGATTTTTCTGTATCAGAATTGTAAATCAACAGAACTCCCTGACCATGAGCATTGTTAAGAGAATACAGTCCTTTTCTTTGTAATATCTGAAAAAAGCTTTCTGAAGAAAGTAGGGTAAACTTTTCATTATTTTTTTTCTTTTTCCTAAGATTTGTTTTGTAGCTTGCTGAACAGGAATATAAGGTTATTTATCTGAACAGTGTGCAGGTAAATATGAAAGAGAGCTTCTGTGAGCTTTCCTTAGGAGAAGTGATTCTTTTATTCAATTACATATGTGGGATTTAGTGTCCTGAGGACAGGAAAAAAAACCACCAAAACTAAGACTTTTATACTGATATTAATAAAACCTTCTGAGTTTTGCCATTTAAAGGTCAAGCAGACATGAACTGTGTTGAATCAAACTACAAAATACTTCTGGGACTTAGGAAAGTTTCCCTTCCATGGAATACTACCAAGTAACAAGTCAGAGGGACTTGAAAAGGAGGGATGAGAGGGAGGAACTCTGCTTTCCCATGAGGCAAAATATACTGTTAGAAGGAAGCGACTGTATTTGTTGAGCCAGTGATCTTGTAGAATATGGTAATTCCTGTGAACTGCCCTGACTGTGGGAAGTGGAAAAAAATTTAGGTTTTGACAATCTCTGTAGCACTTGCAGGGTGTAGCTGGTAAACTGGAGGTTTATGAGGGATTTACAAGGCATGCACATTCATTGGAGCTCTGAACTGCTTCCTGCTGGAGGTATGAATTCATGAAGGCTCTTAATAAACTGGTACATTTTCCCAGATCCAAAGATATAAGCATTTACTTTATATTTAGGTTATCTTCTGTTCTAGGTACCTAAGATCAAAACCAAATTAAGAATGTAACATTTGAATGGTTGTGTTGGCTCTGACCAGAGGGTAGACCTAACAGGCTGTTCCTTCTCCAACAGTGGCCCAAAGCACATGCCAACCAAAAATACAGGAAAGGGCAAATTTCTACAGATAATCTCTCATCTTGACCATTTGTTTGCTCAAGTTATTCCTGAGAAGTCAGCCGTGTATTTAGCAATTCTTAGATAATTTTTTTTCCATTGCTTTGTCTAATCCCCCCATGGACCCATGTAAATCTGTATTAAGTATCCAGTGGAAAGAGACCACAGCAGCAATTCTTTTACATGCAATTCTCTATTTTGATTATGGCGTGTCTTGCCCACCGCATGACAACAAGGTGATGACATAATTCCATTTACAGTACTAAGGAAAGTGAAATATTACTGTGCCTGAGTTATATCTTCCTTTAATCCTCAGGTTTCTTGCCTGTCTTTACCAAAGAATGTGGCTTTTCTTCTCTCACAGCCTTCCAGAACACATGTGAATGAACAGGAATGAATGCACCATTGCAACCTCCTCCCACACTTCATTTGCTGATGCTCCTAAAATATATTTTGGTTTAGAAAACTGAAAAACCCAAGAAGGCTGACAAGGTAAGCAAGCCAAGAAATAAAAGAAAATTTACTCACCAGTAAAACTGCAGCTATTATCATAATGCATATTCCAAGTCAAGTCTAAGATGTCCCGTATTTTTGCTGAATGTATCAGCTTGTGTGACTCGTTAGGCTCCCATTCATTATGGAAATAGACCAGTAAATTACAGCTTTTGCAAATGCAATCATTATAGCTGTAACTTACAAAATATATTAAGCCCTTTGATCTTTGTCAGAGAACATATCATATACTTTTAAACACATTGCTCGGAAATGGTAATTTAAAAACTATAAACCTTACATTCACAGCTTTAATGCATATATTATGCTGTACATTTATATCAGAAGTAATGTCCATATTCTGTCTATTGCAAATTATTGCCTTAAATTTCAGCTGAACAGAAAAAAAATATGATACTGCAAATTGATAAAATATGAATGAAAATTGTCACCAATGAATGCCTGTGGGTTTTTGAATTACTCAGGACTACAATCTAAATAAAGCTAGGTTTTTCCAAGTGATTATGTATTGCGAATTGAATATTGTTAACTCTATGGTTTTGCTTTATTGTACTCTGTAGTTCAGAATTTATATATCTGAGTTTAGGCAAATTAAATGGCACTACCTTAAATAAGTAGATAGAAAAAATATATCTTAAAAAAATTGTTACTATGAACAACTATGAACATTGTTTGCTGTAATCCTCACCTGAAAGGAGCGATGCTTCTGTCCAGGTATTTTGACTTACCCATTCAGTTGCTATGTATAAACTTCTAGTATTTGTTCACAAAAGGTTTTATAAAATGAACAGCTAATATAAAAGCTGCTATTTGCCCAAAATAGCATAGCCTGCAGATTTCAAGAGCAACCACTACTGCTTATTGCTTATAATTAATATGACATCACTGATTACCACTTATAAACCTTTTTTATGGGAGCCTAAGCCTCCTATATTATGCATAACTGAGCATATGGAATCTTAGATAATTTTTTTGCCTTCTGTCTCTGAAAATTTTCAGAAGAAAGAAAGCTAGTCATATTTCATTATTCTGTATATTTAGCAGGTCTGTTTTCTTGGCCAGGAATCTGGAAACCTTTTCTAAGAGGACTTACCTAGCAGCTGTGTTGACAATTCTATTTTTGAGTGCAACTTCTAAAGCAAGATGAGTTTTTCACACCTGTGCCTCTGGAGCTCACTTTTTGGAAGGAACTGGGCTTTGCATTAATTTTGCAGTAAATACCATTCAGTACAAAAAAAACCCCAAAGTTTCCCCTTCTAGCACAGACTTGTAAGGAAGATCAGTCTGTGCTATTTGGAGAAAGTTTTTCTATGAAGGCTCTGGACAGAACATGAAAAATCAGTTAAAAGGCACTTTTTGTTGCTGCAATGTATGCCTTCATTGGACTGCTCTTTGGAAAGTTTTAACGGGACAAACTCTTAGATCAGTTTCAATCGAAGTGTTACCTCATTACCATGCAATTAACCATTTCTGGACTTTTAAAGAACAACATCCACCTGGAGTAGACACTGTAGACCTAAAAAAAGAACAAGTGCCTTCATATCTGTCCTCATGGTCTTAGAGTAAAAGGAACATGTTCCCTTTGTGGAGTGTGAGAGACTTGGTCCTCAATATCAAGGACGTGCTCAATATCAAGGACTTTATCAACCTGTGTGTAGATGGATCTTCCCCTAAAGTTAAGGCAAGATCCTGGAAGCCCTCTCACCCTTGAGCTTCTGCAGTGGTGCAGGGGCTGGTGGTGTGTACAGAGGGCAGTTTTCTGCCTGCAGAAACAGCTGGAACGTCAGAGCCACTTCACCAACAGAAATTCTATTGGACATCTGAGAATCTTAGCAATTATTTCCTCAACCAGTGAAACATTCTTGCTAGAAATCCATTATGTGAAAGCTGCAAATCTATGGAGTGTATAGGTTTAATGGAGAATCGAGAAGTCAGCTTCTCTTTTTTGTGAAGCTGAGTTATGGAGCATTTTGACATTTGCCAAAGCCTTATTGTCAAGTCAGGTGAAAGATGCTTTTGTCTATACAGTCCCCTTAATACCCATGACAACAAGGGGAGCTTTTTGATAAGACCTGAAAATAAATCAGCGTATCTTTCAAAGTAACATCATTTATCCTATTTCTAAAGGAAAATAACTCAAAAACATGAAAAAAGGAGCAAAAATTCCTTGTACAATCTCAATCTTATGCCTATGTACTACATACTATAATGTTTAAGATCTATAATCATGTTTTTCCACCACATTCTTGAATCATTCAGAGCTCAAGATGATGGCTGCTTTGCAAATGATGCAACAATTCAATACTTTTTTTTCTTTATTGTTTAGAGTTTCCATAAGTCCTTTACTGCACACCAGGAAACTGTCTCAGCCATGTGAGGCAGACTATTCCAGTGGATGAAGGAAATAATGCTGGCTGCTGCTCCACTTTCTATTGATGTTTTTAATATAATTGAGTGTGAAAGATTAGTTTTAATTCATTTTTTTATAAAAGTATTTGGAAACAAAGGTTAAAAAATCATGTCTTCTACATTTTTTGCAGATCTTTAGGAAGAACTTTGCCAAAAAATCAATCACCAGAGCTTGAAATGAATGAACACCTATCTGGAATAACTTGAGGGAAAAAACCCACACTTGTGGGAAACCTGGCCAGCAGATGCACTGCAAAGTCTTCATTCTAAGCAATCATCTGTATTACTACATTGAATGTGTTTGATGAAGGGGGCTGTCCAAGAGGGTAAAAGACTGATTTTCAGTCTTACTGCAAAGTATGAAAAACATTAAAAATTTATTTTTAAGTGCTATCATATCTTTCTAGATAAATACAAAAGACACAAAAAACTTTCCCTGGTGATCAAAATGTTCCATATATCTAAAATAAAGCATTTAATTTTCATGCTTATGCAAATGAATTGAGTTGTTGAAAAGTGTTCCTACCCAAAATTAATGTAGCAAAAGCATCTTACCCACCATCTGAGCAGCCTAAGCTCCCTCACTAATGCACACCAACTCAAAATCAAGTCCATCTCTGCCAGAGAACCCTTTAAGTTGGAAGACACTGATCACCATGTCAAAGAGAAGGAAGGAAGACTTTCAAACAAAATTAGAGGTCTTGCTGTGAGTTGTGAAACACACCAGTTTTACGGTTTTATTTTCAAGGCTAGCTGGAAAAGGATGGGTATGATGTGACCACCTCAAACAGCGTCCTAGTGTGAGTCCTGAGATGGGAGAGCTTTTAGCTCATGCCTGTGATGTGTCTGGCAGAAGGTGTTATGTTTCTGAGGGATTGCTAAAGCCACTGGCTTAGAGTGCGTTCCAACCTGGGCTTTCATTTGGAGCTCTTCCACTTTGTAGAAAATTAATTACATCCACACTGAGAACACACAATGATTCTCCCATGTGATGAGTAGGAGATTTGTTGAAGCCACGGAAATACCTGTGTTTAAACATGAGCTCCTGTGAGAATCAGGCATTCCTTCCACATTCAGGACCACAACACAACTGGCTGTCTAGGCCACCTGCATCTGAGGCAGGATTCAAAGGTGGAACTGAGCCTGACTTTCCCATAGCAAGTTTCCCATGTTATATAAAGGTTATATCATGCTCTCATTGTCTTATGTAAAAGTGCTAATTATACTAACAATGGTATGAATTCAACTGGTATTTGCAAAAAATGCAGGGGTGAACGTGGTACTTTTTTTTTTTTCTGGCAGATTTATATTTTTCTTAAAAACTAATTACCTAGAAGCACCCCTGAATTAATCACAGGATCTCTTTTGCTCTTTTATGATGACTTGTGCACTTCAATACAGTTTTCTGATTTTCTTATTTGCATATTTGAATCTATGTCTGTGTCAACTGTTCCTGTGGGTTGGAGGAACATTGAAGAAGATTGGATTGTGGGGGAGTGTTTCATGCTCAATATGTGGTAAACTAATGCTCGGCTTTGACCACAGCACAGAAGACAGTTGGAGCATTCCAGAAGAAATGAGGTATGTGTAACATTTGTAACACCCTTCTGATCCTACCTTGGAGTGAACTGTGTCTATCCTTCATGTATCTCACACACCCTGAGATCTTATATACAGACCTGTCAAAACTTTTCTGCACTGTAAATATACATTTCACTAGTATGGGGCACTAACATGTACTAACAGCTTGTTATTTGTAGTGGGCTGATAAGACACTGAGCTCTCTCTTTTGTACGTTGTTGTAGAGGGGTCTACTTGCACCCCATCCTCTGGCAGAAGAGGCTGGGTGATAGCACTTGACACTGTTAAAATACACACAAACATTGCTTACCCCTCTCTGTGCACAAGCAGGGTCAGAGCACCATCGGGGAATGGGGGGGAAAAGGAGAGGGAAGAAGAAGGAATGACAATGTGGGAGAGGTAAAACAGGAAGGGAGGCTAGAGGAACACACAGCGCCAGGTGTGACCAGGCTGCATACACTGGCCCAGACCCAGAACTAACACTCAGCTAATGTGACACCGCAGCAGTATTGGCACCTAATAATTTCTGTCTTAAGTGGAAAATATCTTGAGTTATGATAGTGTCATGATACTGCTCCGTGGCTCCTCACTGGTAAGTCAGTCTTCAAGTTCCATTTCTTCTGTTAGGCCTTCTTCGGTTCTGTGTGTCTGACATCTCTCTCTCTCTACTTTGGACAAGCTATCACACTTCTCTACAGTACTCATTAAAAGCACTGCAATATCTTTTAAAACTGTATATTTGGATTTTGCTACCAAATACTTTACAGAATATTTTTCTCTCTCCCTAACCCACGACCAATTCACCTTGCAGGAATTCTCCCATTCAGTTTTTTGCAGATGCTTATTTGCAGAAAGGAAATTTATGGTTTTGTTCCCCTGCTCTTCTCTCCTAGGTTGGCAGGAATTATCCAGGTCAAGGACTATCTCTCTTGTTTCTTCATTCTTTGTGTGAGGCACAGAAAAAATTGTCCTTTTCCCTTTCCTTTAGACGACGGACTAATCCTCATTCTAGCTTGTCAGCTGAGATATTTATGTGTGCAACAAATAATAATTAATGGAGAAAAAGTATTTAAAGGAGCCAGTCCAACCCTGGTACTACAGAAAGCAATAGTGATGAGGAGTAGTACCTTTCTGACGTCTCGCTAGGAGGCAATTTGTAATTTTGGGTCTAGGAGCAGCTGGATTTGTGGTGAGGAGGAAGTTTTCGGGGCTGAGGGTGCTTTTTCTTCCTTCTGCCAGCAAACAGCGATCCACTCCAGGATTTGCTTTCTGCTCCCCTATTCAGTATTTCGGCCATGCAATGTGTAGCACGTTTCTCTGTGTGTGTGTGTGTGTGTGTGTGTGTGTGTGTGTGTGTTCGTATGTGTGTGTGTGTATGTGTGTGTATGTGTGTGTATGTGTGTGTGTGTGTGTGTGTGTGTGTGCGTGTGTGCGTGTGTGCATGTGCGGCTCTCCCTCGCTGTGTCTTGTCTCCAGGATTTCTCCCTGCCTGGCTCCGGAGGCTGCTCCAGTGCTGCGCGGAGCAGAGGTTTCCCCGGCTCCCGTAAATACAGGCACACGCATCCAGTGCACCACACGCACGCACACCACACACACACACACACACACACACAGAGGCACACAGGCACGCTCCGAGCCGCTGTCCAGTCCATCCCCACGCCGGCTGCTTTCCCCACCGTCTCCATCCAGCCTGGCAGAGGCGGCAGGCACAGCTCCGCGGCGGATCGCGCTGACGCTGCCCCGGGACTCCGCTCGCAGCAACGCGCCCGCGGTTTCAATCTTCACAAGCTACAGACAGATTTTTACCCTCTTTTTCCCTTTGCCTTTTTTCTTTTTTCTTTTGGTCGTGGGGTATCTGCTCGTGGTTTTGGTCTTTTTTAAAAATTATTATTATTATTTTTCTTTTGGCGTGGGGCGAGCGCTCTGCGTTTGGAGAAGAGCCGGAGGGACAAGGCTACCGCTCCCCGGCCCCCGCCGTGCGCGCATGTGTGTGTGTGCGCGCCCATCTCCCCCCCGCCTCGCAAAAGTTTGCCTGGGCGGCCCGGGAGCCCCCCGGCCGCCGCCCCCGCAGCCGGGGGGCGCGGCGGAGGCGCGGCGGGGCGGCGGAGGCGCGGGACTTGCGCGCCGCGCGGGAGTTGCGCTCCGCGCCATGCCGGCGGCGCGGGGGGCTGCGCGGCGCTGCGCCCTGGCGGAGCCGCTGCTGCCGGTGCCGCCGCCACCGCTGCTGCTGCTGCTGCTGCTGCTGCCGGTGCTGCCGGCCGCGGGGACCGAGGGCAAGGCGCGGAGCTGCGGCGAGGTGCGGCAGGCGTACAGCGCTAAGGGCTTCAGCCTGGCCAGCGTGCCCTACCAGGAGATCGCAGGTAAGGACGGGGCCGGGCGCGGCGGGCAGCGGGCAGGGGCCGCGGAGCGGGGCCGGCGCTGCCGCCGCCGGGCTGCGCGCACGCCCCACCGGAGCGGGACCGGCGATCGTGGCGGTGTGTGCGCGGAGCGGAGCGGCTCTGCCGGCCCGGGGGACACCCATGGGCTTCTCGGAGGAGCGTGTGTGTGCGTGTAGATAAAGATTCAATAAATACAGAAACTAAGGGGGTGGGGGGGTAAAAAAAAAAAAAAAAAAAGGGTGAGAATGACGGGGACGCAGGCAGGCTCAGCCGCGTTTCTGTTCGCTGGCTGAAACTTCTTGAGAGTTGCAGCCGAGCGGCGAGAGGCAGCGGGCAGGTCCGCAGTGGCGGCTGTCCCCGCTGCCGCCCTGAGCAGGGAAAAAACTTTGCCCTCTGCTCGCGGGCACAGGGCGTGAAGGAGGAGGAGGAGGAGGAGGAGGAGGAGGCGGAGGAGGAGGGCGAGGAGGGCAGTCCTGGTCCCCTCCGCGGCCCCGGGCCGGGCGGGTCGCCCCTTGGAGGCGCCGCCGGGCGCCTCCGCTGCGGCACGGATCGAGCAGAGGCACCGGCTGCCGGGGAGAGGCACCCGCACACATCCACACACACCCACCCGGCAGCCTGTTACTCGGCTCTTCAGTCTGCTGAGACATGCCTACAACAGGTTATATCGCAATCCGCCCACGAAGGTGTTGGGAACGGATTTTTGTTGTAATTCTGTTTCCCTACTTTTCCATACGACGCTATCAGTATTGCGTCTTTAAGACTGAATGAATAAAAATACGTTCGGGGCTGAAACTCATTTAGCAATCAGAGAGCACCACAAAAAGGGAGCTATTATACCTGAAGATATGAGCCAGGATTGCTTAAATCGGACTGCTTGAGCCCTCAAAAAAGGTTTATGCTTTGCCACTGGCACTTTGCTGTTAGGTCCTGCTATTTGTAGAGTGAATTAGATGCTCCTCGGTTTGCTCGCTTCCTCTTGAAAGTTGGAAGCAGTAGATTTATCTTCCTTGAGGTGAAATAATGCCACAGTTATTCACTGTGCAACATTTAGCACTTTACATGAGGAATGATAAATGTGGAAAATCTCAGGACAGCGAGGCTGTAGTTCACAAAGATATGGGGAAGGTTGTTCCATGTTGCACCTTCATCCCTCAGGCTTACTGATTCTCTGGTCTTTCTGTGCTTTTTCCGGTAATTTATATTCAGGTTGCTCATCAGTTATATGAAATCATGAAATCTCTCGTGTGAGCCACAGGAGATCCTTTGAATATGCAGTCATGCTTTCCCTTTGCTCACTGTTACACCAGCTGCTTTCAGACAGAGGGGTAGGATATCCTCTGTTCCATTAAAAAAAGAAATTCCAGTAAATTTCAGACTTCTAATAACTTTGGGTAAACACTTGTTGCTTTCAGCTCACAGAGGAGTTTTATGGTTTCCTATATTTTCTGAACCTACAGTGTGAAGTTGACATGCAATTTTTAAGTAAGCCCAGCATTTACAAGTTTCTGTTGACATATATCAGTACAGAAAGACTCAGAGTAATTAAATATTTAATAATAGATCAATCCAAAATTACTCCACGGTTTCCTTCTAAGTTTCATAAGTAAATCTGCTTTTATGATTAAGTACATGATTTATGGGAATATGAGTTATTTTTTCTGAGCTTCCTGTTGAAATGGTTTGGTTTTTTTGTGGTTTATCTTCCTTTTTGCTAGTTGGTGTATCAGCTTTTGAGCAGTTCTGTTTGTAGCCGTTCAGCTGAGTTGTTTTAGGACTGAGATTGCTTTAAAGTGCGTTTCTAAGTGTGCTGTTCTTGTACAGTGCTGCAAGGTGGGGTAATAGCTGCTCATGCAGCACGGGCTCTTGTTAATGTTAAAGCTCTGTATTTGCTACCTGGTGCGATGTTGGAAGTGTAGTTAAAGCAATCAGTGTACAGGTTTAAGAAGCTTTTTCTTTTTTTTTTTCCCATTCTGTCCTTTTCCATCATTCTGACTTGGTTAAGGAAGAAATTTGTTAGTGTAGTCTGTCAAAGGCCTCATGTTTTAAGGAGTTCAAAGAACTTTATTACAGTCATATTTCTGAACAAACGTGTTTTCAAAAGGTTTTGCATCAATGTCTTGATAATTTGACGATAAGTAGTAACACACCATGTGGTTTATGTGTTTTGATTTAATAGTAGTCATGTTTTTTGTTGCCATTTGTTTAAAAGCTAGTTTCTAGGGATGACTGTTGAAATGGATAAACTGAAGAGAGTGTGTATGTACTGAGGCAAAGTGTGTACGTACTGAAGTAAAGTGTGTATGTACTGATGTAAAGAGCTGTGAAGAATCTTTAAATTATAGAGGCTGCGGACATAGAGGTATCTCTCTCTGTTGAATGGAACTTCAGTGCAAGAGACTCGTTAGATAACTTCTGTAACGTTATTTATACTGTCACTCACTTTTGCACAGAGAAGATAGAAATTACAGATTTAAAAAGTTGTCAGTTTTTGCTCTGTAAGGGAGAGTTTTCCTGCAGTATTTTGTTGCATGTGAAATATGTTGAAGTTGGCAGTAATGTGACTGCAGTTGTTCACTGTACTTCTACTACAGTGCTGAATTGTTCCGTGTGATTGTATAGAACGTATTCGTAATCAGCCTTCTGTGTCTGACGTCTTGTCTGATCACCACTGTCTGATTCTGGTGCTGTGACCACTGGAGTAAGCACATAAAGTTGTTTTCTGACGTAGTTTAGCAAAGTAAGTCCTCAGTAAAGGAACTTTACCTGGGAATGGGGGGCAGAGGAAGAAAATTTGAAGAATACTTGATATGCTGCTGTGGGCTTAATTCTGGCATCAGTCACATGCTGGGCATGCTTAGCAGGAGCTTGCAGTGTGGGCTGGGCTGTCCTTGTAAAAGGCTCCTCTCTGAGAGCTGCTGTGGAATATCCTGTGTGTTAAAGAATTCTACAGTGAGACTCATGTTGCCATGACCCAGCATTCATGAATGTTAGTGGAACTCCTGAGGACTTTGCAGGAAATGTTTTGTTGTAGGAATATCTGTCATTTGAAAGTCAACACACAAGAGAAAAATCATAGAACATATCTTTTGGCAGTACTTGTTTACAACTCCAACCGTGCCTTCAGTAACTTACATCATCATAGAGGAAGCCATGAAAATGAAATGTCAAAGTTAAAGTTGGATTGTGTCCTTGTCTCAGAGTTTTCTGAATGAATGTCAGACTGTTTAAAGTAGTGGATGTGTCTGCTTTGTGCCTTCCACTTCCAAGGTGAAGGGTGCAGGGGTTTTGTGTGTTGTGGTTTTGCTTGGTATTTGTTTTTTTGCTTTGTTTGGGGAAGGTTTACTATTTTCTGAATAACAGTTTATTTAGATAAAGACTAGATCTGTTCTGGTAAAGCATCCAACAGTAAAGATGTTGAATTCTAAATGCTGCATAAGATGTATGTGAACTTTGTTCTCCTGCACATATGATGGACAGGGTGAGAGTCTGGCAGTGCAGACATCATAGTCAAAGTCAAAGTCAAACTGGAATGAAAGCGGAAGCGAACCCTTCATTTGAAGGTCAGGAGTCACTTGAAATTGTGCTTTAATGAATAGGCTTTATACTGGCATAATGTGGAGGCGTTGACTGAAGCGAGCGAGCGTACAGTTGCTTGTAGCTCCTAAGTGGTACTAATAATAATAATAACAATAATAATAATAATAATAATAATAATAATACTTCAGTAGTCACCCATGCAGTTGAGCTATAGACCATGTCAGATGTTCCCAAGATACTCTTTCTGAATGTTTTGATTTCGTACTCTAAAATGCAGTAGTAGATTGACAGAATAGGGAAAATCCTCCAGACTGAGTCTGTATCCAAGTACTTGTTCATTAATACTGCCTTTTACTGTTTCTCTGCTGCTGTCACTGAGAGCTGTGTGAAGAAAGTGTCTGTAAAAAAGAAATAGCCTTACTAAAATAAATACTATATTCACTGTAAATTTATGAAATCTGTTCTAGACATTAATTCACTCCTGATCTCCATGATGGCAGTGAAGATGGACATGGAATTTCATGTAAACTTTCTACTTCCTTTTTGTTTTAGCACTGTTGTAGTTGTATCCTCTGCATTGTGTGTGACCCCCCTCTCGCTTCTGCAGTTTCAGTAATTGCAGCATCAAGAGTCTCTCTGGTCACCTCTCCTTACGGCCACCCTTATTTTCCAGTTGTGGGTGCATGGTGTGTTCTAATAAATTGGCATGTGCATGTCAGTAGGAGGAAGTGCAGCTTCCCTAAGACCCATCTTTGCTGTCACTTTTGTACATAGTTATTAGTTTGTATGTGACTGGTGCCATTAAAGGAAATACAACTTCTGTATGCACATCTAAAACCTAAAGGTGATGTTTGTAAGATCAGGGCCTTTGAGAAGAAATAGTATGTTTTTAATGCTTATAAATAATTCAGTTTTGAGTGAGAATTTTAAATCTCAGCATCTGGAGTTTCCCAGTGTGACTTTATGCTAGAGTATCTTGGAAAGAGGGACTTTAAAATAGAAAAGGCAATGCTTTAATAATTAATGTAATGATGAACTTCAGTGTATTGTCTCTAATCATCTCTTTCTTTCTGTTGTCAGTCTGATTTATAATCAAAAAGCATACCTAAAGCTATAATATTTTCTACACTTCCAAGTGCTAATGTGTTAAACTGCTCTAAAGCTGTATTAGTACTTGTTTCATCATATGCTGTTGTGAAATACTCCTGAGATTAGGTGATGTTCAGACACCAGAGGTCAAGCACTATGTTAAAAGCTCAGGCCATTCTTTTTTATATTACTGCAATAAAGAATATATTCATTTCATTTATATTGCCACTTGGCTCTCATAAAAGGTCAGTTTCAGCTGAATGTACAATTACTTGCAAATGGCAAATCTTATAACAAGCGATCAACAATAAAAGCTTTTCTGGGTAATTTGTCTTTAAAACTACTACCTGCCATTTCTTTTGAATGACTCGAGCATCTTGCAGTATCACTTGGAGATCTCTGTCTTATTCCCCACGATACATGTAAGAAAACTGTGCATACTAATCTTCCTTTCTGCTTAGTAAAGTAAAAATGCATAATTACATTAAAATTTCTTGTTGAAATAACAGGCGTGGTGCTTAAAACTCCATTATGGTATCAAAGTATCAGCACTCCCATTACTAGGAAAATGAAATTACTTTTCTAGTGAACTATGACTGTATGGTCCCTTTTGTACCTGGTTAATGGGTGCTGTCTCCCTGTGAAGGGAACCCACATTCTATGCTTTTGACTGTTCATGCTATCAGGCATAATTATTTTAGCAGCTTAAATATGTATAAAAGAATTAACACTTCTTCAGAAATTCCTAAGTACAGCATATAAAGGTTGGTGTTTAAAGGCAAAATTGTTATTATGCTAAAGAGAGAGAATACATTATAAGATGCAAAAGGAATTTAAAATGTGTTGCAGATGGCAAGAAAACATATGCTGGTAAAATTCATAGCACTTTATTCCTCTGTATGTAAAAAAGGCCGAAAACCTACTGAAACCAAGATTTGCTTTCTTCACTACTTACTGCGCTAGAGCTTCAGCACACACCCCAAAAAAATGAGCTTCTGTAATAAGAACATTTCTAGCTCTTGTTATAGGAGGCTGTCACAAAGGCCACCAGCTCTCTCTGACGAGCTGCTTCTGGGTAACGTGACCTTTTCCTTCCCGCAAAGTGGAACAGCAGCACTTTGTTCTGTTGAGCGATTGTGGAACACAGAAGACACGTGGCATTTGGAGACAGGTGCTGGCAAAGGTGTGCTGGAAGAGGTTCCCTCTGACTGCACTGGTGACAGCAGTTTGGGTCCTACTGTGACACCCATCCAGCAGAGCCAGTCAGGGGTTGTGGGTTGTGCTGGCAGGGCTGCTGTCCCTTCTGCCCACTGTGAGACTGAATGTGCAGGGAGAGACTCTGCAGCACAGCCCCAGCTCTGAGATGGGATGGAGACGTGCTAGCCACCCATCCTGGTCCTGATTTTCAGGGTTGGGTACAGGAACTGTATTTGGTGCATCCAAAAGAAGCAGCCAGGGCTGATACTCCTAATGCAAACAGCAAATTGCTCTCCAGCTCGTCTGGCCTGTGAGGTCTGTCACCTTGTGCTTCTAATGGCCTTTTAACTGTGTCTCCAGCTGAGCAGCAGATGTAAAGGGTACCGAGCATCTCAAGCGGATTTTTTTTTTCCTCCTGAAAGAAGCATTTCTATAGATGCTCGACAAACAGTGGAGCCTTGAACCTGCTCACTGACCTGTTGGGTTTAAAATAGCAGGGCAGATCTCCCCAAAATAAGTGGAAGTGTCGACTACTTTTAACAGGTGCTGTGTAGTGGCATTAAATAAGTATGCTTACAGAGTAACACACAGTATCTCTGTGTGTGCATGCGTGTGCATGCAGAGGCAAAGTTAGGGGTTTTAGCTGAAGTGGCTCCAAAGTCATGTTTAAAGACTGAAAGAGCTAGAGAAGTTGCACATTACCAGAATAGGTGCTTGCAAACCAGGTTGAAATTTTGTTTTACGGGCCCCTCTGACCAACACATGAACACAATCACATGCACAATAAAAAACTACACAGGACTCACTTTGTGTATGTCAGAAAGATCAAAGGCTAAGTCATCCATGTTAATGCTACTGTTTGGGAAGTCCAATTAGTTCAAGCTTGATGCTTGACTAAGCAGTAGGTACTACAACCTGCCCTGTAAGTCAAAAGCCAGACTTCTCTCTTGCCAGAAACAGTTTCTTTAGTTTCTTTGCAGCTCTCTGCAGTTCTTGATGTGTTTGTAATGGTAGTAACATATTTATCTGATGTTTTCAGCCATGTCCCTTGGCTCCTGTGTTGAGTTTCTAACATGCTAGAGACTGCAGGAGCATCCAGCACTTGTATGAGTTGGCCTTGGAGGGAAGTCAGTGCATGGGGTGAGGCTTTTGTACAGCTCGGTATTGGGTTGTCATGTGGTATAGTGGGAGGATGACGTGGATACTGCTGTGGCTGGAGAAGTGTGGAGGTATGTGAAAGTACTCCAGACCTGGCAAAACACAGTCTGTAAATGTCTCACTGTGGTTCTCATGTCAAATGTGTCTGGATGGCTTTTGAGTTATTGTTGGTATTCGTTACAACCTTGGAGTTTGTCTTTGAGAGCAGTAATTAATACAGGAAACTAAAATGTCTTTCTTAAACAGAATTTGTTTTAAAAAGTGAAGCATAACAGTGGGGAACAGATGTTTTTGTGCAGTTATCCTACCAAAAGTAAGACAGTGGTGGCTGATGGCTACATGGCCAAGGAGGCTCTTGTCAGATCCGATGTACATTTCCTGTAAGTTCTTTTCAGTTCAGGATTCAGGTTTTGCGTCTCTGGGAAATGTTTCTGTGAGATGCTGACCTGAACTAGAAAACTGTCTTGAAGCTGCTCAAGATGGTATATGGGAATGTGTACCTGAAGTCATGGTAAGAACATGGGGCTCACAGTCTTATGGTGTTTTTCAGGTAGATGTTTTAAGATTCTGTTGAAACTGCTAGAGAAAGACTGTCCATCTTTTCTCATGTGTCACTGAAATGCAGTGTGGCAGTAGAATAGTGTTCTTAGCAGTGTAGTTCAGAAGAAACTGTTAGGAGCTGAACTTTCTTGGCTATTATCCCCACTCTGTGCTTGGCTTTCTAACTGCATCACCATCAACTTTACAAGCCATACTAGCAAAGTCATCTGTTCTCCAAAACGGATGGAGCTGAACACTTACTGATGAGGAAAAGTATGGAGAGGACTTTACTACCTTAGGGAAACTCTTGTTTGTTACCATGTCAATGTGTGATAGTTAATGTGGTCAGTTTAGTGCTTGTCTGCTGATTTTATGCCATGTTGAATTTGGGGGTTAAGAAGCAAATGGATGAGGTTGTTAGACCTCATGTTGTATACTGTTATTTATTGCTGTTTCCATGTTTAAAATCTTTTCTACACCTGAGGGTGCCCATCCCCAACTCTGTGCACCTTTAACCTTATAGCTGTGCTCACAGTAGCACTGGGATTGTTAAAAGCAGTGGCAAAATGCTTCTTTTTATGTCCTAAGAATCCAATTGTCAGCCATGAGATTTCAGATGTTGAACAATTTCTAAATGCCTTCCAGTTTATAGGTACTCTTGTTTTTAAATGAGTGCTTGTCCTTAAGAAGCTTAAATAATGCAGTGAACAGTTAAAGGCAAGGGCTGATGTACAGCAGTGTCCAGTGGCTCAACCTGATCTGTTTTCTATCTTTTCTCTTAAACTGATGAAGTGTTTTAGAAAGGAGATGTAAATACAAACAGCAACTTCATCAGAAGTTACACGGAATTGATTCACAGCATAAACATGAAATATGCATATTTAGTTCTCTGATATTAGCTTTAGAACTTTTTATAACTTTAATTGCATATGAGCAATTTAAGCTCCTTGGATAAAAATAGCTATATATTATTTAATCTTTCAGCATTATCTTTGTAGAGAAATACAGAAAATACCTTTTGAACAGTTTCTCACTCAGGCCGTTTTCTCTTTAACAAGTTAGAGTCTTTGTGAGTTACGGTATTCTTATCTGGTCTAATCTTTGCATAGCATGCTCGTATTTAAAACTGTTTATAAAATTTGATGCCAAAGGTGGCTCACAGTAAAACCTTCCTTAATAAAACAGTTTTTATTTTGTGAAGTAGTCTATCCTTGGCTACCAGTCCTGTTGCAAAATAAAGGAGGGAGGACAGATAAGCAAATCAAAACTGCAATTTTTGTCATGTCACATGTGGTAAGTCATGTTGGCTCAATAGAGGTTTAGGTGGTTTGGAGCAAAAAATCAAAATCTAATTTAAAAATTAAGGTATTTAAAAGAATGGCATAGGGGATATTTATTTGTTGAATTGGGGACAAGCAGGAGCAATATTCCATGACCATTGCTATTCCATGAGATGGTCTTTGTGCTGACTATGGCCTGGCAATAAGCACTGGTAATGGAACGTAACTAATATTCACTGATTAAAGACAAACACCTGTCTTTGCCATGTAGCATGGCTGAAGAAATGGAAGGACTCCCAGGAAGGACTTCCTGAAACTGAATGCTGAAACAGTGATTAGCTTGTTCTTAAAGCTGATCTTCAGAAGTCCTGTACTGTTCTTTGAATGAGAACACCAAAGCCTCTTTCTTCTTTAACTACTGAGACAGCATACTAAAAGCCGTGTGTGACTTGATTGTAGTCAGATTGGCTCTGAGGCACATGCATGCTTCTGTTATTATTTTTTTGAGTTAAAGCCCCCCCCACAACTTGATTTTTGCCTGTCTCCATTGAATGCAGCCGGTGGAGGAGTTTGATTGTGAATTAATTGCAGGGTTTTTTTTACAAACGTAAGCAGAGCAGTGATCAAAATTCAAAATCACAATTTAATTGTGAGAAACACTGAAGAAATGCAAGGAAGGAACAGTCCTATATGCAGAGGTTTCATTTTACACTCGTGTCAGTATTTCTTCATGAGACTTACAAAATCATAATGTCATAATTATGTATATACTGTTTAAACCTTTCTCTTTTACATAGACATCAAACATAATACAAATAAATCTACTGCTTAATTTTTCAGTTGTCCTCCTGAAAGATGCCAGCTTCATATCATGGTGAAATTCAAGAGTAATTGATGGATCGTTTGTGGATGCATCTTGGTACCTTGTTAATTAGTAATTTAGAGTTTGAGTTTGCTTTTTAAAGCAGCTCCAGCTGGACACTGTAAATCATTGTCTAGAGCACAGTCTATGCTCAGTACAGAAACTGGCCAAACCACAAACTCTTTCCACCTTGTATACCAAAATCTGGTTGCTGGCGAATACTTAAATGCGTAAATTCAGATCACTGCTGAAGTAAAGCTTTTCCATGTCTGATGAACGTATTTAAATTGTTCCTCTCACAGTCTGCCCAATAAACCAATTCTTTCTCTTCAACCTAGAGGAATACATAAAAGAATTATGTCCACAGTATATGGACATATGTGGATTTAAATCTCTGTACCCAAACAGCTCCTTAAATGGAAAAAGTCTGCTGAGATTGTATCACATTCTGAGGTATATGTAACACTGGATAACGAGTGGATTAAAAATTTGGACTATAAGTGAGGTCCAATTGTATTTTTAATAGTTGCATTGTTTTCCTGTCATTGCTTTATTTTTTTTTTTTTTTTCTTCTTTGAGTATTCTAGAGTAATTCCCTTTTTTGCAATGACAGGATGGTCACTGCCATTACCTCCACACCTAATGGACCTCCAGCTAAATCTGGTTTTGACCAAAGAGGAAAAGCTACCGAAGTTCTCTGTCATTTTCAACTGCAAGAAGAACAAAACGCTAACTCAGGATGAAGCAAACTACACATTAGAATGGATTCATCCAGATTTTATTCTGTAATGCCAAACAAATCTGATATCTGAGTCCATAAACCTCAGCTGGGGTTAAAGGATCATGTGTTTCACTTTGCTATTGATTTATAAACTTTTAGGTTATTTTTTATAGTCCTTTCACCATCATTATTACATTTATTGTACAGCACAGACAATAAACCTTTCTAGAAAGAGTAATGGCATTGGAAAATTAGGATCATCATCATTTTAATGGCTGTTACCTAAGTGTTCATCTTTTTTGTTTCATTCTGTGGCTTGCCTGATGTTCGGAGCCGATCAACCTGTTGCATCCAGTGACTATTCAGATGAGTCATAATAAAAGAACTGATGCAGCAAAATAAAACATCTCAAAATGCTTCTTAAGGTTTCTGTACCTTTATGTTAATCCAGTATGGAGACACGGAGGCAAAATCTTAATTAGTTGAAATGGGCAGATATGAGATGAGCTGTTTAAAATTTTCAACAATAAGCATTTTGGGAAGTTGATACTAACAGCTGGCAGCCACGTTTTCTGATTAATACATATTTGTATTTTTGACACGCTCATATGAAAGGCAAATTTGTAAACATTACCAATATTTATTCCACAAATATTTGTCTCATTTTTATTTCACCCTGCTGCGATCTGCAAGTGCTAATCATTGGAACCCTTTGGAGAAAAGGAACTTACCAAGTTGCATTAGATATCACAGGAAGAAAATATTCAAACAAATTTTTGTGGTAGAAGTGTCTTGGTCTATCTAATTTTACAAGTGAGCTGCAGGCATGTCTTTCAACAGTGAGGAGTTAATTTGCAAAGGCAAGATATATTATATATTCTGAGCATTTTCTCAGTTCCTCACGGGGAACTTCTCTCTTCTAAATCATTCTTTTCGATTCTGTCCAGAAAATTTCTTGTTTATGCTACACAGACACATACATACATCCCCATTTCAGAATAAGAAAAAATAACAGATAATTCAGTTTTTTAGAAGTTACTTGTCATTACTGAAATACAGCTTCCAGAAAGAGTTTAGCCATCACTGTTTTTACCGATACAGTCCCTTATTTTAAGCAGTTTCCTGCCTTGCAGGGTAATTTTTCATACAGGTGCTTAAGGCTACAGGATACAATGCATGAGGGAAATTAGTCAGAACAATCGAGTAATCAGACAGTGAATGTGATGTAGGAAAAAAACCCTGTGTGTGATGCTTGCTGATGAGTGAGAGAGTTGAGTCCTCCCTCCGCCTTTTGAGACAACATCTTCAAGGCCCTTTCTTGGAGGGATGCATTGTGATCTCTTTTTGAAGCAATTCCACTGTGCATAAATAGTATCACATAATAACAGGAAATAATGGGAGGGTGGAGAGTGACCTTTTACAATATGCACGCAGTGATAAGACAAGGGGCAGTGGCATTAAGGTGAAAGAGGATAGATTTAGACTAGATATTAGGAAGAAATTCCTTACTGTGAAGGTGGTGAGGCACTGAAAAATGTTGCCCAGGAGAGTTACATATGCTCCATCCCTGGAAGTGTTCATGGCCAGGCTGTGTGGGACTTTGAAGAACCTGGTTTAGTGAAAAGTGTCCCTACCCATGGCAGGGGACTTGGAACTAGAAAATTTTCAAGGTCCTTTCCAACCCAAATAATTCCATGATTCTATGATTCGGTGTTCATTGAGACAGAGAGGATGTTCTGTTTTGTGCCTGTTCTTTAGCACATCAGTGTTAACTATTGGAAGTGCACATGATTATTGTTGAAGGTGATTTTTGGGTAGGCTGTAGTTCCAAAAATGGCTTGATCATTCCTCAAACTTGTGCACAAAACATTTTTGGAAGATGTTTTTATTTTCCTGTTAGTGGCAGTGGGTGGTGGTGCAGAACAGTTCCTTATATACCCTGATAAGGGGTTTAACATTTTGTGTTCTCTAAATATATGCTTTTTAAGAATAATAGTATTTTAAGAGTAATACTGTAAAAACCAAAAAAATATCTCATGGAGAGGCAGCAACAGAAATCTTGGTGTATCTGCTGAAGATGAAGCTGTTCTAAGGTGCTTCACTAAGGTTAAGGTACAAGAGAGAGATCTCAAACATCCCATGGGTTCTGTCTGTTTCAAATTTAAGTTTTAGTTTCTTTATGAGACTAGATATAAACTTGGTACTGGGAATAGTAACACATTAAAACTTTCTCCTGGGGAAATTGTTTGAGTTTTGAAGCACCTTAGAAGGTTGCAAAGGTATTGCTGGCCAACAGGCACAAAATAATTTGATATAAAACTGAGCTCTAGGTTGCTGTTGGAAACCACCAAGATAATGAGTCAGTATAAGAAAAAAACAGGTTCATTATTTTTTAATTGGGCTGCTCATCAAAAATGCAAGAGGTGTTCCAAATATCATGAAGTTTAAGGAAATTAAGTTCTGATGAATTCCATATACATAATGTGATGAATATATCGATTATACCCTGGTGACCCTCACGAGTGAGTTATTCCTTTTCAAACGTCTTCTCAGGTGAAAAACAACACAAACATCATTTTAAGTAGTATATAAATACAAACTGAAGTAAGTACTTAAAATGAAACTTTAACAAGACCAAAAGCATTTTGGCAAGATTATTTCAGGGAACAGTTAAAATAAATGAGAACAGCTTTCCTTTGTGATTAACACCATTATATTCTCATTCGTTTATGACATTATATTAATTCAGGATATTATATTCATTCAAGACTTACATAGCAGTTTTCAGAGGAGATGTGTAACAACAAAATGAGAAAAGCAATAAAAGACACAGAACTAATAATACATTTGATACTGAGAGAAAGGAAGATGCGGAGTGGGCTGGGAAAATTGGGGCATATTGACATTCAGCTTGCTGCAGAACTCAGATGTAGGAAGATGTAGGAACTAAAGAAACATTTCTTGTGCAGATACATAGACATAACTGTGACAGAGGAGGTGGATATTCGGTGGAATGCTGATGAGTGGATTTACAAAGCTTTCTGAGATCGGTTTTTTGCTTTCACTTTCAGTATAAATTGTCTCCTTGTTGCCATCAATCCCAGAAATACAACCAGGATCAAAACTCTCTTTCTAAGAATTTTGTAGTCATTTTATAGGGGCTTTGTTAGTACTGGACTCAAAAGTGAGAGTGATACTTCTACCACTTATCTGACTGTGTTTGTTAGAGACTAAACTGCAGCAGTCTGGTGTGATGTCTTTCTGAAAGTCCCTCCCCTTAGTGTCTTGCCTTTCTCTTCCTTTGGTCCTTCCCTGAACATGCCCTGGATTTTCAGCATCTGCATAGCCTCTCTTTGGTGCCTCTCAAAAAGCTTTATACAGTCTCAAAATTCTCTTGCCTCTGCACCCATCCTGTCAGCACTCCTTTATCTCTGTACACAATTCCATTCACATACACAAATCCTGTTTCATTTGCGCAGCATGCTGGGGGGAAAGTTTCTTTCTTTGACTTCTTTTTTTGTTTAATATCAGATACAACAATATCATCAAGAAATCAGTCTCCTTGGGCACTCATGAGTAGCTGACTCAGTGTCCTCTAGTTTTTACTGACTAGGTTACTAGAATTCTTCCACCTTTATTGTTTTTTTTGGTCCTTGCCAGGAGTTAGTATTTAACTTGTATTGCCTTTATTATAAAGATAACTTGTCAGTAAACTTCCAACAGCTTCACTCCATGTTACTATTTTCCCAGTTGCTTGATCTTTTTGTTGGATTTTTTGGTGTATCTCCATGTCCTGGCCTTCCCCCACTCCTCTCCCTTCCCCTCTTCCTTTTTTAAAATTGCTCTTAGTATTGTGCTTCTGCAACTTCAGGCTGTAGTTTTATCTGCCAGTTACTCAAAAGAAGATATCATTTAGTATGGTCTTCTTGTATTTAGGATTTACCCTCTTTTCAGTGAATTTTCTGTCGGCTTTTTCTTGGAGCACTTTCTGGCCAAAGCCTGTCAAACTGTTGGATTTTGGAAGGGTCAGGACTTCTTTCTTTGCCCTGAATTTTATTTCCTGAACTATTTATTTTGGAAGATCATTTTCTTGAAAGTTAAACCATATGTAAGAAACTCCTGGGGATATGGAGGGGTGTCCAGTCAGTTCAGTCTTTGAGAAGGAACAAAGCAGTGGGGAACAAAAGCATGAGGCACACAAGTTTGCTTCTGCAAAGTTATGTAAAAATAAAGAAACACAGGCTGAGCTTAGCAGTTTGGCTGCGGGAACAAAAGACATAACAACTAAAGTAATCTTTTGTAATTTTTGCGTGTGTTAATGCAGCAATTTTGCTTAAATTTGGACAATATCAGAAACTTGTTTACAAACTCTGATTTTACAGCCCATCTGTAATTAGTATTTTATTCTTAGACTGTGGAAGTTAAACCCGGTGGAGTTTCTATTTAAAAAGGGAAAACCACTAGCTGTCCATCCATGTTCCTGCCACAGTGGAGGCCCCTGGAGTTTTCTGCTAAAATTCCCATACACTCACAAGAACTGCAGAGGCATCCTTTGTGAGCCAGCAGATGGGGCATCTCTGTGAGGGCTTCAGGTAGGAGATGGCAACAGCTTCACAGTGGTCCCCTCGCTCTGCTGTGATGTAATTGAAAAATCATGGAATGTTTTGTGTTTGAAGGCACCATAAAAACCGTCTAGTTCCAGCCAGTTCCTGCTGGGATACCTTCCAGTAGACCAGGTTGCTCAGAGCCCAAACTGAACTGGCCTTGAACAGTTTGAGGGATGGGGCAGTTGCAGCTTCTCTGGGTGACCTGTTCCAGTGTCTCACCACCCTCACAATGAAGAATGTTTTCCTAATGCCAGATTAGATTAGATATTTCGGTTTAAAGCCATTCCCCCTTTATCCTATTGCTACGTGTCCTCGTAAGAAGTCCTCTCCAGCTTTTCTATAGATCCTCTTTAGGTACTGGAAGGCTGCTTTAAGTTTTCCATGGAAGTTTCTCTTCTTCAGACTGAACAACCCCAACTCCCTCAGCCTGTTTTCATAGGAGAGGTGCTCCAGCCCTATGATTATTTTCATGGCTGTCCTCTGGACATGTTCCAGCAAATCCATGTCCTTCCTATGAGTCATTACTGTAATGAGCTTCCCTGGCACCTCGAGTGCAGGTGGCTGCACTTCAGGCACCAGTGCCTTTGCAGCCCACCTACAAAGGTTGTGATGTGGTCCAGGTGGGTCAGGATGCCCCACCTGACCTGATTTACATTGAGTAACAGCACCTGTTGTGTTATGGAGTAATTTAATACTGTGTGGAGTACAAGAAGGTATTGGATTGGTTTGGATTTGGGTATAGGACATGACTTCAAATACAGATGTTAGGAATGAGAGGTTTTTTTGCATTCTTTCTTCCTCACTTTTGTAGGAGGGAGAAATATTAATAGCAAACAGCAGTACAGATGTATTTTTGCTTCTCAATCATCAACACTTTGGGAAGAATACAGGCAAAGGATAAAACAAGAGGAAAGCAGCCACAAGATAGAAGTGGCAGGATGTGCTGAAAAGTATTGCCTTTGCCATTCTGCTATAGTCAGAAAAGTCAAAATTCACAGCAGAATAGAGGAATGAAAAATGACAGTCTTCTAGACGGCAGCATAACAAAATTGAAGCAAATATAAGCTAGCTCCAAGCAAAGCACTGCTTATCTGCCATTGACCATGATGTTGACTCTTAAGATGAAAAGTGTGATGCTGTATTTGGGGAGTGGAAAATTAATTTTTTTCATTAGCATGGCAATTTTTAATGTCATTGTTTCATAATTACTCCACAAAGTTTAGAGACATTAAAAGAGACATTTAGCATTGCTAGTAGCTTTTTGATCTTATTGAGAAGGAATCACCATAATGAAATCCAAATACAAAATTAATATGAAATTGCCAAAGATTTGTTTTTTTTTTTTGTTTGTTTGTTTTGTTTTGATTTGATTTAAACAGATGCACAGGCTTTGAGAAAAAAGTTTTTTTTATTTAAAAGATAATTTAAAAAAGGGTACAGTTTCAGAGTAATGCATGGAATAAGTTGCTGCTACCTAAAAGTGTGGAACACCAGAGGTAAATGCAACTTCAGTCTAAGTCAGGACTGAGGAAGCAAATAGTTTGTGGCACCACAGGGCTAACTGATATAGTTATTCCTGCTTTAATCTCCTTTACTGGCCTGCACATAGCCAACAGGCACAAACTTTGTTTGCTGGTATTTTTTATGTTAACTGTGTTTTTAGTAGCAGTGAATAAATCAAAAATTAGGGAAGAAACACCAAAACAGGTTTTTTAGCAGTGTAAATAAAATATAATTCAACGTGGTAGCATATTGTGACTATAACCTGATGTGAAAAGTACTCTATCAGCAGAATTATTCTTATGTTTTATTTTGGGGTTAACAGTAAACAATGGTAAGGACTCAAGGACTGAAATTGTGAAATATAAATTGTTCATGATCCTGTATGTAAATAGTGATGGTACTCCTTGCCACGTGACTAATTTGCCTTTATAATCATGATATAAAAACCCCACATGGTCAAGATACATCTGTTTTAATAACTCAGGTAGGCAGAACAGCCTGGAGTTTTTTTCTTTGGGATCATGCTGTAGAGCAAGGAAATAGTTTTTTAAAAATGAAAAATCCACTTATTCTTTACAGAAAGCTGGTAGTTACCAGTGATGCAGATTCTGGACATAAATGAAACAAATACACTTAATGAACCAGGTATTGTGATGGCTGTTGCTTAAAACTTATTTCTTACACTATAATTCATGGCCAGATACTGGTAGAAAAAGCTTTACTTTGAACAGAACCAGAGCTGGATAAAAAACCAGGAGAGATAAGTCTATGTATTGGGACTGAGATGTTGGTTTGATAAAACCAGAGATTACTTTGTCTTTTTGTATGATTCTAGGGACAAGTAAAAGGGATGGATCCAAAACGAAATGTACTTGAAAGCCCATTGGCAATAGGATCAAAAGGAAAGCAAATGGGAGATAAAGAGCAGAGTGAGGGAAAAGAGGTGCTCCATAACAATGTGCAGCAGCCTATGGAGGGAAGTGAAGGTGAAGGAAATGTCATGTGGTAGCTTCTTTTCAGATGTGAGTCTTTAATCTTTTTTTTTTTTTTTGCATTTTTTGCACATGAATTCTGTAGAATTTTATTTGCTTTCAAAATTTCATCAGGCACAAGTGCTTGTTGGAGTACTTCTGACAGTATTCCTAATGTTTGAACTTCATAGTTGTCATTAGTTCCTTCAATAAATATTCCCTGCTGTTGCTTTGATTTTCATAATTAGTCACTCTCAATCAAGTATATTTCTCAAGCACTGGAATCATGAAGTATAAATTCTTCATGATCCCATAATGAACAGATAATTTTAAAGGTTTTGATTCACAATGTATGTTCTAGCTAAGAAAAGAATGTGACTATGTGAGAAAGAACAAAGAACCAGGCACCAAGATCCTTCCATTTTAGGATAGTTTAGGGAATTTTTTTATGCCTTCTTAAGATATTAAGATACCCAAATACTTGAGAAACTTGGAATTGATTAATGAAATATAGAAGTCTGTATCTTATTTGTGAGGTGTATATTTGTATATCTCTCTATCCCTCTATCTGTCTACCTGTTTAGAGGTGATTAAAGTAAAGCTGTTAATTTGCTGTCATTTGTGAAACAATATTTTTTTACTATATATGTGACATCAGAGGGTTTCAGAATATGATGTGTGATTTTAGCAAACAGAAAAACAAGTGAAATGAAAGGTGTTCTACTCAGAATTGAAGGCTATATTGCAAGTGTTTTATTTAATGCAAATCCAATAATACACTTATACAGAAATTATGAATATGCAGACCTCCAAAATTCCTAGAAGGATTTTTTTAAGGATTAGGATACTAAAATCTTAGAGAGCAGTTTGAGGCAGTGTCTTCTTAAGAACCCCAAGGCCTCTGTAAAAAACCTATTAAAAAACAGCTCCCCTGCCCCAAGCAGTTGTATTGGCTGTTTTGGGGCAGAAACTTCACCTTGGTAGCCATGAGAGAGGAGTGCTATTCTCCTTGTTTGTTCATCACCCAAAAAGAAGTGTTTGGCACTTTGAATCCAGCTGGATTTAGGCATCTGCTTAATCAGGTTTATGAGCCTGATATTCTGGTATATGGATACCCTGTAGTTTCCCTTGAAAATATTCCTATGGCCTTTATGTTTTATTTTTTTCTTGTTAGAGTACATGACAAGAAAATAGATAATATTTGTCTTTTTTTTTTTTTTAAATGTTGTAGTTGTTTGTAATAAATGGAGAAGGGAAGACTTCTGAATAAGATATTCTACATCATTCCCTGGAAGCATTCAGGGAACATACCTGAATTAGCATTTCAGTATGAATTAGGAACGTGCTTTTGAAGTGAAGCTCCCCATTGTCTCTACTTCCTGTGCTTGGATTCACATTTTAAAGTGGTCTTGGAGAGCACAAGACGGACCTTTTTGGGGATAACCAAACAATGTGCTCTAGCCATTCCCAGGTAATCAAACTCCTAGTCCCAGATCAAAATAAATCCAAACCCTTCAATAAGTATAGTGTGGATGTCGGTTTCTCATCAGCCATGCATTACCCGAAGGAGTTGCTTCTATTGAACTGCTCTGCTTGCTTCTGTAGGTGCAAGCATGAATTTCTTCAAAGCTTTCTCTCTTTTAGCTACAGGGTGTGTCTGGGTCCTCAGCCGAGGCAGGCAGAATCACTCTGCTGCAGGAAGGTGCCTAAATTTGAGGCACTGAAAGCTTATATCAGCTGTCTGAAAGTAGGTGATATAAATACTGTTCATAGTCTTTATATCATAAAATAGAGCAAGGCAGTGCAGGCAGCAGCTGTGCAGCACTTCTTACTTCAGTCACCTCCAGTGAGTTATTCTCCCTTGGGCAGGATATGATGGGGATTGCACCCCATCTGTGCTAATCCAGAATGTTTTTTGTTTTAGAGAGACATGGTAATATTACCAAAAAAAATGAAACAATAGAAAATAGGCAAAACCCTTCTTTTTTTTTTTGGAGCGCACCCTTCTCCACACTTGCATTCAGCTGCTTCTAATCACTAGGGCAAAACAAATACTTTGATCTTGTACTAGGACTACTAAGTAAATCAGCTAAATTGTTACTAGGATAAACTCCTGTTTTCTCGCATGTTCTCTGAAAAGCTGTTTGGTGAATCTTGTTTCACCGTCAATTAGATATTATTTCTCCTTCCCAGAAAACACAGACCTCCCAGTTCTTTCAAAAATACTTCGAGTACACATTTCTCATGTTAAGACCACAATAAATCAAGTATGGAATGGTGCAGACTTCAGTCACGTACTTTTCTATAACTTTCTGATTCTCACATAATTTGTAGCATATATTTCTACTTAAAACACCAAAAAATACTAGCTCATAGATCAAGAAGATTCCTAGATCCAAGATCAAGGAAAAAGCAAAAATACTGTATGCTGGCGTACTATTAGAAATTTAGAATTGTAACATCAAACATGAAAAATCTAGATAATTACAATTGTTGCAGGAGCTTTGTTTGGCTACTTATTAGTGAAGATGGTCCTAGAGGTATACTCGTGCACAAATCCTCATGCAGGATCACTTATTGTACTTAGACAATTAATTATTTTCTCTGTCTTAGATCATATTCAAATTCTGTTCTGAAAATAAGCTATAAATATTCTCTTCTCTTACAACTATTATATCTAGAAACTTAATGAAATAATTTTCTTTTCATAAGTTGTCCTGAGCTATTACTTTCCTTTTACATGTGAGAAATAAATTTTTAAAGATACAGATACTCAGTTTGTGTTCTAAAAGTACTTAGCACTTTGTATTTTCAGAGTATCACCAACTGGCTTTAGCTGCAGTCTCCAAGCAGATCTTCTGTATAACAGGCTCTATTGTGTCTGTTTTTGGACACCAGAAAGTGATTAATGTAAATGGAGAATCATTTGTGAAAGTCTGGCTGAGATACAGGAACCTATAGGAGGAGGAATGCTACCAAGCAGTTCTCCATGGAAATGCTCTTGCCATGATACTCAGGAGATTATCCTTTCTCTAGCTGCTACTCTCATCTCCATTCACTAAGCACTTTCCAAGTTTGGCAAAAGAAAAAGCTGTTGTCCTACAAGCTGAGCACTACCCAATCTTGCTCAAGCTAAACCTATACCACCCACCACTGTGATGCAAATGCATGCTAGACAGTAGGTGTGATTTTATTGTATGAATATTTCCTTTCCTTTCCTAATTTCTTCATGATCTTTAAACAAGACTCCTTAGATGCATATAAAAGTTACAGTGCAGGTGCCTGAATTTAGACTTTCTTATTGTCATGTCAGCTTTTTGTACAAAATTCACTCTGCATCTGTTTCCCTGTGGTCTTTGTTCTGCCCAAAACACATATTTTAGAAAAAGTCCTTTATGGACCTTTTGTACTGTGATGAATTTTCCTGGTATTCATATAGTAGCAGCTTAATGGAATGGTGTTAAAATGGACAGGATATATGCTGGCATTCATTGAAAAATGTGAGATCAGAGGCACACTTAAGTGTTCTGTGACTTCTACTGGTATCTGATAGGATTGGAGGATGTGCTTCAAATGATACCCAAACCAGCACCACTGGATACGCTACGGCACTCTTGCCCTACCAAGGTTAGAAGGAACCCTAGAAGGACAAGTACAGGAAAAAAGTCCCAAACACTTGGTGTAGAGTTTGATTCCTTTGAGCATCTGACTTGGACTCAGGTCCATAAATGCACAAAGACGATAGTTTGGGGTTTGACTCACAGGTCCTCTTCTTCATGAAGCCTATTCTGCTGCAAGTGTTTGTCACTGAGGGCAGTGTGGACACAGAGTTTGCATGTGGAATGGACGTGTCAGCAGAAACACTAGGTAGACAAGGAATGGTTGAAAAATGAATGTTTGGTTTATGTCTGAGCTCTTCCACAGAGGGGAAAACCACAGTTTGTTCAGATCAAGTGGCAGCTGCTGAAGTACTGCTCTAAGTGTATTCAAGTGCCAGGTTCATAGGGGACGCAGACTTATTTTAAACACTCCATGAAAATGAGAACAGTTTTTCAAAGTTGAAAGCTAAAGCGTTCATTTATTTCAAATGTTTCTCTTGGAACGATTTAGTAGACTAGACTCTTGGTTTACTATTGAGTAGTTTATTATTGTTTCTGTTTCCGAGGGTTGCTTTGGTATTGTACTGCAAAGTTTAGAACTTCCTTGAAAATCCCAAGAAGGAGGGAAGCCTGGCTTATCTCCTTGTTGTTTAGTGAGGTTACAGCTGTGATTGAATTACATTAGGTGAGTAATTGGCAAAGTTTAGGAGACATACCCTACTGTGATCCCCCTCACCTAATACCTTTAACTTACTACAAATCTCTCCTGTATTGCTGGTTACCACTTTTCCCAGTTCACATATGTGCTTAAGAAGCTTTTTTTCTATTATTTTTTCAGCCTTGCTAAGTTTTTGTTTTCAGTGTTCTCAGGAACATTTTTCATTATAGTGAAGTTTGCAGCATGAAATGTAGCTTCTACCTGTAGTACCATGACCTTGCACCAGCCAACGTGCTGTCAGTAGCAGGTGTCACTCAATGGCAGCAGATGCTCCTCCTTCATAATTTTACCTGTCTCCACAGAAACTGATAGCTCAGATGGATTTCCCAGAAGCAGAGCTTTCGTGTTGAAGGCTTAATTTCAAATTATAATTCTAAAATGTGTGTGCTGCCCACATCTAATTCCATTTGTGCTTTCCCTGAATACTGAAAAAATTTCATCTTCTGTCCTCTCCCTCCCCTGTCTTCTGACATAATTGTAGTAGCTGCTGCCCCAGCAGATTTCAAGGAGCATACTAGAGGCAAAAACACAAACAAACAAACAGAGCAAAACAAAATAAAGAAACCACCCTAATATGTTTTTCCCCTTTAGCTTCCATCCTTAATCCCTATAATCACATACAACTGAATATAGGCAGAGATATCCTGAAAAGGCAGAACTAAACCAAGAGCCAGATGATTTACTCCAAGCCATGCATACAGCAGACAGTATTCCTAAAATAAAATATAAAGCTATCTGTTTTTTGTTCTTTTAATTCAAGATTCTTAATCTATTTAATCTTTCCAAAGATGAAGTTAACTCACTGTGGTCTTTGTATCTTTGCTAATTATACCATCCTGTTGAAATTGTGCAGATGTTTTGCACTGTAAGGTTACCTAGTAAATCCTTTTCCCTTTTGGTCTTGTTTCTTGTTGATTAATAATTTCTAAAATTTTATTTTGTTTTTAACAGCTACTGGGCATGAAGAACAGTAATCAAAGGGTTCAAATTGGCTATTAATACTAATAAAAGTTACAGCAGTCTATGACTGCGGTTAGGATTTTTCTTTTCTTGCCCTGAATATGCAGTACTTTGTAAGTAACTATTTGAATTTCATCTGTAATTTCTCTGCCAGGTGATTGAATATTGTAAGATCCTCTTACGGCTCTTCAAAGGCAGTTTTATTTACTCCTGTTCTAGTTGATTCTTTAGTATCAGACTTTCTCTTCACATACTGTTCTCATTTCTCAGATGATAATAAAGAAAGTTCAGTGTCATAAGACCTGAGAGAAGTTGATGGGAATGCTTCCTTCTCCGTTGTGAATACTGACCATTTTATTGCTAACATTCTTCCTGTCTCCTGGTTAACAGGCCAGAAGACACTCTTGCCTCTCCTCCCACAACAGTCAGGTCTAAGGCTCTTTTAAATACACTATTTGAAAGAAGGCTCTTGGAAATTCAACTGCTTTTTGCCAACCAATTGCAAATTATTTTTTTGCAATTGCAATCTTATACAAACTTCATTTACTCTTCCAGAGAAGTAGTAACTTGTGAGACAGGACTTATTATCATGCATCCAACAGTTTTCTGATCATTTGGTTCACTAGGCAAACTTCTGTTGGTATATCTGATACAGAGGTTGGAATTCCTCTTTTAGTATTTATTGAATTCTGAGAGAGATTAAAAAGCCACCTCTCCTACATCTACAACCTTCCTCTGACACAGAGCTTGATTTTAGTGACAAAACCAGTTGTGTTATGTATTTTCACATGTTCTAGACTTGTTTGGAGTGCAGTCCAAGTTATAAGAGAGAGAATCAGATGTCTGAAGAATTAGGAAACCAGTATTTTGTGGACTGAGCATTACCAGAGGTCTCATTCTTCATTCAGAGGAAAGTTATGTCAAACAGGAAGCTGAACTTATCCTAATCATGGTTAGGCATAAGCAATGCAACTCCTTTTAGAAAAGCCAGAACAGTGCACTAATCACCATGAAAAATAAACAAAAACGTATTTTTTGGAAGACCAGTGGGAAGGACTTGCAGCTACATGAGTTAGCACAGGAGTAGTAAATGAAACTGCCACCCTGTCTTCCAAGCATATTCAAAGAAAAGTTTTTTTTCTTAGAATTGCCAATATTAAGTTTAGTCCTAGGGTTGCTCCTTTTGTTTCAAACTCGAAGAGTTAAAAAACTTGGAACATTGTTCTTACAGTCCCATGAAGAGCAGAGTGAGCTTTCCAGAGAAACCACTGTAAGGAGGTCTAGAGAAGTATGGCCACAGCCTTCAGACAAACATCTTTTTAGAAGCTAGAAGCCTTTTTTTTTTTTTTTTTACCAGAAACACATGAGATCACATTATTAATTCAGATGAATACTTGCTATAATTTGACATTCATTTTCAAAGTAAATCCAAATAACTTTCTTCCTTTCAGGTAAGCATCCGAGCTATTGTAACAGCACCATCAAGCTGAGGCAGAGGAGTCATGACTTCTATTTGGAGATCAATGGGAGTGAACACATGGCTACCAGTACAGCAATTTACTGTTCTGCTCTTGGTCATACTAGGTAGAGGAAAATAGAAATTGTGTATTATATAGAAAGTTTGTTTTGAATTTTCATACTAGAGTAGGAACTTGCTTTCCAAGCAAGATAAATCTTTCCAAGCTCGTAACTGTGAAAAATTGCTCCACAGTTGATTTATGGACCATGGTGTGATGGAAGTTAGAAGTGTATAACTGTGCTTACTTGGAGATTTCCTTTCTTCAGCAGCAAAAGTCTTCAGATCAGAATATTCTAGAATTGCTGTGCAGAAATATAGAGATTTATGTTCTGAAGTATTAGAAATATTTTCCTTTTTCCTCAGTTCTTTTGTCTTTTAGTAACATTGAATTAACTTAGCTCTGAAAGCGCTGATCCAGACAAAACTTGAGGGAGTGAGACATGGTATCACTTGTTTGATTTTGCCCTCTTGTTGTAGGGACCAATCTGTGTCAGTCTTAAGAAGCTTGTAATTTCCTAAGAAAGGGAAATTTCCTTGGTTTTCTGTGACATAAGGTTTCCATACTTTAACCTCTTTGATTAAAAAAAACCCCTGCAGGTATGTGCAGGCCCACTGAATATCCCATCATCACTCTAATTCTTTTTAAGTGTCTGAAATGTTGGCACTAGAAGACATATGCAACTTTCAAATGTATGAAACTGCTTTCTCTGTTTCTGGGGGAATTTTATGACAATATCCAACTGTGGTGTGTTTTCTTTGTTGAAGTTTTTATTACATGATTTGCATGTATGGTGTTTTTTCTCCTGGACTTCCACCTTCTATCCTTACCTCAGTAATGCAGTATTCTAAGATGGGGATTTTGCTAGCCAACATTAATGGTAATCTGCTTTCAGTGTGTTTTTATGTGGCCACATCTGAAGTGCTGATAAAAAGTTATGAATTCCACAAGATGAGGACATAAAAGATGCAAAATTCAATCCTCTACCTCCTAGTCTTTTAACCACAATATTATCTGAATGAAGGACACTATCGTTATGTGCCATAAGACCCAGTATTTTTAAAGAGCATTTCCCAAAGTAATTCTGACAGATTTGACAGATGTAATCTTTTTACCTGGTCATCACCTACCAGGGGTTTTTAAATACTTACATACGTAATAAAACATAGTAAAGTAGTAAAAGGGAGACCCAGCACTAGGTCTCTCTAGTGTAGGTACTACAACAATGATCATGGTGATCTGGTGAGCCTTTCTCAGCAGTACTGCAGCACAAACAAGTTAAAAGGCTACCATGCCTACCAGAGATTACTGAAAAGCAATTGCTGTGACTTGCCTGTATCCTAGTACAACAGTCAGGGATATGTCTTAGCGTAACCCAGAAAGGTTTGCCATGAAGAAATCTAGTTAAGGCAGTTAAAAATAGTCTTGGAGCAAGACGCTCTTTAAGCAGTGTATAATTGGTGCTTTGCTTCATTACATAGCCCTCTATTTTATTTTTTAAATTATTTTATTTTGCTATAAATGCTAAATCCCAAATATATAGAGAACACTGCTAGGTGATTTAGTGGCCCTAAATCTTTTCTCCTAGCACCAGCACTGAAATTTATCCTCCTTCCTCAGCACTGTGATAGTGCTCTCCCTCTCCCTCTCTGATAGTAAGCTGAACACTCCTTCTCTCTAGGGAGGAAATACCTCTCCTTGTTTTTTTTTTTTGTTTGTTTGTTTTTGTTTTGTTTTGTTTTCTGTCAGTATTAACACTTCCCCTGCAGTCACTCCTTTCCTGGGCTTCTTTTCTGCCCTCCAAATATAACCTTGATCAGCATCCAGTCAGTTAATTTCCAAAGAGACTTCCCTCGGCTTAGTCCTCAGCAACTTCTTTAATACCAGCTCATGAAAACAGCTCATCATGCCTTGTTCATAGTCTAAAATAATTCTGAAATCATTCTTCAGGCACTGTGCAACAGTTACCCTCATTTTCCCCATATTTTTGAGGGTAAAATGGGTCATGGAGTGGGACCAGATATCCTTGGTGGACGGCATCTTCACATGCACCCCCAATCCATGGGGTTTTGGCATCACTAGCCTTTGTATAAACACTTGGCCTGAACCAAAATATCCTAGCCCTAGTCCTAGCCAGCAGGACCACATAACTGAGGTTAAAATTCTCTGAACTGGTCACTGAAACTGCGGAATAGTTTAGTTTTGCATATGAATATATACACACATATATGTATCCACATATACCTATATATCTAAGTGTGTATAGTATCACAGAATCATACTTCTTCTATGAAGACAGGCTGAGTGAATTGGGGTTGTTCAACCTGAGGAAGAGAAGGCTCTGGGAAGACCCTAAAGCAGTGTTCCATTACCTAAAAGGGGGCCAGGAAAACTCTAAAGGGACTTCTTACAAGGGTATGTAGTGATAGGGCAAGGGGAGTGGCTTTAAACTGAAAAAGGGTATATATAGATCATATATCAGGAATAAATGCATTACTCTGAGGGTAGTGAGACACTGGAAATGGTTGCCCAGAGAAACTGTGGGTGTCTTGTTGTCACTGAAAACTGGAAAATAGACTCTCCAACCAGACTGTTAGGTTTGAAAGCTGACATTATTCAGTACTGAGGTACATGGGGATTGCTCCACCCAATATGCACACCAGTTGTGAAAAGTTTGAATTATTTATACATGTTAGCAAACAATGGAATTAGTGTCCACTGGAATTAGTATTCACTGCATACAAGTTCCAACTTTACTTGATACTTTGTGTTCTATCTTCTGTTGGTTAGTGATTCTCTTACTTCTCATGCTAATTAGTTCACATGCTCAGTTTCTCTCTTCTTTTGGGTTGGTGGGCTTCCTGGATCAGTGGTCTGTGGGTTGGTGTTTGTAGATCCCCCTGCCAGAATTACCTTTTACCCAGTTGGAGCTGATTTCAGATGAGTTTCTTCCTTATTTTGGAGTTCTGCCAAATGTCCTTGTTGCCCATAAATTCTCCATTTTTTGTGTTCGTTATCAGAGTTTCATCCTTCTTCCTGAGCTATGTTAACCTCCTCCCCCAGGTGTCAGATCACTGGTGCATGACACCTCCTAAACTTCAATTTGTTTTTGTAACACATGGACATCACTTCGAGGTTGCTTTGTTAGCTGCTATTGGTTTCATGGACTGAATCTTCCTTCTCGGTTAGGTCCCAGCATTTTCCCCCAATGCTGCATGGGTTTTCTTTTAAAAGAAATACAACTTGTTTGGCAGCACCATCTCTGGGAGTGTTCGAGACCATGCTGGATGGAGCTTTGAACAATTTGGTCTTGTGGAAGATGTCTCAGTCCATGGCAGGAGGGGTTGGAGCTATATGGTCTTTAAGGTTCCTTCCAACCCAAACCATTCCTATGTTTCTGTGATATATACATCATCAAAAGATACTGTTTCCACCTGGCACGCCTCTGGCCATAGATCAGACGCATTAGGAAGGACCTCACTCATCAGGCTGGGGAAATAAATAGTTAAAACCCCTTTTTTTTAAGGTGGGAAATATATCTGAGAAACTCCTCATTCTTTCCTTCCTTCTCCTAACAAAACTTTTTTATAGAGAAATCTTCTCTGCCTCTTTCTCTGATGCTGGTCCCTTATAGTTGTCTTAGCAGGCAGCCAGAGTTCCTTGCTGGTTCCTGAAACCAGCAGAGGTTTTGCTATAGGATCAAAGCTGGCTCTTTCCCAGAGTTCTTTAAGGGACGCAGGTGCAGTGCTTCACTGACCATTACTGAAAGCAAGTTAACTGTGGAGGATGGATCTTCTTTAGTAACAAAATTACCAATTTTCAAGTACATAAATTCTTTGAGAAGAAATGGTTTTTGGCTGCAGTGAACCTGTGAGCAGCAGAATGCATACTTGTGATAGGGAGTGTGCAGGCAGAGCGAGTACAGTGATGTGTTGTGTTCTAGGTGTAATAGTGTTTCATACGCTGGAGCAGCAGGATGGATCTACAGCTGGTGACTGCAGAAGAGTGTGAGGTTAAAAACTGAGTGAAATGTCTGAGGTCAGGTAATGGGACTGAGATGAGAAAAATTAAATCTAGTTAGACTAGTTTCTTGCTAAAAGGCTGGACAGGATTAATAATTCTCAGGGAGGGTAAGGGGGGCAGTGGAAGTTGTACACATCTCAGAATTTTATTAGCTTGTTTTAGATCTTCTGTCACACTAGCTCAGCTTTTAAGTATGTTCTCTATTTCTGTGCAATGTGCTGGAGAGATTTTCCTCCCTATTGACAGGAAAGTCTTGGAAAATGCTTCTTTTTTTCCTGCTTTTTGTTGTGCTGATTCTTAAAATATCCCATTTTTAAAAAAAATATATTTTTTATATCCTGGATGGCCTTGAAATAGTCCATTGTGGGGCTGGACTCTTCTAAGTGTACCATGTTCTTTCATCAGGAATTTATTGTTGTTTGTCAGGTCACCCAGACAGTGTTTCCACTTTTAAGGACTGAGGAGAATGTCTTCAAAATACAAATTTTCAGTAATGGGACCTAAATACAGAATGATGCATTAAATTATATACAGAATTGTGCTAAGTAAGAGCAGTCTTCCTTGCCTGTTCCAACCTCTCTGAAGATTTCATTGCTCTTGCTTTTTGTCAATACAGACTCTCCCTCTGTGAAGAGACTCTCCCTGTATAGTTTGCTTACATGGAAGAAATTGTCTACAAACAAAATGTGCTGCTTTCCTCTTCTGCCATCCTGAGCTAGAATGTTCTATGTGTTTACTCACTGAGGAAGAGGTGAAAGGATTACTTTACTTTCTTCCTAAGGTCCTTGGAGTAATGCTTCAATAGCTGCTTACTTCAGAGTTGTGAATGGAGCAGTGCCTGATGGAGACATGTGCTTAATTCATAACAGAACCATTGCTAAGACAATTTATAAGGACTTTCCTTGGGTCAATGAACTTAATAATACACCTCTCATTCACAGAAAAGTGAATTTTGTGCCTTTTGTTTTGTATTAAAAATATAATGACTCAACTGAGGTTTTAGGCATTGGCATGATATGTGAGTTTGGGGTTTCTTTAGGTCATTATGATTATATATCTTTAACTTTTATGCACCTTAGAAAACAAAATGTTACCGCAAGTGCAAAATCTCAGACTGGAAAAATAAAATAAAATAATGTAAAAGCAAAACCAAGAAAGTCTGAAGATGTAAAAATTTGTGAAGTGTACATAAATGCAGAAAAAATAATAATCTTGATTAACTATCAGTGATGCAGGTGTTGTATCTTTCCGTATTTTATTTCTGAATATTGATAAATCGTTTTAGCAATTGGGAACCCTCACATTCAGCCACTGTTTTGTTTCTGTATAGTTTTTGGGAGTGGTTCAGTAAATTAGGTCATAAAAGTCCATCCACTTTAGTCTGGCAACTCTTCAAAACCAGCAAGTCCACAATCACAAGAACACATGAGGAAGACCCTTGAGCCCATCAAGTTAATGCATGTCATAATAAGCCACTTGGGAAACCCACCTTGCATCCCCTCCGTATTTATTTAGGTTAGGCAGATGCTGGCACAGTTCAGCTGATGGCAGTAGATGAACTGCATGATGTTGGTTTCAGCCAGTGGGTCTTTAAATGGCAATGTCAACAGACAAGCAATATTAAAACAAAGCAAACTTCCTTCTCCACCAGCAAAAGCCATTTAGGAGCGCAGGTTTCTCACAAAACTGAAGCGATGATCTAATGGCAGTTTTTGCAACAAGATGGGGGATAAAATATACCCTAGGTCTATCTTCAGATCCCTTTCAAAAAGGTTTCAAAAACCACTAGAGAATATATGTAATTTCAACAGCATTTTCTGCAATTGCTTGCTGTGAGTAGACTGCACTGCTTTTAAATGGGCAAAAACTCTGTCCCTTCATATACATGTGTAGTTCCCAAAAAAAGCAGTGTCTCTATATAAAGTAGTTTCTTGAAAAGGTTTTCACGTGCTCAGAGGCTTTGAAAGAAATGGTTGATGAACCATTACTGGTGACCTAAAAGCTGTGCTTTCAGGATGGAGTTTTCAAAAGCTCTTATTGAAGAACTCCATAAAACTTGTGGGAACAAAAGTAATTCTCTTTTGAAAATCTGCCCTAAACATGTGAGCTTTCCAGGTGCTATGGAAGAATGTGATTGGGCTGTCTTTTGCCCAAGTAAAGCCTGTGTGGCCACTACTGATATGCCCTTACTCTGTGTTGGGGCATTTCTGCATTCTGCAAGCAATGCAGAAATGGAATTTGCCACAGTTTCCAAGGACTGTCGTAAAATTAAAAATTAGCAATTGAACTCATGTGGAATCAACTCAGTTTTCAGTTGTCTGCTTCTGTCTAACAAGCAAAGTGTGTTATTCCTTCATGAAAATGAATTTCTAATGTAATTGCTTTAATTAAATGATACTAGATCACTAGCCATATAGAGTAAAACCACTACCATATTAGACATTCAGGGGCTTACAGACATTCAAAAGAGCCCTGGGCAAAAGCTGAAATTGCAGTCTTTTCTAAATTTGTATTTATTGCTAGCATCCTCTTACAAAGTTCACTGTGCCTCCTCAAAATATTGCATACTGTCATTCCTTCTTCCTGAGCCTCATCTCCTGGGCAGCCCTGGGCTGTATTTATGATTTTTTTTCTGGTTTTTTTTTTATTTGTTCATTTGTGATTTTTTTCCTTCTTAAATTTCTCAGTATCCTTTTTCTAACGTGAAATGTGGTCATTGCTAGAGAGGCAGTGGAGTGCATAGTGGAATGGCCACTTGTGATTGGATTTAATAATATCTGGGAGGACAGTGTGAGGTCCATTTGTAAATTATAGCAGCGTGAGAATCTTTGTGTATGATAGCTTGGGAAATACAGCAGATGTATTGCCCAAGTTCAAGAGCACTTGATTAAAATACTATCAAGAGAAACATACTTACTAGAGTGCAGTAACTCTTGAGTCAGTGCTTAAATTCCATTTTCCTGACTGCTGGATCCAACTGTTGTCTCTCATTTTCTGTATGCATCATAAAAGCTGCATGAAAGTGTTGCTGTTTCTCCCAGCCTGATAAAACCTGGAGCCTTGGTCAGTGATACTAGGTTTCATCAAGTTCTAGATAATAAATTTATCACACAATGAAAGGAGCAATCGGTACCTGTTACATAGATTTTGTAGTGGTGGCATCTTTCATCGCTATGCTGTGCTTTCTACTAATCTTTTAATTCCTTCTCACACTACCTGAAGTATTTTATCTCCTGCATTATATGTTTGGTTTAAAATACTCTATAAGTATTTAAGTATTTTATTAACATACAAAATTTCCAGTTAATATTGTTCCTGCTCTTTCTGCTAGTTGACAGATTATTTGCTCTTTTGAGACTGGAGAACACTAACTTTGAGGATTACACACATAGGCTCCAATGCTCAAATGCAATCCACAAAGTGCAGGGGAGGTTCTGTGGGTCTCAGTAAGCCTGTTGTTTAATCATGGGGGAGTCATGCTGGCTGTGGACTGCACATCAGCACCCATTTCTCATCTGTCCTTCCTTTCTGAGTAAGGTCAAATTGAGTATGCAGCAAGTTAATCACAGTATCCTACAGGCCTCAGTGTCTGTAAAAACCCTGCCTGCAGATCTCTCTTTCAAGTGCCACTGTCAGTGTCACCGCTTTTATTCCCAGCAAATATATGTTTTATTCCAAGCCTTCTGTACTTTTCATGACTGCTAATTTTGTCTCTTTTATAATGTTGTTATGTCATCTGTTTCTTTGGATGGTTTTTTTAAGGAGGCTGGAAATACAGTTGCTTTTGGCGTCATGCAAAGGATTAAACCCAAGAAACCGAAACACCCACAAATAAAAGGAAGATTTAGCTACTAGATGCTGAGCATAGCCACTGACTAATATTTAAAGGTCAAGATTAGAAATTTTGTCAGCAGCTCTTTATCTTGTACTCGAGAAAGTATAGCAAGGGTGAGAACTGAGTGCAAGACAGCAGAGCTGCTGGGGGGCAAACACAGAGTTGAGAGCCTTAAACCTGCCTCAGGATGTGTCTAGTTCCTCATGCTAACCAGTTACTGAATACATTTCATAAACAGTTATCGCAGAAGGATCTGGAGCATACTTCTCTCATACAGCTGCTCTGCCCTTGAAGCTACAGAATCATGCTCTTTTTTTCTTTCTCCTCTTGACTAAAGAAAGGCTGGAAGGAGCTCTTTCCCAGCCAGAATAATGCACAACCCATTTGTGAGGACACTTTTCAGGGAAATTAGATGTTGTAGATAAAGCTTCAGCTCTCCCACCTCAAAGAAGCAGTGAATCCATTAGAGAAGTGTATGTAGAGGACCTGAAAACATCAGATGGATTTTTGCCAGTGCTGCCTGAAGGAAAAACGTGATCCCAAGCACATTTTTAAAAGAAGGAGTTTCTTCATCTTAGGGAAGTTGCTTTCATATCTCTGTAGAGATCTAGAAAGAGATAGCACTTAAGATATATGTGGGTCTCCTTTGCTAATTGCTGGCTACTTTTGGGCTACTTCAGCACAGTTCTCTGAGGTTAATTGGATCCTCCATCAGCCTGGATCGAGTATCTACTTCTGTCATAATACAGTGTACAGTGTAAGGAGCTGTGTGTCCCATTCCTGATTTCTCACCCAGGTCACATAGCCTGATGCTTTGCATAACCTGCAGAGTAGTAGGAGATGGGCTTGAATTGCAGTAGCCGAAGAAAGGAGCTGAACTGTTATGTCTGCAAATATCCTGAGTATATCCTTGGATCAGAGTATATCCACTGAATAAAGATTCTGAATTATTTTTTTTTAAAATGCTATTCTGGCTGAGCTCTGTATCCATCTATAGCAAACTTAAGTCTTATTGATGATTGGGATGCTCTTAGTTATCCTTTCTGGATTACACCAAGACAGTCTGTTCTTGTATAATGCCTGCAGACTACAAATTGAAAATAGGCTCAGCTACATTCAGCTACTGAAAAAAAAGGGGACCAGCACTTCGTGTTACATTTTAAAAGTGTTGGTTAACACTGTACTTCAGATGTGCTTGATCATGATTCCCTGTGTTGTAAAAATATCTAATTCTAATATCTAATTCTAATTCTAATATCTAATAATGAATTCACTTTTTCATGTAAGGAAGGCAGGAGATTATTAGCTTGATTTTTATGTTTCATTTTAGGTAAATGCTGGCTTCTCAGCATTCCCAAACCTGGAAAATATCTGTGGATGTACTAAAGGGACATTTTAGGCACCCAGGAACTTTCAAATAGTAAAAGTAGATTGCTTGGGTAAACTTCCATCTGAGTTCAGGTCTTCTGGATTACTTTCTTGACTAAAGGCAACTCTGTTTTTTTACTGAAGCTAATTTAAGTGCTTGATATCCTTCTTCACTTCTTTTAGTTTTTTTTCTATTTGGAGTGACATGAATTAACCTTAGAGTGTGCCTACAAATGAGTGAATTAATACCTAGACTATGCTGCTAATGGCGTTGCATTTACTGCTGAACTAGGAAGGAGAATTAGGTACCTTAGTGTCTGGCTGTCTGTGATCTGGCAGCAAGCTTAATTGGACAGCAGCAGCTCCTTGAATTAACAAGTCCTGCTGGCAGCACGCACCTGATTCCCAGCATGAGCAGAGGGGATGCAAGGGAAAAGAGATCTGACAAAAAAAAAATAATAAAAAAAAAAAGTGCTGCAAAAATGAGAGAAAATGAAGGTAATTTTTTTTTCCTATTCTTTAAGTTTTTTCCCCCCTTGATAATTACTAGGTAGTCATCATTAAGTGTATTTCAGGACCTGCTAGCTGAGAAATACTTTCTAGATTTTGAAAATTTTTGGCAGAAAGCTCAGAAATTGTATTTTTGTTGTGAAACCTTGGAACAGAACAGTCTTATTTATAGGAAACACTGACAGAACATTGGATATATAATGAACAATTATGCTACTTTGTGTAACAAATAACTTTTCAAACCACTTTCTCTAGTCAATGCATGGATTTTGACAGTGAATCAGTGAATATTTGATGGTGTTTTTTGAAATATTTTTGACACAGGCATGGAGAAATTATGGCATAGATAATTATGCTAGACCATCTCAAACTAGGCACTCAAGAGCTGTAAAAATGGTTTTGGTGGGGGAGTCCCAGTTCTTTAACCATTATGTGTTTCCTTGGCTGTGGAATATAGGAAATGAAAATGATTTTCAGCCTTATGTCATTTTTATCTGCATGAAAAGAACTGAATCATTCAATATGTTAGTTAGTTGCAGATAAATGTGATGCTCATAATCTCCTTCCTGTATCTGTTTTTTTTCTCTGTGTGTGTGTATGTGTAGGACTTCTGAACCTGGTAAAATTATAAATGTATTTAAATGTAGGACATAATGTTAAAAGCTGTCCATCCTTATAATATAGTAACTGATAAACTCTCTATTCCATCTATTCAGTCTTCTCTTTTGCTACAGTATGGGTTTTGTATGCTTTTGCTTTTCATTTAAACTGTTCCTCCTTTTTGTTTAATTTTTCTCCCTCATCAGCCTGGTATCTTGGCTGTCTAGTTAAAAGAGAAAAGGCCTAAAAAAACCAAAATTGAAGAGGACCAGTTTCTTGTGGATTTATGTCCCTTGGTTAATAATTGAATTATAGAGGTCTTCTTTTATCTCTGAATATGCATATATTCTGGTGATGGTATGCTGGCTGCCACACTTGACAGCAGAAATGGGCTGATAAGATTGTTAGCACCCTGCATGTTAATACAAGGATCCTGGTCTCTCTTCTCTCCAGCAGCTGCCGCTTTCAAAATTTATGAGAGTGTGACTATCTTTGAGATTCCTATCTCCTCAGTTACATTTAGTTGAAATCAGGCTACTTAGTTCAGAAATTACAAGGAGAGGACACACAGACTGTGTTATATTGTTGCTCAGTCTTGTTTCCATAGGAAACCAGGCTAAAAACAGCCTAAAAAAAGTCAGCTTTATCTTTTGCTAAAAAAAAAAAAAAAAAAAAAAAATCCCCTCCCAATTTGAATGCTGTAGATCATAAGATAGTTGAGGATACTCAGGAGAAATTACTTCAAGGTGAATTACTTTTATTGTATGCCTAATCACACATGACCTCCTGTCAGAAAGCAGCTTTCAGCTTTTCACCTGACCAGGAGTAGGTAGGAGTAATCCAGCTATGGGGAGCCTTTTCTGCCCAAATCTTTCTATGCTGTCTCCCATGGATGAAGGCTGATTTTTTGTTGCATGCATCTATGAGGAAGAAAAGTAAATGAAGGAAAGGAGGACTACTGAAAGGTAAAACATTGTTTCTTCCCTCCCTGTTGTTGAAGATAGAAGTCTTCTGCCTGCACTCTGGCTCTTTTCAAAGCTCCATTTCTCTACAGGTGTGCAGGGAATGTTTTTAAACTAACTGGGAGTACACGATGAGAGAAATTGAAGGTACAGCCTTCTGGTTTTATACTGCTGCAAGAAGAAGCCTTGGTTGTAGAATTTAATATGATACATATGTCAAAATGAAAGAAGGAATACTTGTCTAATCAGAAAAGACCTATCAAAACCCTGCATCCCATAGTGATGCATGATTCAGGAAACAGGAACTTCTAAGAATAGTTTCACCTCAACATAACATTATATACAAAACAATGTTGAATTGTTAAATAAAATGACTTTGGACATCTCACATCGTGTTTTCAGGAAAAAAGATTACCACTGTTTTAATGGTAAAAATGAAACTGAATTAAAAAGCAGCCAAAGTCAATTTGCCAAGTACAAATAAATAAATAAATTAGAATAGCTTAATTTGAACATTTCAAAATTTGAAGACTTTCAGCTTGGCATGCTTGCTGGAAATTTTTCCAAGTGATAATTTGTTCTGTAATTTTTTTGGGGGTAAAATATCTTTTTTCTGGTCTCACAAAAGTATTGGTATAGTATTGGTCACTCAGGTCTCACAAAAATAACATATATTTTATGTCCAGTACATTAACAGGCAAGCTGTCCATAGACCAGCTTACTACCCACAAACATGTGCAAACTAAAGGCTTAGTAAACTGAAAGCATCCCTATATTTTTAGAAATTCAGATAATGGTTGTTTATACAGTAATACATTCAGAAGTATAACATTCTGAAAATTAGCTAGTGCATGTAAGTGAAAACTCCCTTAAACTGAGTGCAGCCATAGATAATTGGTATTGGTATGGGCTGAGGGCGGTTGGATTTTTAAGGGTTAAGCCTCAAGTGAGTTACAGTTACCTCAGCTCCTTCTGTAGGCAGTGGAGTGAAAGGGGCATCTCCAGTGTGGCTCATCCTGTGCTAGGTGTGTGACTGGCATGAGTGTGGGGAAAAGTCAAAATGAGAAAAATCTCATTCTGAAGATAAGGAGTATTTTTAAAATTTATCACTGATCTTAAAGCATATGTTTCACCCTCAGAGCTGGACTTCATACAAGTGGTGAGTTTTGTTGTGACATTTGCAGTGTGTCACATACAAGCACATTAAGATGGGTTTAGGCAGTGCCCTAGGAACTCTGTGAGGTAAGAGTCTTTTTTATTTCTACAGCATTTTGCAAATGGACCATGCTTATAACAAGATGCAGGTAGGATATATCTTTCCCTCCAGTTTGCTTAGAGATAGTTTGATTGGCCTATTGAATTCTAAGAAGCCTTTTTCTCTATTATTATTTAGTCAAGCTTAGTACTAGCAAATATATTCAATAGTAGTTCTACCATCTGAGGAGCAGACTCTGATTGCTGATTCCCACAGTAATGTGTCCAAGAGATGATGTTATGACAGCCACCATTTTTATTTCATTGATTTAGGACAGTAATGAGGTCAAAATCATACATCTGAAACTGGTTTGTTTAAGCCTCTAATGAGCTGTGTGATATGAAAGCTTTTTCCATGTCTTACAGTATAGACACTGTGCGGTAGGAAAAATACGAATAAGCAAAACATCTGAAAGAAGTATAAAATTTTTAAAGGCTACAGAAGTAGTAATATTTTGAATTTCTTAACCATTCTAGTAGATCTGTGGTTGATCAAGGACTTGAGGTGCAGTGACACGAGGCTGCAATGCCACGCTGGCTTTCAGCCAGAAATGATTTGCCATCACCACCTGAGGAAGGTATGTGCACTGAAGCATGTGTTTATGGAGTTTGTTGTGTGATCCACTGGTAACACTCTGTATGGTCAGGGGTCCACTGTTTGTGGGCCTGGGAGATGCTGATCAGAAAGCAGATCAGAAAGAAACTGTCTGGATTGCAGTCTAATTTGTGATTAAAGAGGTAGGAAATGCTTCTAGGAGGACAACTGAGGACAGGAGGCTTCCAGTTCCAGGGAAGCAAAGCCATGAGAACTAGTGCTATGCAGAAGTACCACACGCATGTTTTTAATCATTTACTTATCTCTGTGCCATTTTTAATTATTTTTAAAACTTTACTGCAAGATTACAGGCCCTTACTTGCTCGTATCCACTAAGAGACAGGTGTGCTCATCTACCAAACCAGTATGTTTGTAATTTTCAGGTGTATCACTCAGCTCTTACGGGATTGCATTCCCTTGGTGTGCAGTTTCTAATGGGCTGATATGCCAGTTTTTGATACTGAACTGAAATACATAAACTTTAGTATATTGCAGCAGAACTGCAGATATGTGTTACTGTCCTAAGAGCTTGTCTTGGAACAACCCTTCCCTTGGTTTGATATCTTGCTTCTTGAATTTATGGGATGTGAAACAGTCTTTGAAATTAATCACAAGTAAATTGCAGTTCAGCTGTATTGTGTAGGCTAAAATCTGCATTTATTCATGCAGTAAAACAGCTACCCAGGAAGTCTGCTCTGCTAGTCCCAACATACTGATGGGTTCATTCAAATGTTCCAAATCCCATGAAGAATGAGACCAGAAATTAGTTTTATTTAGTTGATGGTATTTTATCTTAAAAGTAAGGAGATACTGAAAGATCATTATCTTTCCAGTCTTAATAGTTATAATAATTCTAAAAAAAACCCCAAACCAAAGCAAAACCAACCACCAAACCCACCGACTTGAAATTTCTCCAAGTAGTAACACTGTCAATGTCACATCTGCCCCTATTTGTCTATAAAATTGTTTCACATGTTTTTAACCACAGTATTTTATTCTTGATTCTTTTCCCTTCCTTCCACTGTTTTCTCTGTCTTCTAAGGTGATTGCAATCTCCTTATCCAGACTTTTTCTATCAGTTTGACCTGGCATTTTTGTTTTTCTCAATAGCTCATCTTTATACTTTTTTTTTTAAAATGAGTTTCAGGCAGATATTCTTGACACATATTTTCCTCTCAAATGCCAGTTGTAGTGTGGAGAACAAATTAAAAACCATTTAAATTCATGTTGATAAATGAAGGTCAACAACTGTTTCCCTCACCTATTTTCTTTGAATAATAGACTGTAATGCAGAATATATTAACTGTTTCAGCACTGAGTTTCAAAACAATTGCATTATGTTCCAATCCTGAAACCCGCTTTTTGCATTTCAAAAAATCCCACTGAATCAGTGACAAGCTGACTGTATTTAAATCTTCAAAGAAGTCTTTTGAAAGACTGTCTTGCAGTGTAGAGCCAGGCTGTCACTGCTGTTTGTCTTGTAGATGCCTCACTGATTTTTGTGGGACCACAAGGCACTGGAAGATTTCTGTCCTTAGACAGCATACCAGCCATTATTGCAGGATCATTCTGTTTATTTCAGCCTCTTCCAGTGCTTTCTGTGTCCAGGCTACCAGCCTGACCTGCCATGGAGACCAAGCAGAAGTCATCCCCTCTCCTCAGCAGAGCTTGGATACAGGGCACAAGAAGAGGAAGCAGCCAGTACCATTGTGACAGAAAGCTGCAAGAAGAAGCCTTGCATTTCTGTGGTGACATTCTTTACCCATCACCAGTTGTTCTTATTGAAAACTCCTTAGTATTTTAAATTCATTTGCATCTTTATCCTTGGCTCTCCTCTGCTGGAAGAGGAGTGGGAAAATCATGACCATTTTGAGCCAACTTCTCTTCAGGCCTGAGGAGAGGTCCAGGATTATGGATGAAGGTGGATGTGTTGGGTAGGGTTGTAGATACCCTGAATGTTCCCAGGTATGGGAGATCCACCACTTCTCTGGGTAACCTGTTTGACTCTTCACCACATCATCATCAATTTTTTTTTTCTTCTATCTAGTCTGAATCAGCTCTCCTTTAATTTAAAACCTTCACTCCTTCTTCTGTTGTTACAGGTCCTACTAATGTCCTGATTAACCACAGTGGCTTTGAACGAGAGGACATTCAGGCTGTCAAATCCATTTCCACAGTGTGTTTGAGGAGAGAAATCTTCCAGAAGAGTTTGTGTTTTCTTCAAAGGAAGTAGGTTTTTTTTCCCAGGGACCACAAAAAGCAGCTTTGTTGACACATTTCAGTTTGCTGCTGCTCCAGAGTGTGAAGTGACAAGTTATCTGATGAGACCAGATAAGAAATTCTTAAAGCTATTGCATAGCAAATATTTTGTGCCTTTTCTGATCTGATTTCAGTATGGAATGGAATATCTGAAAAATTGTTGCATACTTAAACAGACCTCAGCCAGATATTAGGCCAAAGATTTTTTTACTGAAAATCTATTGTCAAAACTTGAAATTCCTGAAAATAAGGAATGCCATAGAAAATTTCGATCCATACAAAGGCTGAAACTTCCCACCTCCATTACATAGCTCCATGAATTTGCTTTTAGCAATGTCTCTAGAATAATGAGAAATAGCACAGAAGATTAATGACAGTGCCATTATCATAGTGCTGATTATAATTGGATACACATTAGAATAGTTCCATGTTGTGATTAGCTGTTCAGATTAGGATTATTATAGGTTTAGAGTTTTTGAATTTTGAAAAGGTTTACCATGGTAGTTAGTTGCTTTCTGGGACATATTTATCATAGGTTTGCCAAGATTTAACAAAGAGAAGTGAAACAAAAAATGTTCTTCCTTTATGCAAACTATGGTTATTTCATTTTCTGTTTATACACTTACAAAGTGTCAGAGTAGTACACCAATAAAAGAAACCCTTTTGTATGTTGCATGTTAAAGACATTTGTAAAATTGCTTCATGCCAAATCATTCTTAGTAACAATATCTACAAGTTGTAACAAGATTATTACGAGGCTTCTGTTAATTATTAGTCTACTTTCCAGCTCCTTTGAACTTGCTTTTAATATGTGGATATGCACGTATAAATTGGTATAAGTAAAATCTTTCTTGGTTTCTAAGAATTGGTGGAGAGAGACAGAATAAGAGAGACAGGTAGCTCTACTATTGCACAGTTTGTATTTGATAGTCACATGTCCTCTAGCACTGATCTGGGATATAATTTTTTAATGTATTCAGCACAATACAGGGTAGATGTTTATTAAAAAACATGGAAATGCTTTTCTCAGATGTTTCCTTGCAGAATTTTAATTTAGTTGTTAGTAATTCCCCGAATCCTTTAGAATCCAGTATTTTTTAGCTACCATTAATCTCTACCACTCTATCTTCAAACTCCTGTTTTCCATGGGGAGTTCAGAAACCCAGCAGAAAGTTTTAACAGCCTTATTGAAAAACATAGCACTAAACAATACAGTAATTTTTACGTATTCCCACCAAAGTGGTACTTCATATGAAAAAGTCTAATAAACTGGTAATTCTTTAGTGAGAAGACACTATTTTTCTCATGCAAACCTGCTTTTAAATGGAAATACAGTCCTTCAAAGTATATTTGTTAATAGTTTGTTGCTATTCAGAGAAATAGTGAATGTATATGAGGGACAAAGACAATTTTAGACATTTTTTAAAACACTGTATTATTAGGTCTTACCTCCTGATTAAGCATGTTCAGTTATCTACCACAGTAGGAAGATTTTGCAGTCCCTTTTGTAAATATACTGTCATATTTTCAAAATAATGAGCATGTTTTTCCCACTCACTTTTTTTTTATTCTTCATGCTTACCCCATTGTCATAGTTTAGTAGTGACACTCCAAGACAGAAGCTGCTCCTCCCCCACCCTCCCGTGAGAGACAAAATGCAGAGATTATGGGTTGAGATAAGAACAGTTTACTGGAAGCAGCAAAGAGATAAGAAAAGGAACAGTAATAGCAAAAATATTATAACAAAAGTATACAAGGAGAGGAAGATTTACATGCAAAAAATGCTCACCAAGCCTGGGACAATATAAAAACAGTGGTGGACAGTCCCTACATGATCAATTGCAAGCCATGCAGCTTCTTCTTGGAAGTGGGAGAGCCCCTTTCTCCTGCCCATGACACAAGATGCTGTCAGGTAACACAGTGTCTTGGCTGTGTCCACATGGATCCAGGCTCCACCCCATCATGCCCCCTCACCCCGTGGCTGAAATAAAGACATTCAACCCACGAGGCTATCAGGCAAAAGTATTCCAGAGGGTATGAAAGAGTGCACACTCTTCAATTTGATTTCTGGTCCAGGTATTCCTGAGGTACTCCTAGCTTTTGTTTGGCCTCATCTTTTTTTTTTTTCTTTTCTTTTGCTTCATGATCATGTTGCCATCTTCTAATCTTCTGGGCTGGATTTCATAATGAGTCACCTAAAAGGTGAGCATCCTCTCTAAAACAGTAGCTGGAGAGGAAAAGATGGACATCTAGTACGGGTGATTCATCCCACCTCAGATTTCAGTTTTAGTTCAGTATGAATCATGAGCTAAAGATACTCTCCATTAAATGCAGAGAAATCCGTCATGACTTGCTGAGGCTAGACATCTTTTACATGTCTGAACTGAATCAGTTATATGTGATGGTCTGTGATCACTTGAACACAAAGACTTTTTCTTCTCTTGGTCACAAAGAGAGCTTGCTGTGCAAGGCAGTAAATATACCTGTGTAAACTATTCTGCCAAGCAAAAAAGTTATGCAAGAGTCAGAGCATCATTGCCTTTATTCTTGCATCTCTATTCCCTCTTCACAAGGCCATGCAGCACCAGCAATGCTGGAATTAAGTGTCAGTCTACTGAAAACACGATTACTGTCAGATTTTGAAATAGCACACCACTCTTCTAATAAAATAAATTTTTCTATATATAGAGTTTCTCTCCAAGATTAGTCTTGGGATAAAGTGGTGGATTTAACCTAACATGACAGCCTGCAAAGGGATACATGGGAAGATAGAATTCTGCTATGATTCTGAATAACTGAACTTAATACAAAGAATCTGCATTTAGAACTCTCTGATGTTTTTCACAGTTTTCAAAATTTTCAGTCTTAGTGATGCCTCACGTTGCAGAAACATTAGAGATTTCCTTAATGCTTTATATATTATTACCAACCTAAGTTGTACTTTTTTAAACTTAAATAATTGTTAGACTGTATAATGTATAAAATAAAGTTTTAACATCAGCAAATATCGAATAAGTTACTGAGATTTTATTTATTTATGTTTTTTTAACTCTTAGAGAGCTCATTCTTTATGAGCCTGGCAGCTTGTTTAAACACTGCCAGATGATTAACTAACTCCCCAATTAAAATCAGCACTTGGTAGTTAAATGGTGATGCTAATTTGATAACCAGTTATGATGTGAAATGACCTTGCAGGTTCTATACATAGAACAGTCTTCTTTGTACTTGATGATGACATTATAAAGTATTGCTGTTTTAGGATTTGCTATATTAGAAGCAAGAATTTTTATCTCAATATTGGAGCGTTCATTAGTTATAGGAAGGATTTCCTATAGAAATACAATATTGCAGATAAAAACTGTAAGTACTTTAGGATTTGAATAGAGAATATAATTATTTTAGGCAATATTATGTCTAGGCTATCTAAAAGTTGTACACACACAAACGACTACATCTTAAATACCAGTTAGCCTTAGGGAAGCTCTTGATAAGGTAACTTTAGAAATCAGCACATCCAAGAGTAAACTTTTTTCTTACATAGCAACCAAAAATAAGTCCTATCTATCTTGCAGTAACAAGAAATAATGATGTTCTGGTGTTTCCCTTTAATCTGGAAAATGCTGTCATTCCTTCATTAAAATGGTCTCTTATCTGTACTATTCTAATTTTCTACTAGTTTGCAAATACTTGGATGTTGGAGTCCATCTGGACAAGAGGTTGATGAGGGGCTTTGCCCCGGGCCCTGAGAAGAAGTATCTCCTTTAGTTGGGGTGAGCAAAAGCTCACCCATAAGACCCCCAGAGTAGTTATATGTTAATCATGCTAGAAAGTTCTGTGGTCTCTTTATTAGTGGTTAAATTTTGCTGTATTAATTTGCATATTCCTAATCTCCAGTTCTTACTGGTTCCTTCCCCTCAAACTCCACCCTCAACCAATCTTACATAAATTACTGTTCCACCCTGGATTCCAGCCTTTTGTGTGCTTCCCCATATGCTCTTCAGATTCTGCATTTGTTATTTTGCTTATTAAAGATCTTTACTTTTCGGGTCTCACATTTGTGCCGATCCCTCTTTTTTATCGCCACTCTCAGACCTCACGCCGATTTTCTCTGAGGTGGCACCAGGCCCAGTGTGCTACGCTTGAAGACAAATACATAGTTACAAAATCTATAGCTTTGTTTCCTGAATCTTTCATGCTTGGGTGATGGCAAAGGATCAAGACACCACAGCTTTGTGACTCTTGCCCGTCAAGTGAGCTGTGGGAAATCATGATGTCTCTGTAACCAAAATTATCTGCACCTGGGAAGTAAAATACAGAACCTTAAATCAGGGGCACTCCACCTTTCTAATTAGGCAGACAATGCTTATTACAGAGTCCTAGTGACTTCTGTCAAGAGGTGCCGATTAGGTGAAAAACATTAGTAGAAACTAGGACAGAAGAAGTCTGAAGAGCTGGAGATGTTCTAATGGCCGTAAAATATGGTAAATTTTTCATTATTCAGGTGTTTGCTGAAACCCCTTTGAAGGAGGTTTTGTTAATTTTAGCTTTTAAGTTTGACACTAAAGTAAAGTATTTTTTTCTGACTTTCCATCACTTGGCATGCGCCAGCATCTGCTGCCAGGCATTTTTATGTGGTGTCTTGTGCTGTTCACTCACAGAATATCTTGAGTAGAAAGGGACCCACATGAACCATCAAAGTCCAACTCCTGGCCTTGCACATGACCACCCACAAATAAACAGTGAAAAAAAGTCATACAAACCTTAGTCCTTTTATTATGTGTTAAATGTACTTGCATTAGATTTAATGTGAGCTTTATGAGGCCAGTGGGATTTCTACCTTCTGGGCTTTCCAGGCACTGCTGATCTCATGGTTATAATTTCTTCACTACTATTGCTACAGGGTCACCTGGATTAAAGGTAACGTGAGCATTCCTGTCCTGATTGTAAGGAAAGCAGTGTACACTCTGTACAAATTCTCTGTTCCCAGTTGTGGGTCATCAGTGTGTCTTTCATAGTGGTGGGGAGTATTGTTTTGGTTGGTGGATAGTTAGTATTTATAGGACGTGATCAAAAACGGTTCTGCAGTTTCTGTACGAGAAATTATTTTTTTAAGTTTTAGGCAAGAATTTTTCTGTTGTAACTGGCCTTTGCTATGTGCAATTAAAAAGCTGTGCCTGTGCTAGGATGTTTTTTTTGAAATTTATTTTGAAAATTCTTTTCCTAATTCCTTTTATGCTTAGAAAAGAGAACTGGTATATTCTGTGTACTAGTTATCTTTTTTATTTTTATAATTTTAATTTTAGATCATGTCCATAACATATTCTGTGCTGCTGTTTCATGGAAGCATGAGAATACTTGTACTTGGATTAATCAGCTACTCAGTCATCACTCATAATTATGCACAGTAAAATAACTTCATGCATTTGCCTCTGCTTTTTATTTATTTATTTATTTTTTTAATCCATTTGAGCGCCAGGGTGTAGCTGGAGTCTCCATCAAGATATGCTGCATGTCTTTTTAGGAAAAAGAATATTTAAGTTCTATTTAGTTTTGGGGTTTTTTTAGAGAGAAAAGTGTAAATACAGCCTTGTAGATAGAACCACAAATTTGTTTGCTTAAAACAGCTGAAGTATTGCACATGTTGGGTAATCCAGAGTGTCTGTCCAGGTGACTGAGAGTATTCTCAAGAGTCTTGTTGGAAACAGGTTAAAAACCTAACAAAGATGAATACTGTATTGATGCAGAAAAGTATAAAAACAACCCTGTAAGGGAAGGCTCTGGACACTGACATTGGTGAATCTGCAGAATGCTTGTTGACACTTTGCTCTGAGCAGGTGAGCAGGCAAATTACTGGTAAGTGTAATGAGGAGCTGAGAGACATGGAGAAATATTAAATAGTGGGGATCATTCAGTGTTACTTTTGTGGAAGGATGTTACATTCTTGCACTCTAAATGGCTTCTGGAAGAAGTAAAGGAGCAGGCAGACAAGTTTTTGTGTTATCAGTAATGATCAGAGAGAAGTGTTGTATCACCTGCAGGCAGGCCTGTGGACCTCGCTACAAGCTCTTCAAGAGCTAAGTAACTGAGTGATGTAAATTAAGGAGATATACATAATTTACAGATGTGCTTTAAAAAATGCAGATATGTCTTTCACAACTCAGGGCAGAGATTACCTGATACACGACTGTCATTGTACTGAGGTTTCCTTCAGCAATAACAGAGAGGAATGCAGGAGTAGAATACAAATGTTTCAACTGTCTTCATGAAAAAAATATTTTGGAATTGTTCTTGTTTCAATTCTTGCAGTTACTTCTGGTAATATAATTCTCATTACTTGGGATGTAAAATGCATGTAAAAGTTGGTGGACATAAGGGTCCAAGGAGTGTTCTCTTCTGTCTTCATATGGTAGTTTACTGGCCATCCATGGTTTCAGATTATAGTGAGATTCAAGTATAGCAGGTATTATTGGTCCTGTATCAAAACAGCAGTGGCTTCAGTGTAGCTGAAGAAGAGATTGATGAAGGAGGTCACAGCTCCTGTAGTACAGAGGTCTACGTGCAGGGCTCTTCTACCCTTCTTGTACTTGCATGTGGGTGTCATGGAGAATATTGCTGAGATGCCTTCTTCAATTCGTGGTGGAGAAGCTTGTTGAAACAAATCCTAGGAAGCCACAAATACCGTGTTTTTCAATATTTTGCCCTGTATTATTGTCAAGGTTGGACTTGAAGATCTAGGAGGACTTTGCCAATCTTAATAATTCTGTAATTATATGATTCTATGATTAGATCTGTGATGGTTTAAAAAAAAAGAAGGGGCAATTAAACTCCAAATAAGCTGTTCTCCTTCCCCTCACTCATCTCCAGTGAGAGGGGGACAAAGGCAGAGACTATAGGTTGAGATAAACATTGCTTGAAAACAAACAGCAGTGGGATGAGAAATGCACAGTGTCAGCAATAATATTAATAACAAAGTATACAAAAGAGAAGGTGTTCACCACCCTGACTTAGTTCTTTGTGGCCACCAAGACAAGGACAAGATGGTGGACGCTCTCCAGGGCTTGTGCTTTCTGTCCCTGAGACAGTGAAAAACAATGATGAACAAATTTCCCAAAAGCCAGTTTGTCCATGCTGCACCACCTGTTCCTGGAGTGCTGGGCTCGGCTGTGGTTAGCAGTACTTGTGTTTCCTCCTCTTTGCTTGGCTTGGGCTGTGCCAGCCTTGTGCTTGTGCCCACCGCTTTCTGTTCCCCACGGCTGCTTCCCACACTGATAGCCCAGTGCTCCTCTGGGCTGTCTGTCAATAGGAGCTGTGCTCTTCCCGAGGGAAGGAAAAGGATGGACAGCAGCAGGAGGAGGAAGGAGTCTGCAGGGCTGGTCCTGGCAACCTCCCCTCAGAAGCAAAGGGAAGAAAATGGAGCCACTTCCAGGGTGTGCTCACCTTTTCTTCCCTCCAAAGCTCTGCCCCAGGGAGGAGGGGGTGGTATAGAATAGCCATATAGCCACGCACACCCACACAGTTCTAGGCTGCGCCCCTTCTCAGCACCTGCAAGCAAAACTAGGACAGGTGATATATCATACCTGATCCAGGATTAATCTTGGCAAACCCAAATGATAGTTCTGGTATTTCCAGTACTCATCCATACTGTTAGGTGTATTAACTTTTATTAAAAAGTAGTATTCTTTCCTCATGTGTTTGTTCTTCCAGAACAGTATCTATCAGGAAAGAAATTTTTCTTCTTGAAAACACCTATTGCACTCAAATTATTGTCTTAAAATTCATTACTATGTCTGTAAAATCTTTAATTGCAGCATTAATCACTTCATGGTTTCTTCTTTCTGATCTATTCTTTTTACAATTTTTGTATTTTCTTAGATTGTAGTTTTTTGGGATGAAATAATATTAAAAAAACATTATAAATCAGAATGTCCTAATCATGAAATTGTACTAAAATCTTTATTGTATATAAGGCATAGTGGAAGAAAGACCACATTTCTTATCTGTTTAGGAAAGGATTGTTGATCTATTGGCACCAAAGGCCAGTGTTTTCTTAAATGCTCCTTTGTTTCATATATGTACTTTCATAATAATAAATAAATACATTCACTTGTGATAATATAAGAGGGAGAAGCCAAGGTAAAATTTTAAATTGGTTATTTTATGGTATACCATAATGAATGTAGTTTCAGCAAATTATTGTGATTGTTTTTGCATAGGTATAGCATGCTTCCTAAAAGGTACTCTAGTTACATGCTTGTCTGGATTTTGCTGGGATTTTTTTATTTCATAAATACTGCTTTTTGTAGAAATTGTATTAGTATATTGCTGTATTTACATTTACATTTGATTTACTGCATTTGCTCAAACTGACTAGGTACTTTAAACATGTAATTAAACAGAATCCTCTGCTGTGTGCAATTTCAGCAAAAAAACCTGAATTATTTCCAATCTTCTTTGGTAAATGTGTGCAAGTGTTATTTTTCAAAGCGTAAATTGCAATCCTGGAAAAATATTCTTAAAAAAGATTTCAAACGTGATATTATGTAGGTGTTATTGCTTTAAATAATGTTATCTCTGAAAGGTGAACAAGTGAAATGCACCAAATCTAGTTTCAAGACTGATGCCTTATATTTATATTTTTGTGATATTTTCTGTTCAATTATATCAAACCCAGACTTTTCTTGGAGATTCTACTGATTTTCCAGGAATTTAGATTACATTCTTTAAGAACCAATTACTCTGAAAATATTGACCCACTGCACTGACCCATCCCTTGCTGATCCTTCTACTTATTTTTACCTCAGACTCCATTTGACCTGAACAACGCAAAACAGATTTTATAACATGATTAAGAGGAAATTACATTGGGGGAGGGGGAGGATTGTATTACCTGAAGTGGTAGCAGGGTAAATAAGTACACTGCTGATATTTCCTGTTAGCTTTCACTGCTTCATGGTTTGTGTCTTATGGCTTCAAAGGAAAAAAACAAAAAGGGCACAAAAAATGCCCCCTAGCAAGACCAATTAAAAAAGCCTATAACTGCAAGTTCACTTCAGTTACCTCCATTGTGTAGTACAATAACAGTAGTTGTTGGTTGCAGGTAATGCTCTTAGGCAGCAAACACTGATCTGCCAGTTTCTCTGTTGGTTTTATGTAAGGCTGAGAGCACAATTGTTATTTCCAGTAACTGGAGGGAAGTTAAAATTCATAATTTCAGTTCCTATGAACTATACAGATGGAATTTAACCTCTCAATTCCCTTTTTTTTTTTTTGGTTTGGTTGTATAAAAACAAAATAAACACTGATTTTCTTGAATTGCTTAGAGTTGTTGCAGGTTTTCCTTTTCCCCCAACTGCAATGAAACACTCTTGTTGAAATGGGCATTTGACTTGTGCACAGGATTTCAAAGCATCGCGATTAGCAAAATGGTGCACCGAAATGCAGGACCAGGATGATGTCTTGATGGCTGGTCCCTGAAGTTGGTATGGCTTTGGCTTATAGAAGACATTGAAGCCCACTAGAGGGCTCACAGTGTGTGAAGACACCCAGCTTTCCTATCAAGTCAACCAATAGCTTTTCTGTACTTCCCTGCAGGATCTGACTGAGCTGGGAAGGAACCTGCTAGCATCTGGAATATAGGTGTAGTGAGTACGAGAGAGAGCTCTCAAATTGTTTTAAGGAGTACTATTAACTGCAAATGCCCAGTCCTTTGGTGTGTGTACCAAGCCTCTGTAGTACCCTTGTACATTCTGCATGCACTGTGCATATGGCATTTTCCCTTGCCAGGAGCAGTTCAGTTTTCTGCTCTGCCTCCTAGCACGACTGAAAATTCAATAAAGACTTTATTCACCTTCAGAACAGAAATCTGAGTGTGATCCAGAGGTCCAGACTTTTTGTATAGAAAGCACACTTTTAAGCAAACTGGACAGCATAGCTAGGAGCACTAATTGGGCCACAGTAAAGTTAACACACTGATTATGAATCAGTTGGCTGCAGTGGTCCCATTTGAGATGCCCTGATGGTTTAAAGATGTGAGTTTAGCAAGTTATGTGTGTCCTACCTGCGTCAGCTCCACTGGAGTGGTTTGGATTGCTGTAAAACTTTAGAACAAAACTCCAGAGGAGGCAGCTAAAGCAATTGCCTTTGATCAGCTGAGTAACTCCTATGGTTGGGTTACAAATTTCTAGCCATTATGGCTAGGAGAGTATCTATCTCAGTATGCATACAGTTTTTAAGTAAAGCTAAAGCAATTTCTTATTTATTTCTACCCCTCTACTGCTGTCCACCAAGAATAAATTGTGCACATGCTTAATTTATGAGTATGTTAGGTATAATTCAGTCTTTGTTTACTATCAAAAAAAAAATTGCTGCTGGTGCAGTGAGAAGACTGGAGCTCCTTATCCCAATTATTCTGGGCTGTCTTCCCCACAACCAGGATGAAGATAAGCAGCTCTTTGGAGAAGATCTCCTATTTCATTCAGAATGGCTATATGCTAAACAGGTGCAGTTGGCTCATCAGGACTGACAATACCTTAATACCTTTGTACTGTATTGTATATCAACATAGTTTGGCCCTCTTGACAAGGAGAAAGCATCTTTTGTAGCTGGAAAAGCCCTGCATATCCTTTGAATAACATTATTTTGAAGCCAGTGTTACCCAGTATTACCCAATAATTTCAAGTCCCTCTGCTTCTATGTGAAAATTGCGATATGAATGTTTGGAAAATCTGTAGTTGTTGATAATTATCTCCACCTTTATATATATATATATCTATATCTGTATGTATGTATGTATAAAGTCTCATCTGGAAAGGCACTTCAAATATCAAAGTAAGACACGAAGAGCTATAGCTAGTTTTTTCTGATTTATATTAATGATATCATTTTCATTTCTAACACTTTTTCTTTACAAGTGGCTGCTATGTACTTTGAAGGGAACAAAACTTATCTTAAGTGTATTCTAAACTATTTCCACTTGAGGAAGAAAAGGATTTCTTAAGCCCTGAAAAAAGCACTTGGAAGCACATGAATGAAGAACTAGAATAAAGTCAGGATAATCCTCTGTCCTTTATTATGCAGCAGGTCAGATTAGAGGATCACTGAGATCTTTGTGGCTTTATAATCTATGATTAACATACTAATTTTTAACTGTTTGCTTTGGATCAGTTCTTTGCAACAATGCATATAAGCATGTCTTTATTTGGAGCAGGTGGAGCCAAAGCAAGGGGTTAAAATTGGACACATGTTGAAGTAATTTTCAGACTGGATCTGGACTCCTAACATCCTGAACTCTCTTAGTTTTTCAGAATGTTTGCACTGAAGTATATTTTTTTGGAGTGCTGGTCTTCTTGCCTTTCACTTTATTTACAAAAATAAAAGGTAAAAAATATTAAGGTTTTAGTACTTTCTCTTTGTAAAAAAAGGAACAAAAAACAAAACAATTATCTGAATTAAGAAATATATTAAATAAGTTTTATTTATGTGGAAATTTTTTTTCTCCTAGGTTTGGGTTTTTAAAAAACTTTACGTTTTCACAGAATTTTAAAATAATGGAATACAGATTGGAAGGACTTTCACAGGTGATCTGGTCCAGCCTTTCTTGGCAAAAGCAAAATCTAGACCACCAGATGGCCTGGCATCCTGTTCAACTGGATCTTGGAAATGCCCAGTGCTGGGGAATCCCTCATTTCCCTGGGGAAATTATTCCAATGCCTGATTGTTCTAAGTGTAAAACTGTTGGTCAGTCATGGCCCATCAGTTTATTGAGGACAAGCTTCCACAGCAGTTCACAAACTCCTCCTTCACGACAGTGGGTCTGTGTTTGTGTCGTCCTGGAATTGTGGTCCCAAGGTCTGGGGCCCACCAGAGCTGGTAAAGACAGAAGTAAAGAAAGTGTTGAGAACCTCTGCCTTTCCAGCATTCTTGATGATTAATTTACCTCTTGTTTAACAACAGGTTAATATTTTCCTTCCATTTCCTTCATTTTCAGAAAAAAAAAGATATGTAACTGTAGAAATATTCTGGAAGTTCAGTTTTTTCTTGTGGAGATACACTTAGAGAATGTAAATGATGGAAAAATTATATTGTCAGCCTGAATTCTGTACTTCAGGATCTAAATTAAATCTATGAACAGCAATAGCACAACTAAACCATAGATCTTTATGTTTCTAATAACCTGTTAAAATTTTAAAAAGTAGTAAACCTCAGGATGTTAGCTTGCTGTCGTTCTTAGTTAATTAACTGAAAGGTAACACTTAACTGAATTATACTGACCTCTGAAAAATATATCTTTGACAGTTGCAATGTGTGACTTTTAAATACCTCCATGGAGGTATTCAAAGACACATAGATGTGGCACTTAGGGATAGTTTAGTGATAGACTTGGCAGTACTGGGTTAATATTTGGATTCAGTGATCTTGAAGGTCTTTTCCAACCTAAATGATTCTGTGACTATATGACTAATTCTCTAGATGTGTGTTGGGGTTATTGCTTCCATTACAAAGTGCTTGTGACAGTTAAAATCAGTAAATTCATAGCAGTGTGGTGCACCTTGAAAAGTATCAAGAAGAGAAATAATTAATACGTAGGCCCATAGTAAAAAGGACCTACATCTTCCTGTAGGAAGCATTCATCTCGCCAGACTTCATCCCTGCTCCCTTTTGTTCTGTCGTTTATTTCTCTCAGAATGTTTCTATTAAAAATAGAATTATGAATGTAATTCATAGACAGTGGCATGATCAACAAATTGCTTTGCATTTGCTAAGTTTCTGTCAAGATTTCTGGCACTGATTTGTTATTCATACACCCAGTACTTCCACGTAACTCTTTTGTGTGCTGTTGTCATCTGTCTTCAAGAATCTCGGATGAGCTTGCATTGCTGGGTTCTCAGCCATGCTTTAGCTGCTGCTCTAGCTGCTGCCAGTGTTTTCAATTACCCAGATGCTACGAGTAGGATAGCTGCATCTGTTCTGGTGAAATACACACTTTCTGACAAACCTTGTCATTTCTGCCATCACAGAATTCTCTCACAGTTTTGTTTCATTTCCATTGGTCTCCTTTCCTGCCATGTCTTATCTTTCTCCCAGTTCTCACTGTATTTTATCCCTTCTTTCTGCACTTCCACTTGCCACAGCCTTTTTCCTGAAACTTCATTTTCCTGCTTGCTTTTTAGGTAGTTTTTCATCTGTGTACAATTTTACTCTCTGCAAAGCTAGCTCTAACTGTTGACCAAAAACCTGTTGACTGAAAACTAAACCACCAGATAATGAACAAGAGAATGAGCAGAATTTACATAAAAATGTAGGTGATGCCAGGTGGCTGGCTGATTTGTAAAACCATCTGTGAGTGTCTTAAGATGTTATGGTAATGAATAGTTTTCGAGGTCTTGTTTCTCCTTGTGCAAACAAGTTCTGGGTTTTGAGCTGGTGAGCTGTGTGGTTGTCAACTGAGATGCTGTTTAGGACTCTGCACAGGCAGCAGTGGGAAAAAAAAAAAAAAGAGAAAAAGCATAGAAGCAGCTAGAGAGTTTGTCCTGCATGCCTCTACCTTTTGGCAAAATTGCACTTTTACAGTAGTGGTGTTGATTTGCGATTCTTAGCAAGTCTGCGTTTCCAAAAACCTGCTCCAGAGTTAAGGTTGCCAAGGGCACTTTCAGCTCTTGTGTTCAATTACTTTAAGCTCTCATACAATATAGTAGTATATTTTATATTACCAGAATATGATGAATTAAAGTAATGTTGACTAGAGCTTATGAAAAGCACTTGCAGCTATGCCCCAAAATAATCTAAGGCTGCCCTCCTGAACAGACAGGTAGTTACTGTAAAAAGCAGTAGTTGTACAATGGTACACCTAAACAGCAGTGGAATTTCTTGTATGTCAAGTTTTTCAGTGCAGCATAAGTCTTGTTTGTTATCCAACTTCCATTCACAGCATTGAGTTCAAATGTGCTGAAGAGTGGGGGATCGGTTGAAGGAACTTGCCAGTGTTGTGAATGAATATGGAAGCCTGAGGCTTTAAGCTATTGTCACCTAAATACGAGTGTCTGCAAGTCAGCTTCACAAGCAAGGGTAGAATTGCACTCTGTTACCTCAGTTTAGGTGTCAAATACTATCTGAGCTGTCCTGCTGTATCTGAGGCAGGAATGTAGGGCTAGTGAATGTGACAAGGCCCAGATGGAGATTGGGTAGTGAACCCACACTTTCCCTGTGTCTTCAAGAACATCTGGGGCAGAATTTTTATTGTGAGTCGTAGTTGAGGTAGCCCAGTTTATCCCAGTGATGGGAATCTAATAAATTCTAATGAAGCTTACAGGTATTTGCAGAGCCTGTGTTTTATCATCTCCGTGCCTGTGTTAAGAGTGCCACACAGCTTCTCAAATTATTTTAGATGCCTAATTTAGAATTGAAGTATTCAATTCTGTCCATTGATGTTTATAATGGTGGGAACTTGTTCAGATTTAGACACCTAAATGTGTATCAGTGAAGAGCTATGTATGTCTTCCAGTGCTAAGATTCCATATGACTGATTAAAGTAGGGTGGCATGTATAAATTAGGATGGAAAATGAAGTAGTAGTAGGAATGATTCAAATATCTGCAATAACATAGAGGCAGTTAAGGAAAATATTTTTTATTATCTTTAACAAAACTTGGCAAATTAAGTTCAAACTGAGCTTTGGCCTCCCTGATTTTTTTCCTGCATACCCTAACAACCCCCTTAAATACTTCCTGAGAAACCTGACTCTCCTTCCAAAGATGACACATTCTCTTTTTATTCTTAAGTTCCTTAAAAAAGAAGTGATGAAGTTTCCAAGGGCTGTTTGATGCGTATTAGATTTAGAGTAGAAACCATAGGGAAAGGAGTGGCTGTCTTTTAGCTTATGCCTAATGCCCTCCTCTTGATTTCACATAATGATTTCTTTTCCCATGATTTTTCTAAACCGTTCTTCAGCATCTGTAGTGGAAATGTTCTGACCCCATTATTAAAGAGGGCAGAATTGAGGTTAACATTGTTAAATATTCTTTCTTTGATTTTTCTAGAGGCTTTGGGATATTTTAGTTCAGATTGTGACAATATCAGGCAACCCTGACTATGCATGAGCTGGTGGGTTAACTTTAGCCAGCAGTCAGATGCCCACCCTGTTTCTTGCCACAGAGTCCTGTAGCAAGAAGATCCCCTGCAGCCTTTCACATCTACACAAGCCTTGGGACCTACACCCAGTACAGTCAGAAATAGTATATTCCTTTTTGTGCTGATGCAGGAAGTATCTGTTCTTCCCTGTGTTCCCTGTAGTTGTTTGAAAATTTTTGTGATGGCCAGAATTAACCCTTTTTCTACTTACTCTTTCATCTCTACTTAGTTTTTGACCTTCCTCTTTTGAGGTGAGGAAGTGGTGTGAGTATGAGTGTTTGATGAACTAAAGAGAAGAGACAAGGAAATTACTGAGTGAGATGAGGGGTGACATACTATGTGCAAGAATGGAAGGGAAAGGGAAATCGTCATGACAGGTACATTCTACGTGTCCAGACTTACTCTCCTCTTCATACTGTTCTGTGTTATGCTGGCCATAACCATATCCCATGAAGCAATTGCTTACTAGCAATTAGAAGAAAAAGGGAAATTTGGGTTTCTTTCCTCTAACCACAGAGCAACAACTGATTGCCACAACAGATGCTGAAACCTATGCTGGAATTAAAAAAAAAACAAACCAAAAACAACCAGACAGATAGTATTTCTAAAGTTTTAGCCATTAACAGTCTCTTGTCTGTTTCTCAGTATTGGTAGTTTTTCTCTGCCAGAATTACCAGAAAGCAAAGGCCAGTTTTGATGGTCATTAGATGCAGAGTATTTTTGAAAATCTACTTCATCATGACAATAACCATATTGGATTTTGAGCCCTGCCTTGCAGCTTTATGGGGAGTCCTAAATCAGGTTCACATTGATAGAAGAGTATGATGTTGCTTTATCAGTATGGCTGTGGAAAATGATTGTTATTAAAGATCTCTTTTGAAAGTGATTGTGTATAATTTAGGTGTGTTTCTTTTAAGCATGTTCCTGTATTTATGCAAATTTTCTGTGGAAGGATTTTGTATTTACGTAAAAAGTATCTTTTGAGAAAAAAAAATCATAAGACAAATCTGGATTTTTTAAAATCATCTGTTTAAAACTTTAAATTTCAGATTCTTTAATATATATGCAATAAGGAGTACTAGAATAGTTTGCATGTTTAATCATCTTCATTGCATAAAGTTGGCTTGCTGAGAACAATGGTTTGTTAATGTACATGTGGGAAAAGGGATAAAACCTTTCAATTTTAATCTAGAGGGGGGAAAAAAAAGCCCAAACCAACCATGTGAATACAGCTATAGCATATTTGATGGTTGTGCCTCAAAATACGTATTTTCAATTATATCTTGCACTAGGGTATTTCAGCATCAGTAATATAGTTATTCATACCAGCATACAGTCCATGGTCTCAAATGATAACTGGCATTTTCTCCATTCTCCCAAGAGATAATACAGAGAACTTTGATCATTTACTTTTCACACAAGCAGGATTTTTCCATCAGTAGCTTTACAAGGTTATCTGTTTATAATCCCTCCTCACTTCTTGAACATAATTTTGCTCTTAATGGCAATGCTGAATCTTGTAAAGATTGTCCTCAGCTTTTGTTACAGGGGTTTTAAGTAGGGTAATAAAATCTAGTGATGTGGTCATTGTCAAATACTAAAAGCCTAGAGTACGACAACTTCTGCCAGAAGTAAAATTGGAAGCATTATCAATGATGATGTTTTGTAAGATAAGATGGGTTTAATTATGTTTTATAAGCACAGGTGAGGAAAAAGTGTACATGTTAACTACCATTTCATTCCATTTATTCACTACACTTCCTCTGGTGTACTGTATATGTTTCACCGGAAGCTCTCCAAAGACAATATTTTGAAATTAATTATTGTTACAGCTTAGGCTTTTTGCTTTTTAAGAAATAGCACTTCAGAGAGTCCTTGTACTTTCCAAGGGCAGTGCACTGTGAGGCCCTATTATGCAATGAGGTTTGCAGGACAGTAAGAATGCAAATTGTGCTTTTCCCTGTGTACAGACTCTTTAGAAAGAAAAGATCACTGAAACTATTGCTTAGCATCTGGTTGCTGGTTTGTCTAAATTGTGTCCTGTGGGGGTAATTCCAATTACTCCTTGTCAGTGAAGAGCTACTTTGTTGAATTTGATTTTTCTGAACTGGTGATGCACTTCTTGGTTTACCTATTTTCCTTTTCCCCCCTGACGATGCTAGGTCCATTTACTGTTGTTCAGTGAATACCTTTGTTACCTGTTTTATGTTCTACATTGTAAAGCTTGCAACAAAAGGTCTAAAATTCTCAGAAAATATAAACATTTCTAGGAGGGAGGAAAGTCTTCTAGGAACTAACAGTAAGTTAAAGCCTTGATTTTGCTTCTTATAGTTTGATAAGTGGGTTAAATTTTAAATTCTATCTTCACAAAATAATCCCAGTATATTTGTTTATACAGTGCTCTTTGGATGAACACTGCCTTTGCTAGAAGTTCAGCTTTTGTTGGCTAAGCAGTAATGGTGGCAAAGTAGCAGGAACCCCAGAATAACTCTTCTCACCTTACTTTAGATGGCTGCATCAGACATGAACTGTAAATGACATGTAATGGAAAGAAATAAACACCTCTCATTTTAGCAGAATTCCAGATTGCTCCAGTTGATCACTGCTGATCTGTGTTAGGATGGGATGCCTTCTTCTGTGATTGGAACAAGTGCATATGATGAATTCCTTAAAGGTAGATGTGTATAGCATAAATATTGGGACAGATAGATTCCCATTCTGAACTTTATGACACTTCATTAATGCTAAATTATATTTTGCATAAATAGAGGCAAATAGATATACATAACCTATATTTTTGTGTAATTTAGGAGATATGTTTTCTTCTTACTTGAATTTCTATTTAAAGATGAGTGCTTCTGAAAATCAGTTTTCAGCTTATTTATGGATTGATTGAGCAGATTCTGCATTTAATGACAGTATAACATAAAGTTGCAATATTTTAATTCCAACCTAAGCCTACTTTGTAAAATACTTTAAATATGATTGGAATGCAAAAGGAAGTTATTATTAAATGAAATGGAAGTGTTTTAGTGACACAGAAGTGCTAGGTAGTAAGTGACAGAGTATGGATAAGGAACTAAATCAAGATCCAAACTGTTTTCCAGAATATGTAAAAGATTACAATTTCCTGATTTTCAAGAATGTATATATCAAGTTAAATGCAGTATGAATGTAAACAAATTAGCAAAGTTTATATTATTTGCATCTTCTGAAAACTTATGGCCAAGTGTCAAATATGTGTGAAGAAAATGACGTTTAGCTTTGAACTTGAAAATTTAAATTCTAAATCACTTTTTCCATACTTTTTTGAGATAAAGTGGTTTTTATATGAAATCTTTTAAATTAGAATGTTTGAATCAAATGCAACAAATAAATTCTGTGATACTATCTCATATTACAGAAGGTAGTAATCATACTCTTCAAACAGCGACTGTGAACCAAAACATGTTTTAGGAAAGCTCTTAAGCATATTGGCAAAGCCATTCATGTAGACACCAGGGAAGCCATGTTTTTAAAGTAAGCTTAGTTTAGTAGACATGTCCAACAAGTTGAAATTTCTTCAACAAGTTGTTGAGTTTAATTTTGTTTTCCAAATTGACAAATTCCCAGAGCAGCAACTTTCAAAATGTCTTCTGGCTATGTATGAAGCTATGGTAAAGCCTCATGTATCAGTGATTAAGAGTTCTTTGTAGAATATTTCTAATCTATTGAGAATCATCAGAACCCCTTCTGCAGGGAAAAACAAACATGTAACTTCTCCCTGGTCTTCCTGGCTGTCCAGGATAAGTAAGATGTAAGCTAAAATCCATGGAAGTTATCAGAATGATTCCTTTGTACCTCAGCACCTTAGATTTGGCTTGCTGCCTCTTGACTCATCAGAACTATCTGCATGTTTTAATTAAGGTTTATTTAATGGCAGGAGGCCTTTCTATGCAATGAAGAGGAGAAAGTAGCAGCATTACTTCTTCAGCATGGCCTGCTTTCTGTCCTTGTCACACTGTTTTTCTGTTGCAGTCAGCAACCTCAGGATCTGGTCCAGAAAAGCAGCAGGATTCTGGGGACCAGCATCAAACACCAACGAGACGGGCTCCCGTTCATGAAACCATTTATTCAGCATGGGAACAAAGTCAGGTCCAGAACAGAGAGCCCCGAACAGAGGCAGAGCCAGGGTTTTTGAGGGACAGAACTCTCAAGGGTCCCCACCTTTGAGGGTGGAGTTCAGGGTCAGGGACCAGTAGAAGCACACCAAGGGAGAACCCCCAGGGACTCAAACCCAATCAGAACACCTGGGCCGCCCTTCAGAAGGGGTTTGGGCTGGGACAATGTAACTCTTTGTCTCCCCTGAGGCTGCTGCCACATCTGCTGCTTTTTTATTTTATTTTTTTTTTTTTTCTTCCCCAAATTTTAATTAGGAGCTTAAAATGTTTCCAAACATACACCTTAAAATCTCACCTCCTCCACAGAGCACCCGCTTTGCTTTGTGGGACACCAAAACTTCAGTAACAAAACGCATTAAGCAAACAGAAAAAACAAAATTAAAAACAAACACTTAAATCTCGGACCATGCCGGGCAAATTAAATAGTGATGGTACTTAATACAAACATAATGGTTTTTTAGTTCAGTCTCTTCCACTTTAGGATTCTCTTTTAGGAAGGGTGCAACTCTTAGATCTCCTGTCACGAGGGGCAGAGTTCTTCGATCTGTATAGCTTCGGCTCCGGTTCCCATGTGGGCCTCGCCTCTTTATACGATCTCGGTGAAACACTGGCTTTGGGAGCTCAGTTACAGTTTCGATCTCCCCGGAGGAGGTGTTGCCCACGATGGCAAAGGCAGAGCCCCCGGGGGTGGAGCAGCCGAACAAAGGGGTGGGAGCGAAGCAGGAGTTACTGGGGGAAGGGAAGGTTCGGGAGCGGAAAAGAAGGAGCAAGGCGGGAAACAAGGGATCCCAGACCGCGTGGTCAGCGCCATCTTGGGATGGGGGGGGAGGCCGGGACAGACTTTCCCAGCCAGGGAACGGGAATATGGAAAGACAGGGGGTGAAGGAGGACACGGAACGGCGGGCAGACGGCAGCAGACCCACATCACTCTGGATGTTCTCCGTCCCTTGCCTGCCTTCAGGAAAACGGGAAGGGATGGCAGAGAGACACCGGGGTGACGGGGAGACAGCAGCAGCCCCGAGCCATCTTGGCTTTTTTCACCCTTTGTCCTGCCCTTAGGAACAGAGGAAAGGGGAAGGTACAGGGAGGTATACACCAAAAAAAAAAAAAGGAACTTCACAGAAGACAAAAATCAGTCCACTGGAAGAGCCATACCGTCCATAATTGTCCATAATGTTAATATAATCGTCTATAATGTTGATACCGTCCATAATCGTCCATAATATTAATATAATTGTCCATAATGTTAATATCGTCCATAATACGTCTCGTTGGGTGATGTAAGGTGTCCCAGCGTCTGGTCTCGGCTCCCACACCTCCGTAAGCCCTTTTCTTCCCCATGCCCGAGGCACTCCCCACCCAGTCTCCCTGCCAGGTGCTCTCGAGTCCTCCTTTCCAAGGCGGGGGTTGCGCCGGCTCTCAAGCCATCAGCCGGAGACTTACGAGGTGTCCATGGAGCCGTGTCCCACTGTTCTCTTGCTTCGCTGGATGCCCGCATTCTCCACCATTTGCTGCAGTCAGCAACCTCAGGATCTCGTCCAGGGAAGCAGCAGGATTCTTGGGACCAGCATGAAACACCAACAAGACGGGCTCCCGTTCATGAAACCATTTATTCAGCATGGGAACAAAGTCAGGTCCAGAACAGAGAGCCCCGAACAAAGCCAGAGCCAGGGTTTTTGAGGGACAGAACTCTCAAGGGTCCCCACCTTTGAGGGTGGAGTTCAGGGTCAGGGACCAGTAGAAGCACACCAAGGGAGAAACCCTCAGGGACTCAGAGCACGTGGGCCGCCCTTCAGAAGGGGTTTGGGCTGGGACAATGTAACTCTTTGTCTCCCCTGAGGCTGCTGCCACACTTTTCCTCTTTCAGGAACTGTTTCCAAGCCAAGCAAAATGATTGTGGTGCAGATGAAGGCATTGCTTTTCTCATCCGGGTGGGACGTGTCAGCTTTTGGAAAAAGGAAAAGATGAATGTGGAGTGCAGCTCTACTTCATTTGGACATCCTTGGCCTCTGATTGCCGTATGACAAGCTTCTGGGTTGGGAAGGAGCTTAGGTATCTAAATCAAACCTGACATTAATGGTTCATGTTTGATTTTGTTTATTTTAAATCACAGAGTAATACAACAGCATGGGTGGGAAGGGACCTCAGAAGACCCTTCGGTCCAGTTTTTATCAGAATCACAGATTGCTGCACTTGATCTCTGTAGACCTGTAATGCTGATCCTTATCATAAACACTCCTATTGACTGCTTTTTAACTACCACTTGTTGAAAAGACTGAAACTGTTCTCTGGGGCAGCATCAAGGATCTTTTCACAGTCACAGAATCCCAGACTGGTGATTTTTTCCATGAGAACCTGACCCAATGATGCTTGGTAGCATCTTACAAGATTGTGTATCAGCTGTGGTGGCCATGCCACCATCAATCTGAAGCCTTGGTTGTGTCAGTTTTGTGACAGCCCCAGCTGATAAGCTTCAGTTCTCCATTGCTGGTCTCCTCAGGCAGATTGTTGTTGCAGCACTCTGGTGGTAAAATCATTCTACTTCTGGTGCTGCACCTTGTATGACTCATGTGGCAGCTGGCTTGAACTGGTCATTGCATCTTCCTTGACGCTGGTACCTTTAGCTCATGTATGCCTACAACTCCTAAGGGATTTGCTCATTTTGAGGTGTGGTAAAGCATCTGTCTCTCTCTGTCCATCTGTCTGTTTGCATGTTGCCCTTATTGCTGACTGATGAATCATCTTCTAAACATTTAAAATGCATCCCAGAGAAGTTTTCAGTTGAAATAAAAGACCAGAGAAAAAATAAAAAATCTGAATTCCCTTACAATATATATGTATTTGAAAATAGTGGCCAGCTATTCCTTTAGAATAAATGAATGTTCAAATAGGAAATAACACACTAGTCACAAACAGAAAGCTGTACAAGAGAAAGCCAATTATTAAGCTTATGTTTACCATAAAATGTAGGATTTTGATCTAGCAAGGCAAAGTCTAAAGAGTAAACAATGGTATCTAATAGTGTGGTTTCTTGTGATTAATGTGACATTCTGGTGGCTGTAATATGCTCCATACATACTTTTGGGGAATATTTGCATAAAATATGTAAAGTCCAAAACAATATTGTATGGAAGTAGCTTTCAGAGATTTTTCAGATCCTCTTTCTTACATGTTATTTATTTTTGTGTGCTTTTTATTCATTGCATAATAATAAATTCGGTCAATATTTCTCTAAATGGATTACAGAATAATAACAATTTTTTTGGTGGTGACTAATCTACAAATAAGAAAGATTTATTGAATTGAATTGCAAATTGAACAATTATTTTAGATTATGAAAAATACTATGTTTTATTAGTATTGTTTACCTAGAAATCATTGTGGAACACTTACACCTGCTAAATAGAACATTCCCCAAATCCTTAATACAAACAAAAATATTCAGCACACAACTCTTTGGGAACTGAAATGAAAAGACTGGTGCTCTCTGATGGAGAAAAAAATTATAGGATATTAAATGTGTTTACTTGTAATTTTATTTCTTGTTTATATCATTAATGAACAGGATACAAATAGAATTTTCTTCATGCAGTCTGGGCTACTGAATGAAAAATGTACCTGCTTAGGGATCATACTCACCCCCTCTCCCAACATCAATCAAAGGCTAAACATTTTTTATGCAATCAGATGTGCTTCCTAATAATCATTTGCATGTAACTGTGCACTTCTTTACTTGATTTGTGTGAAGGTTCAAGCATGGATCTTGTTCATATATTCCCTGATGATAAATTGGGTTAAGGATTGAAAGGAGCATCTGATCTCATTGATAAAAGCTTGGTTTTATCAACAGCCGAATACTTCCGCTGCTTTGGATAAACGCTGCCTTAATTCTCAGGCCATTTTACTGAAATGAATAGGCTTTCCTCCTGAATGAAGATGACAAATATGGTAGAAAGCAGACCTTAATTTTGCCTGATAAGATGAAAATATATAATTTATTTTATACTTATTACTCTAATCCTCCAAATGGTTTGGGAAATAGCAATAAACCATACATCCTTTAACAGATTTTACTGGTGTGTGTATATATGCTTTGCATGTATATTTGTGCAATTAGCTGCTGGCAGTGGGCAGTAAAATGACTATTACGTACTCTCCTTTCCATATGGGTATGAATTTCAGAATTAAATTTAGCTTAGTGCAGAGGAAATGTGCTGATCCACTGGCAGAAGAGTGTCATCTATACCAATGACTGTTGGCTCCTTAACAGAGCAGGGGCAGTGATAGTGCTGGTGTGGTGACCAGCAGCAACACCTGAGGAGCTCAGAAACACTGGCAGGAGGAAAAGAAAGGCCAGACAGCACAGAAACAGCACTTATTCCCAGAGAGAAAGATAAAAATATTTTAGCATGGCTTTTTTAATTTTTATTATTTCTTTTCTGAGATCACACATAAGAAGAGTTAAGACGTACTCAACCCTGAAGCAAAAGATAAAGAGAGTCTACTTGGATGGCACCAATCTGCAAAGTGACTAGAAAATGTCCTAGGACAGAGAGGAGAACTTGCTGGCATGTATGCATCCAGCCTCTGGTACAATGCAGGTCTCTAGTTCAGTGGCACATATGAAAACTGAAAACTCCTTAATATTGATTTGGCCTATACAGCATAAGTCATGGCCTTCAAAAGCTTTTTATGCTTTTTTTTCCTAAACCTACTCCACTCTCTTTTGTCGAAAAACCATGCAAGTCCAAACCACACCTAATTTATGCAAGTAATTCCTGGAAAACTCTTTTCCGTTAGTTCTCAAGACACTAACCTCAGCCACTGCTCCCACTGAATTCACAAAACTGCAGTACTTTAAATCCCCTCTCATCTTTCTCTCAGAGGAATAGGAAAACGTGTGAGGTTTATTTTTATACTGTTACAATATTTAAGATACTTAAATATTCCATCTTGGACAAAAACTGACTGCAGTAATAAACAAATGAAAGAAAACACATTGGAAATTATGTGCAGCTCCAATGAAGGGGATAATAGTTTATCCCCATCCACAGAGGAATAATAGTTTATAAAACTTCCATCATAAACTTCATAGTGATGTTACTTTTTAGATCATGAGCTGAACATTTGTGATGACAGTACTTACAGTATCTGTCAACAGAAATCCTGCTTGGATGCATCCAGACAGGCATGACGTGGAATGGCTCACAGATTTAGAAATGAGATAAAGAACAGTAAGATTTGCATCTGTAATTCAGGAATGTTGTGTTGTTAGTACTTCTTACTGCTATCATATAATTTGGGGTTTCAGTTAATTTGCCGTAGAAGCTATTGTTTGTAAGCAAATACTCATATTGCAGCTCTTAAGTTTCTCAGGCACCTCAGATCATTAAATCACAGAAATCTGAAGCTCAAACTGTCTTGAAGAAATCATCTAATTCATCACCTCTACTGAAAGCAGGATCAAGTACATCCATATGTGATGGATGCTGGTGTATATTCTGTTCTTAAAGTGAAAAAGCTTCTGCTGAGATCAAACATAAATCTTCTTTGCTGCAAATTAAGATAATCTCTTGTTATCTGCCGTGGTCACAAGGAACAAATGAACGTTGTATTTTCTACTCCAGGTTCTGCCTGCTGTACTCAAATGCCTCTCCCCTTGCTCCTTTCTGCTCCTACTTTTCCCAGCTGCACCTTGTGGGGTCACTTTTGGCTTTTCTTCATTAAAATTGCATGTTTTGGTCTTTGAGTGTCTTCTTGTTTTCATTTGGGCCCTTCAATTTATCTAGCCTAACTTGCCCCAAAACACTGACAGTTCTCTGGAAAAGGTCCACCTTTTCCAGAAGGTGGAATTCACTTTTTCTGGAAAAAGTGAATATTTCCAGTGTGCCATATGAAATACTTGTTAGTTAACAATGCCAAAGTGACGCTGCTTTTGTCCTGCAGCTGTGACATGTACAGGTAGTGATGACTCATACATTTAGGGTGCCCTTTTAAACCCCCAGACCCTTCCTATCATTCTGCTGAGTGTCCGGGCTGTTGTCATTTGATCCTTTGCTGTTATACTTGGCACCCTGTCCCCAGGCCCCCTGTTCTTTAGTATCACTAAAGATGTCATGGCATGTAGGGGCCATGGCAGTAGACTTAGGCTCTCCAGGTTCACGTGGCATTCTGGTTGTGTGCACAATTTTGTAGAACCTTTTCCAGAGTCATGTGAGCACTGTAAGCCAAGTCTCCTCTGCTGTGCTGCTGAATGATGCTGGGTCCAGGGCAGAATTGGGTACTTACGGTTGTTCATTGTCGATAAAGAAACACCAGAAACACTTCATGTGCTACTTTTTCAGTGTGTTTTGAGTCACATTGTAGTCTGGGGCTACACTCACTTGTACCATGTAGACATTAGATCTGCTTGAGATGTCTTCTGTTTAGTGCCTGGCTTCCAGGTGCTAGATCTTGTGGCCAAGCAGGGTAGGCTGCTCCTAGTAGGTCTGTGTCATATCTGCAGGCCTTGTCTTGTGTCTGGAGGCTTAACATGTGTTGGGATACCTGACCCTATTTAAAAGAAAAGTAATACTTGCCATAAACAGACTTTTCTCACAGTGTTAAAATACACATATGTCTAATTTGAGAGATTTGGTGTGTTTGCTTATTTTACTCAAAGGTGGATAAAGAAGCCTTTGCTCCAGATTTCTTTTCTTACACATTTTGTTAAGATCAATTCAATTAAGATTTTCCATTATTCCATTAATTTCTTAGAGTCACGTTATTTAAAAAAAAAAGTTATTTAGCCTAGATATTAGAAATACACTTTGTGTTTTATGTCCTCATCTGTTAAGGGAAATCATTGTGTACAAAGCATGTAAGTAACTTAACTGAATTATTTTTAGACTGCAATGTCTTATGTACAGAGTTGTCACACAGAAGCAAAAGATTGAAATAATTAATACAAAATAAATTTCTATTTTTCTGACTTTAATTATTCTTTATCTTTATAAAGGATTAAGTGCTTTCAGAAGAGATCTTTTCAAACTATGTATAATCCCTGTGTTATAAAGACAGTCAGCAAAGTTGATAAGGATAATTTTAGAAGTAAAGCTGAGTGGCTCAGTTTTTGCTGTGAAAGAGATGTAACTTCAGTAAATGAGAAAATTTATGTGTGGCTTGTGGGAAGAACCTTTTGATTTAGTTGAGGCAGTTGTTGCTGATCTTACAGTTTAATTTCTTAATATAAATTGAAACATTTCCAGTAATTACATGTGTGTTGATATTAAACCTTTCACTGAAGATAGTAATCATATTGATATAAATACATTGCACAAGGATAGTAATACTTGGAGTAGCTTATTTTGTGTTAATCCAAAATGAATAGCTAGAAATAAGTTGAAAACCACTCATTTTTCAGTGTTACTTGAAATAATAGGGATTGTTTGAACATTTTTTATCAGTATGGCTCCAGAATACATGCACTAATTTTAAATCCCTTTGACGATGATTGCCAGAGGAAATTAGCCTTTATTATTACATTAGCCTTATGCAGCTGAATAAAGCTTGAAGAAACAAATATCAAAAAAGAAAAAAGTACTTTTCTTGCTACACTTTCATTTTCTTCTCCATTTTTTTTCCAATGGAAATCATTGGTTTTCTTCTGGTGAAATTGCTTCCTTCTGACTGAGCAGTGTTGTTAAAGTGTGTTTGGGATTAAATGAGTTAGCTATAGATTGGGTAGGTACTGCTGAGACTTAGAAGTTGGATTCTTTTAAATATTTGAATGAGCTCCTATTATTGAACCTGAGAAAGCTTTGTCAAACATCAGGAGTTACCATCCATATAAAGAAATTTTTGCCTTCCAAAATCACTTTTGCTTTCAAGAGTTAAAACTCCTTGTAAACTAAGGAAAAAAACTAGCAGAGGGACATCAGAAGGTAAATTCATACTGTGCTTCTTGATATGTTTTAAAGTAGGGCTGAATTTTATTTGCAGTGTCTTTTTTGTTTCTCCTGAAAAATTGATGTTTAAAGACATTTTAAAGCACCTTTACAGCAGACACAAACCAAAACATACTGTTGTCATTTAGCAAATTCTGAGGACCTTTCTACAATGTGCTGAGGAAGCATTTATATTAAAAAAAAAAAAAAGGAGAGAGGCCAAATGTAGTTCAAAGGACATTTTCTGGCTGCCTTGGTGGGCTCCAGTTATGATTTGTGTTCTGTGAGCTGTATTGGAAAAGTGTGACTTCTGGCTGATGGAGTGGATTAATGTTGCTGTATTCAGAGGTCTCAAAAATTCATTTTGGCTGTGGAGACACTGGATTGCACAGTCTGGCAGTGGGTGGTGGTGGTAGGGTAGAGAGCCCTCTGGGATGCACCATATCCAGACAGAGTTAAAAAACACCACAGGCTCTCTTCAAGTTGCTGGGTCTCACCCCAGCATTTATTTTGACTTCCATTATTTACTAATTGCCAGTGGTTGGCAAAATCCTTGCAAAATACTTGAAGTTGTACATGGGTGAGTTAAAAAATAACTTCATATGATGCTTCCTAAAAAATTCCCCAGTTATATCATTGTTCTACTGCAGCACTAAGTATGCAGTTTTACAAAGGAAAAAAAAACCATGATTTTTATTGCAAAGAAAATAAAGTATCTTTTTATTGTAAAGGTAGTTATGCATTTTAGATTTGTGTGCCTCAGTATAATGTTCTTCGTGTGGGATTATGCTGTAGAGGTTATGTTTTAACAAAGATATTTCAATAGTGAAGTTTTCTTTCTTTCTTTTCTTTCTTTCTTTCTTTCTTTCTTTCTTTCTTTCTTTCTTTCTTTCTTTCTTTCTTTCTTTCTTTCTTTCTGTCTGTCTGTCTGTCTGTCTGTCTTTCTTTCTTTATAACTTTATAACTTTATAACTTTACTTGTGGTTTAGGTAGAAAGTTAAGTTTCTCTTTGCCATAACAGGAATATTGTGATTATGGATCCTAAACATATTAGCCCTTGGCAGGTATTGCAATTACCTGGAGGAAATTTTCGAAGTGTTTTTAAACTCAGTGTTGTGAGTAGATGGTTTGCAGAATCCCAGTTTCCCTTTTAAGCTTGACTCAGAAATGTACAATGTTTGGTGTTTTGTGCACAAGAGTAAATGCTGCCTGTTAAGAAACTGATGTTACCCAGGTGGAGGAAAGGCAGCTGACAGGCTGGGGGGCACAGCCACACTTCGGACAGGTTTCACTGGACCGGGTTGCTCAGGTGTCCCTGCCCATGGCAAGGGGCTGGAACTCGGTGATCTTTAAGGTGCTTCCAGCACAAACCATTCTGTGATCTCTGATTCTGGGAGGAAACTGCAGTCTGCTGCTGCCTGTAGGACATTACAGAGAAAACAGGCTTTCATCAGTGCTTAATGGAAGCATGAGAAGCGGCTGTCACAAACTGCAATGCAAAAGATTTCAGCCGAGTATAAGGAGCAACAATAATTTAGAGCAAAAGTGGTTTACAGTAAGGAAAAAAAACTGAACAGGGAGGTGGTGAACTCAACTTCAGTCTATTCCCTGGAGAATTTCAAGTCTGCTGACTTGAAGCACTGAGCAATCTCTTCCAGTTTTTCCATTAAGTGCTGTTTTGAGCAGGAGCTTGGGACTAATCCCCTCCAGAGGTCCCTCCCAGCCTCCGTCTCTCTGTGGTTCTTTGAAGGCAGCTAGCAGGAAGCCTCTAGAAAATGTAGTTGAAAATACGAATGGGGTTTGTTCTCACTTTTTTTAACCTGCTTAGGGAGGACATAACATGATTTATTACATCAAGAAACAGAAAGTGCAGATCATAATAAAACCAATAAATTATAAGAGAACAAACAAGTAGGGCTGATGAGTCAGATCTCATTGCAAATAAATCTGAGAGAAAAACATTTACAAACACTGGCAGGTCCCCCTAGAAATTATATTTAAGGGAGAAGCACAAACCATCTCAGTACTTGTGAAGCCTAGGAAGTAGCTCCCATAAGTAAGCCTTGACTGCAATGGCCTAAGGCCCAGGAAAAAAAAGAAGCCCTCAGAAAGTGGAAACTAGGTCAAATTACCAAATCAGTGTAGATTAAATAGCACTAATAGGAAGGGTGAGAGGCCAAGACACAGAATTATGCATGACAAAAGAGGACATAAAAGGCAACTAAGTAATTTTATTAATGCATTCATAATCAGAGCAAGGTAAATAAAAAGGTTGATACGCTATCAAACAGGGAAGGAAATAAATTGAAAAATGGAATTAAACCTGAAAAAATGTTTAATATCTTTCTCACTTTTCCTTAATTGGAGCTACTGTGCTTTAATGCAGCTACTAAGCCTATGAAAGGGCTAAAATGTGAGATTGGAATGATAAAGGAGCTTCCTGAAGAATATGTAGAACAATTACATATTTGAAAATAATCCAGATTTAATGAAGTTTATTGTACAATATTTAAGTAACTAGATTAAGCCTTCTCAAGATCCAGTTCTCTTTTGTGAAGAATGAAGAAAGTTTCAGAAAATTCAAGAAGAGCTGACTCAGTGCCTGCCTCTATAAAGGAGAAGAAGGAAGAGCTGTGGAATTACAGACCCATCAGCATAATTTAAATGTCATAAAAAAACTCCGAACAACTGGAATAAATAAATCAAATGAACTGTAAGCACCTGCAGAATAGTGGGGAGATGAGTTATAGCCAAAATAAATTTATCAAGGAGAAACTGTGCAATACCAGTCCTTTTGTGATAGAATCACAGTTCTTGAGAAGGTGATGAACCAGGAGATGTCATCTGTCTTGACAAGTAAATCTTCTGACATTATTTCACATGACATTTTCATAAGAAAGCTTAAAAAAAATTACATTCTATTATGTGATCATATAATTAGTAAGGAAGCTGTGCAGAGTGTATTGTTCCTTGTCAAGCTGACATGGGTCCTGTAGGAATATGCCCTAAATCTTGTACTATTGCACATGTTTAGTAATGGTATGGACAGAGAAATAAAGACTAGTCTAATAAAATCTCTGCCAAAATCAGTGGGAGAGAAAGATAAACTGAATCAGCAACCTGGATGAGAATTCAGAAATTTATAAATTTTAATAAAACACCAAACCACTTAACACCACAATTCTGTGATGACAAAGGCAATTTCTTACTTTACAAAAAATCCTGATAGAAATACAAATACAAATACGCTTAGAATTGAACTTTAGATGACCTGGGTTTCTCTCTTACAGTCATTATCTCCATGATTGTAATGATAACTCTTCATTTCATTTTTTTAAGAAAAGTTTCAAGTAATGTAAATGAATATTTTACAGTACATAATTTATTATGAAGGTAAATAGGAGAAATTACATATAGATCTTCCAGTGGCCTTAATTTTGATCTTATTCAAGTTGTTGCTATAAGAGATGCAGAGCTGAAGCTTTTGAATTTTAGGAAGACATGCTTTTCCTTTTTCCAAAACTTAGAATCCTACCATCATAACATTTTGATTTCTAGATTATTATAATCTTTCCTGAGCTCCTCTTGAACAATTATGCCTAGTTTATAATCATTGAGTTCAGACTACAGCATCATAATATTTTTAATAACTAACAAAAAAAAAAAAAAGTTCATCTTTCATAATGTTTTCAGTCAAGAGTTTTCTAAAATATAATCCTGAGGAACGTTAAGAGTCCAGAATTTTTATCAAATCTTAATAGATACCCTAGAAATTTTCTCTGATGGATGCAAACCCAAAGTTTTGAGGATGAATTTTCACCTTTAGTAAAATACTTTAGTAGCCTTCTACATCATTACCAACTTTGACTAATTAAATCAGTATTAATTCTGTTAAAATGTTATTTCTGTATGTGTGATTATTGTAGACTGTATTGTTTACATTTTTCCACTTCTACGCATAGAGTATCATTGCATTTTTTTGTCTTATTTTAATACTACACCCAGCTTGAACAAAGTGTGTTTCCAAGAGATGTCAGATGTACAGTATAAAAGGGAAAGTAAAAATTGCATGTTAAGCTCACCTAGACTTGAAAAGGTGTGTCAATTAAAGTGATACAATTTGTTGGTACTCTTAAATTTTATTGAGGCTTAGGTAACCATACTATAACATCAGTAAACGAAGAAAATTGTCAACCGAAGAATTCTGCTATCTCTCTTCAAAATAAATGATACATTTAGAAAAGAAGCATTATCTGTGGTTCATATTTGTTAGTTAAATACCACCATGTTCTTTAAGAGGAGACAAAGCACTCAGTTTTAATTGCTCCATACTTGAAGATGGGGGAGGGGAAAAAAGGTGAGCCAAGGCACTTTCCTCTTACTTCCCTATTCCAGAATGTATGTACTTGCAGACAGTTGAACATTTTAAAACATCTTTGAGCAGGATATGCAGAGAACCAGGAAGGGAAACAAAAAGCTCACTGGTACAGTCAAGAAGAATTTTGTCAGATTAGAGACATTCTGGTTAGACTCTGGGGCCTGGATTTATGTCACCAAAGATTAGACATCAAGGTATCACACTTCATTTAAGTCAGGCTGGCCACTGTCTCTAAAAAAATCTTTCAAAGGTGCAGCATTGAGACCAGGCACCCCCACACAAATACATAAAAATAATAGTTTTGCTCTACAGTAACAACTTAATCATTGACAATTCCTTTGGAATTCATTTTAATAAAATTAATCTTGAAGTACTCAGTTGGGATTAATATGGATGAAGTACTTAAAGGATTTCAGTGTTAATTGACCATTATATTGAAATGTCCCTACATGAATTTTGAGCTTGGGAGCATCACAGTAAAGATGTCTTGGTTGTAAGTTAGCTCTAGAGCTACAGAGGTATGAGCATGTGATTTAGATCTGGGGATGGTTCTGCATCCTTACTGCACAGACTGAAATCCGCATGTAATGTCCTTTGTGGTTTGCTTTGGAGTTGCTGGATCAATTAATGTAAATCTGTTTAAGTCAGTGAGTGCCTGTGCATAAAGGGATGGTAAGTTTAACCAGCAGGAGTGAGGCATTTACAGTTAAATTGCCTACATTTTGCAGAAGTTACCAACCATGGGCTTTTGAATGTTGCTTTACTTTGAATAACTTCGTCTTGAAACTAAGCTGTGTAGGTTCAATATGGATATTTGAACTGTGAAAATTGTCCTTTTGATTCAGGATCAACTTCTTTCATACTGAGCACCTGTCAATGGGCAGTAGACTCAGATCATCTGAAATCAAAAGGAACAGTGGTGGTAGTAGCTTCAAGTGGTTATCTTTAGGGTTGCAGATTGGTTTTATATCTACCTCCTTCTTTTGATAATCTCATTCTCACATTTTACTGATAATGTCATCTCTTAGATTGTGCAAATTTAAGTCTTCATGAATACGTGTTTCCAATTTCTGTATTGGAAAATCTTCAGTGAAGTTTGAGGTCTTCCTGTGAAGTGACACTTTTTACTCTAAAGTCATCATTCATCTTCTGTCTTTTACGATTTTGAGAGAATTGGGAAATGTATGAATTTGTATGAATTCTATCCATTTTTATAGACTAGCTAAAGGTAGATCTACTCGGTGGGACAGAACACACTACTACTTACTAACCTTAATCTGACTTGCATCTACCACATGTCATAGTGCAGTACTCTACAGAGGCACCAGCTGGTATCCCAAAATGTATATTAACTGCAACAGCTAAAATAGCCTCCATTTCTAACATAGGTATCGAAAGAGAAATGTGTTTTCCAGAACTGAGGTTGAAAAGAGGGGGAAAAATGTAAAAATAGTCAACCCCAAAATTCATGCCTGGCAGATCATTAAGCAGATTTTTGGAGGGTACTGGAGAAGCAAAAGGAAGAGGTAATCAGCCGTTTTGCCCAGAAAACAGAAATATTATTGTTTTTTTCTCTCCAGTATTTGAAAGGAAGTCTGCAGTTTGTGTGTGAGCAAGTGCTCTGTGTTTTGGGGCTAAAGAAATGGAATGTGGCTTTTGCAATCGAAAAGGTTGGAAAGCAGACTAAACTTATAAAGCATTAGTGTTGCTTTGTTTTAAAGTCTTTTCCTTTTAATTGTGCAGTTGTCAATCTTATGTGATTGACAGCTGAGAAGAAACCTGAGCAAAATTCAGTCCTGGCAATCTTGTAATTAAAAAAAAATCAGAAGTTTAAGATTACTCTTTTTAAATTTTTTCTCAATTATCCAAAGTCGATAAGCAGAGCAGACTGAGCTGTCCATTTAATCAGCAAATTGAACAATAAATACAAGTCTAGTCCAGGGTGACTAACTTGAGTTTAGAAATTTTAGACAATTAATTTGGGTCAGATCTGGTATATTTCAGTGTGAAATATTATTTAGAAAAGCGGAGAGCACTATTTATAGTTCTCCAGATTCCCTACTTTACTCATTTTGCCAAACTCCTTCTCTACTGTAACATGGAACAATAAATGTTTCAGGGCAGACTTTATGAAGAAATGAAGCGGTAAATTGCATTATGTTTTGTATTATCTCTGTCTGCCACTAAACAATGCAGCATCAAATTGAGCTCATATGTACAACAGCTTTTACTAGAAAAAAACATCAGTTCTGATAAACTCATTCTGTTAATGGCAGGTTTTCTGCCTCATGCAGTCTCAGGCTATATTTTGCTGAACTATGTGAGTGTGTTGCACAGCATTGTGAGTCCAAGTTCATTAGTTTTTGAGGTCTGTGAAGACATTTATTTAGTGTATCAAACCAGTCAGACCTCCAGTTCCTTGGAGCTGCTTAAGATGAGGCAGGAGGATGCTGTGGTCCAGGTGAATCATGCTTGCTGTAGCATTCCAGTGAATGCCCTCACTGCTCATACATATACATATATATATATACAAACACTCAGTACAGGCATCAGTGCTAATAGCTCCAGTGCTGGATGCCTGCTGCAGCCTTCATCTTCTGTCAGGAAAGGGGCTACAACCCACCATCCTCAGCAGCTGCTAAGGAGATATGTGGCTCTGAAAGTCAAGGCAGCTGAAGCAGGAGTAAGAATTTAAGATGCATCAGTTGGGCAATGCTTGGTCCCTGTTTGTTAAATTAAGTAGTCTTTCTTCTGAAGATACTGGTCTATATCTGTCTGGTTGCATGCACATATGTATTCAATATGTATTAAAGGTACACTAAATTGGCTTCATGTCCCATCTAGAAAAAATATATTTGCTGTGGAAAAAAAAATCGTATAAAGACCAGGCTGCTCAATGCTTTCACTAAGTCCCTGCAAATGTCAGAGCAATCATACAGTGATTGTCTGGAGCTATTCCTTTATCTTCCTCGAAGCAGGTCAGTCTTCCCAAACTGCAAGAAGAGCAGGATGTACTCTAGGCAAATAAATAAGAGGAGCTGGAATTAAACCCCTGACTGTGATGTACTGTTTAATATACGCTCTGTCCATGGTGACTCATAAGTTAGAGATGACCAATTCCAGTCATCACAGAGTACATTATTCTTCATTACCACCCATTTAAAGATCATTACAGTGTAAGTTAAAAGGACTTCTGGAAAGAAAGAGAGATGACTGAAACTTAAAATGGTAAGCACACAGAGGTTTTTGTATTTCCTTGCTCTGTGACACTTTCTAGTGGCCCTTAGGACACTTTTTCTTCCATTAAGCAAATCACTTGCAAAAATTTGCTACATCTTTCACCTCTGAAAATGAAGATGCAGTGCTCTGTATCTCAGCTCACAAAAAAACGACCTTGAAAGCCTTTTCTTGACCATATCATTTCAACCTGTGGGAGAGGAGGAGATGAAAATAAATGGCATTGGTCTAAGAATTTTCCATTTCACATTTTCCTTTTCCTTTTTTGTTGGGAATGTAATTTCCAAAACTTCTTTATACATATTTTAGAAACTTTTATTTTATTGTTTTCAGGTTTTTCAAAAATTATTGGAAAAGAAGCCTATTAAGACAAAAATATTATCCAGTCATTTTACAGATACTGTTAGAAATTAAAAAATTGATTTTATAAATAAAAACCCTGTAGAAAAATGATGCTCCAAAACCTGCAGTACTTGAGCAAAAAATCCTTTACTGATGAAAACAGTTTAACTATAAAACAGCTGTGTGCACTGATGGCTGAAGAAATTCCCATTTTAGTGTAATGGCTCATATTGTTGAAAAACTCCACTGAAGATGATGAAAAAAAGAACAGTAAATGTTTTTTTATTATAAAATATGATTAAGTTTTCACATGATTGGGCCATATGAAAGAGATGGAAGAGGAAAAGATAATTTAAAAAATAATTAAAATTGATATTTGCAAAAGGTTTATTACCTTGATTTTTAATAAGGTTTTCTATTAGCTGCTTGACTCCCTGCTGTTCCAGATTTTTCTGCTAGAAATCAGTCATAGATTTTAACAGTAATTCACCTGTCACCAGGAATTTTAATTGTCAATGTGATCATTTATTAAAAAACAGAGGTTGATCTGCCTTCTGCTATGCAGGGTGCATTTCCATAGATTCAAATTAAAGAAGTTGTGCAAGCATGTCTTATACAAGAGAAATAAAACCGCAGGAAGAAAAACTGCTGTGTATAGAAAATTCTCTAGTGCTAGTAATGCTGAAGGTGGAGATACCAGTGAAGGGGTCTGGTACAATGGGTATACACTGTCTTGGAGCAACTTCTTTTGTGCCTCTAGGGATATTTGGAAAGTGTTTTCACTGGAGGAGTCTATGCACTAGGGAAGAAAAGAGACTTTTAAAGTAACTGCCCTTTATCCCAGCTCTGCTCAAGGCAGCAATGGGGCAGGAGCTGGATGGGAACATCTGCTCTCCTGAAGTAGTAAATGTTCGAGTTTGGGATTTGAAATCTACGAGACCACATGGTTCAATGTATATAGATTGTAACTGGTAAAGGCTGGAACTGGGTAATTTTTTGCAGCGATAAAAAAAAAATACCCATAATGAATAGTAAATCAAGAAAATACATTGTAGTAAATAGTAAATAAGAATTACTATTTAATAGTAAATAGTAATAGTAGATTACTATTTAGTAATTTATGAATTAGTAAATTGTGTAATAAATAGAAGAGTAAATCAAGGTCTTTCATTTTCTAGTCTTGTTCTTTAGTCACAGGAAAATATGTTTCACCTTTTCCTGTATGAATTAATATTTAAAATACAATTTTAGTACCAAATTTGCATGTATAAAGAAACATGAACTCTTAACTCTTGCCAACACAGGCCATTCTCATCCTTAAATTTACTTAAGGCCCCTGCTTGACTCACTGTCTCTAGAAGGGTACTTTGCTGTGAGCTCTCTACCATTAGAGAAGAGAATTACAGCCTGAGATGCTATGAGGAAGAAGTGTCTATCCATCTTCACTGCTCTTAGAAGGAGCTTCAGGTCATTAAGATTTGAACTTAGATGTCTCAGATTTTGTAAATGTTGGTCATTGTAGCCACAGTTGGGATACGGGACTCTCTCTGTATTGAAACTTTTATTCTCTACATTTTCCACCCCTTTCCTATAAGTCCTCCTCTGTGATGAAATGAACAAGAGAATATATAGGTGAAATCTTATTTACCAGTCTCAATACTGGTAAATACCTTTATACATAGTGATAACTTAATGAAAACTGTGCAGGTAGTCTTGAGTGCAGAGTATCTCTTTGCTCATTAATGTTGGAGAAACCAGCATGGACATCCAGCCTTAAAAAGTGAGATTGACTCTGAAGCTTGTTAATTTATGGAGATTGCTGGTTCCCCTTTCACATTCTCATTACTACAGCCTTACACTGGTCTGATTCTGCTAAATCAAGTGGAATCACTTAAGTTAAATTGCACCAGTACAGGTGAATCGAACACAGTCCTTTGAAATTGTACAAAGGTACTTAATTAAAACAGATAACTTCATATTGAACTCAAAAATGATTAGGCATCATTATTTAGTGACCAAGAGTGGCTTATCATTTAGTATAATTCTCTGTACCTGTGGATGTTGTAACTTTCTGTAGGAAAGTTTTCCTTTCACTGTGGACTTGGTGGAGTCCTATCTAGAACCAGAAATCTATACTGTAATAGGAGGAGGATATTGAATGTGACGGATTAAAACGTTCTTGACAAGTTCTCAAGAACTGTGCATGCAAAGGACAAATAATAGCCGAGCCAACAGCTAGCAGAGCTGGTATTCAACATCTTTCACCTGGAACCTCTTTTTTGAGGTTTCCTTTCACCAGAGATCCTCCACCTCTAGCAGAAGAGATTATTTAGGCACTAAAATACAACCACCCTATGAAATAGAGTAAAACTCATTTCTTGTCCTGAATTTACCAAGACTTGTCTAGCAGGATATTTAAACTGCAGAGTTTGAAACATTCCTCCAGCAGAGGTTTATGTTAGACTGGCAACATTGATACCCAAATAAAAAATACTACTCTGCAGTGTGATGTCTGGAGCCTGCAGAATACAGAATGAGTTCAAAGAGTTGCTTCTCTCTTCACCTTTGGACACTAACCATGTTTATGTTTCCCTTTCTGTTAGTGGACAGTCTTTTTTGTTGTTCTTTTTTATTCTTTTATGCTTCAATAGGTTTTTATTGCAATACAAAATTTATTGCAAAATACACTGAGACCAGGTTCACACACACTTGGGTGACTTCCAGGAACTCAGCATTTCACTTAAGCACCAAAATTTAATCTAGTTCTGATCAGGAAAAATATTTTATTCATGGAAGTGGTAGTTTGGTAAATTCTAAGAGGTAGCATTTATTAAACCCTCTCCCTTTCAAAGTCTGGGTTTAAATTAAAACCAAAGGATTATGTAATCAATTTTATTATTTGTATGGAACATCGCTTCAGTTAAAATTAAAAGGAAATGCCATTAAATTAAGCAGCAGTCTAAGTCATTTTTATATGACTCCTAGCTCTTAATAAAAACATAGCTGTTCCTGTAATTCACTGTGATGTTGGATAGCAATAAAATGTCTTCCTCATTACAATCAATACCTATGAATAGCAAAGACCTGCAGCGTGCCATGGCCTTTCTCAACAGGCAGCCTCACTTGGTGGTAAGGAAAATTGCTATCGTCTTGTATGAAACCATTTTAACATCACCCTGAGCTTAATAGAGCAGTCTCTCATTGCCTGTTAACAAGCTGAGCTATTGCCAGGAAGTGTTTAAACTGACAAATGTTGTCAACGCTCTTTCCCTGCAAAGATGAATCTTTTTGGGGTGTGTAGTGTGTTAACATTAGTTTGATTTCTATCAAAACGTATGTTGATTTTTTTATCTGACAAACCAGTCTCTTAGTTCAGGAGGATGCAGAGGGTCTCTCAGTAACAACAGACAGGTATGAGCGCACCGGTGGTTAGTGGAAGTTCCTGTGTTTGTGCTTAAATTCATCATAATTTCAGGTTCATTAAAATACAGAGCAGAGACAAACGTTAAGGGCTGCATTGTGCAGCCCAGCCCTGTGCTCAGTAGTACAAGTTGTTCTGTGCAATATACAAGACTTCGCTATTATAGTGACAACCCACATATATCAAATGTGATGGAGTGACAAATGTCTCGTAAAGGCCAGACGTGCTGACATTATACAGGCATTTATAGTCCTATATGTACTTGCAGCTGCACAAAAATGCATACTGATAACAGCGTACATAAAACAGGACAAATGAAGGTGCACGATATTTATAGAGGTTTGGTGTAAGGTGAATGGTCACATAAAGAAATTCAAGAAAAGGATCGTTGCTTTACTCTGCATTCTGGAAAGGAAAAGATCAATCCTAAAAAATTTGTTAACAGGAGAAAAATGAAACGTAGGCTTTTTGGGAACATACATCAATTTTATGATTTCAGCAGTTGGGGTTATAATATGGATGCATTCTTTGTGCTGCAAAACCTTCCAAATTCCACAAATGGTCAAGCAGACTTTGCCCATCTGCCTTCCATTTTTGTAAAGATTTCACAGGCAGTTAGAGATAGTAAGAGGCAAAAAGAAATACTGAAGAAGAATATGGGCTGGTGTGTGCTGCTGTAGGCACCTTCCTTCGTGCTTTATTTTATTGCAACCATAATTTACTCAAGGTAACCCCTTTCAACCCCCATGACACAAAGCTGTGCTGTGCCTGCTTCCTCTTTTGCTGAGTGCTCTTCGGATAAACCCAGTGGATGACACTTACTATTTTTTGAGTGTCATAGAACTAGTAGTGATTTGGCTTCTAAGTACAGTTAGGATTTTATTCTTCAGTAAAATCAAATGGAGTTGGATGAGAAGGGGAAGGATGATGCAATTAGTTGTCTGGACATTCTAATTTCAACAGTTTTTCATGAAATAATTAGCAATTTCACCAAGTCTCTTGATTTGATCTGGAACAGTTATACGACTCTTCAGATAGAATCTTCTATTTTCATTAAATCCAGAAGCAACAGAAATCCCCCTTGAAATAAAGTAAGGATCTGTCCTTGAGTGTGAATTTTTCATTCTCTCCAATACAAACTTTTAAGTTGTAGCTTTTCTGTAACATGTAGTTAGTGTGTGGGGAAAAGTTACTTTTTAAATACAATTGTTTTTCTTCATGCTCTAAGGAAGGGTTGGAATACTACAGTGACTAAAAAGAAAGAAAAAGAATGAATTATTTTCTTATGCCAGCTGTGGGTTCGAATCCATATTTCTTGCTACTTTACTCAAGATACGCAGACCTAGAAATAAGGTTTCAGAGTAAGAAAAAAAGTGAAAATATAAAGAAATACAGGATCTCACAAAGGGGCTGTTTGTCTTCGTTTTTTACTTGAAAAATCTCACGGAATCAAAATGAGGACAGAAAAGTGCTCTACAGTGCCCTGAAAAACAGTCCTCCTCTATATCCTGGTGAAGGGAGGATTTTGCATCAAAATCAGGCTCATGCTACAGTAAGTCTCAATGCAAGCACTGTATTAGTTGAGACATGGGGAAAATGAGAGGAGGGAGCAATCAAAAGGGAAACATACAGGAAACTCCCACTTAATTTAAAACACTTCCAAACCACTAGGTTCCTGAAATAATGTTTGAGACAACTCTGAAATTTCAAGCATTCTAATTACATACCACAAAATAAGATAAAGATTTTTCAAGAATCTGTTCTTGATTTTCCCTTTCCATGTCTGTGAAATGCCAGTGATTGTTGAATGTACTGCCCTCTAGATCAGGAGACCAAGTTAAATTGAGTGCTGTCACTGCATAATAACAACGTTCTTCTTCATAAAGTGTTTGTTATTTTGTGGGCCAAAGGTTTCCTGTTTCCCTGAGCTGTGGGATTTAGCACAGTTGTGTTAGTTCTGAGAATTTTATGCAGGAGCCAGTGCTTATGCTCCTGATGTCATAGAGATACCAGAAAGTTTAACTGGCTATACTTTGTGCAGCTTGTGAGAAAAATTTGGGCACACGTCATTTAATTTTTACATCTTCTTATGCAGCGTTTGAAAGGCACTTTCCAAAATGCCAAGCTGATTTGTTTTTTGGAAATAAAATATATTTTTGCTAGTTTATAACTTTTTACCTGAGATACCTTATTTCGAGTGTGTAAATGAGAAATGGCCCAAACCAAGTGATAAAAAATAGTGCCTTTGGGTACACTACCTAGATAGAATGTACAAGATCAGTATATTCTAAATGTTTGCATACCACTGGGGATAAGACCAATGTTTTTGTCATCTGGTCTTCATGACTATTTAAAAAAAAATGCAGAAGGCATTTCTATGCAATGTACCATAAAACAGTTTGGAAGCAGAAATCTTTTTGTTCATAATCACATAATTGTACTTCTGGTTCCAAAATATGTTTATCCATACTCTGAAGTTTTGGAGTCTAGCTTGTTATAAGTTCTGGTCTTCTAAACATTTACACTTACTTGGAACAGATTTTAATTTCTGTAGAAGATTCTAAATGCTAAACAGAAGCATTTTCACTGAAGATTGCATTTGCTGTAAAGGAACAGCAAATGGGTGTTAATATCAGTGAAGATATTTACACATGGAGACTTGGGTTTTTTGTTAAGTTTGTGTAATGTCTCTGGAATGTTTCTTTCCTTACCATCCTGCCCCAGTACATTAAAGCTTTCCAGAACAGCTGTATTAGCATTTGCATAGTATTTGTAAAATTATCATCAGATTCCTTTTGTTCAAGTAGATCTCATACGATCTTTCTGAATATCTTAAGAAATAAAATCAGCTTGCTGGCTGCAAAAGGGAAGGATTTGCTGGGAATCAGAGGGTGGCCCTAGCAAAAGAGTAGTGCTAGGGAATTTGAATCCAGACCAAGTAACAATGTCAAAAGTGTGGGGAACACGGACAAACATAGGAGCTCTGTCTTCTGAGAACTGGACTGAATCCCTTTATTGAAGTCTGCTGTGCTAATTGCTTAAGAAATCTCTTTTAGATTGCTTTTGACTGCATGCAGGTGAAGCTTCATTAATAAAAAAAAGCGAAAAAAAAAAACACCCATTGTAGTTTCAAGTACTTTGTGGTCAGTCTGTGGTTTTTGCTGCTTTATTCATTAATCTGTTAGCAATGTAGCTGGCTAAACAATGGGATATGCAAAAAAATCCTATGGTTTGGAAGCAGATAGCTGAAACAGTATACATTTATTTTACTGCTTCAGTCATTTAGTATTGTTTGGAGAAAGAATTTAACAGTGCGATTAAAAGAAAATATATGCACAATTTAATGCGTAACCAAGGTAATGCTGAGGTCTGCTAGGAAAGAAGAGGATTTATTTTGGAGCCTGTTTATAAAAATGTGTATTAATTGGTATCTCAGGATTGTGTCTGAAATTCAGTTTTCTGTTTTGACTTCCAGTTTCACAGAATCTGCCTGTGTGAGGGCTGAATCTCTCTAAAATGCTGACATTAATTTTTAGGCTCTGAATCCAATTTTGAAGGAAGCTTTTACTGCGGGGAGTTGAATTAGGGCCTATAAACTGTACAGACTGTGATGACACATGGAAAAGATGTGGTAGGTTTTTATAATAAGGGCTTGTGTTTTCAAACATTTAACACTTTTTGAAACCTGATAAATGTAGTTTCTCTTTTAGTTGTCTTCTGAATTCTTGCTGCCCCATGCAAACTTTGCCTAGATAAAAAAAACCAAAAAAATTCTGATCCTCTCTTTCCATCTGGAAATACTGAGTGGAAACATAAGGCTGTTTTTTTTTTTTGTAGATAAGTGTCCAGGCTTTCAGAATAGGTTTCAGGGGGAACTTTAAGGTCCAGCCTTGAGCTGACAGGTTGAATTTAGTGCTTTTAAAAATCATGCTATCCTGTTGCAGTGCATTTAGGGATGAGGTTACAGTAATAAGTTCCAAAATGTCTTCTCGTTTTCTGCTCCTTTTCATTTAAGGACTGTTAATCATGGCTGACTCAAAATCTGTAGTTTGTGGATCTCAAGCAGACTTTTGCCCTTCCCACAGTCTTTTGTTTACCTCTGATAGTATATGTATCAGTTTAGTAATAAAAATACAGTCATGAGGAATGGTCATGCTGGAAATCCTTGGTGGAACTGTGCAGTGGCATGGCTTCTGAAATTACTGTCTAAAATCAGAAATTCACATCTAATGTTTTCAAGGTCAGCCATCCAAAGCAGTTACATCATTTTGCATTGATGAAATAGTGCATTAGTAATACATAAATGTTGATGAAGTGTTATTGACAGTCATTGGTAGCTTGCTTTTGCTGCTGCTGCTAAAACCTATGTTTCTGCAGACTACTTACAGCAGAGGTAAACAGTTTTACATAAAAATTCAGTAATCACATAGCTGCTTACAAATACATTAACTGATGATTCAATTGTGTCTCATTTGTAAAATATGAGAAGCTTTTTTTTTTATGTTGTAAGATTAGTTCTTTATTTTTAGGGATCTGTGGAAATGAATTCACAATTCTCAGCTCACTAAACATCCTGACACATAAATATAATTTTATTTCTAGCACAAAATAAGTTGTCCATTTGGATGGGACTTTGAATGACCGGGTCTGGTGGGAGGTGTCTCTGCCTCTGTCAGGGCAGTTGAAACAAGATGATCTTTAAGGTCCCTTCCAACCCAAACCATTCTGTGATTCTGTGATAATTAAACCCATGATTATAGAAATGCAGTGAGAAGATCTTAATCAGTCTGTTAAAAATGAGGTCCAAAACCAGCTCCTTGGTCTGCTTTGGATTCCCAGTGTAAAGCTCTGTTTTATAGCCACAGAAAGACACATCCTCATCCCTCAACCCTATTGCTGGAAGCTCTGAAGCTGATCTAGGTATTTGCTAAGGAGAGACTTTTTTGTTGTAGTTCGGATATTCTGAAGTTGTGTGGAAAAGATAAAGCATTTGTTAGCATGTCACAATATTCACTTATAAGTCTGTTAAGCAGTTCTGGATGAAAAATCCTGGCAAGCACTCCTAGCTCAAATCTGTGTAAATTAAAAATGCTAAAAAAAGTTGTTCCCATGCTGTCTATTTTGCATGCTATAAATGTTTCTAAAAACTGATCAGTAAGTGAAAGAAAAAGAAATGCTTTGTTTTTTGATATCAGCATTAAAACTGAAAGGTGTCCCTACGTCAGTATGGATTACATAGAGGATTATACTTTCTACATGCCATTCAGGTTTCTTTTGGGAGAAAACAGCTTCCTAGCAGAAGTGTTAGCTTTATAGCTGGTCATTCTTGAATGTCAGTAGGCATCTGGATAGATTCACTTGTTCTCCTTCAGTTCCCCCTGTCTTACTAACTTCTGCTTTTGTTAAGACCTAGTTTTACTCTTCCCCCAGCTGAAGCAGACATTTCCTTAAAGGGAGCAAAAGTAACTTTGATGAGTCAGGTATCAATTCCTGTGTTTGATGGTCACCTCTGAGGGAAGGAGGTGGGCTCTTGCACTGCCTTACCTGCTGAGAGGTGTGTCCAGCCAACAGACTTCATGTGTTCTGTGTCCACTTACGTCATCTGTGAGTCTATGTACCAAGAATGTGATTTATGCAAACGTGTTTGTAGTCATTACTGAGTCATGATTGTTCCTAGACACACTTTGAGAGGACAAGCAATTTATATCCTTGTCAATCTCCACCCTATTTTTTCTAAATATACCATTCTGAATCCCATGATGCAGTGATGAATCTAAAATCTAAGAGATAGCTCTAAGGTTCCTAACACTTGAATGTGTGTTAGCACAATGTGTTGCAGTTTTCATACTGCTGATGGTAATAACCATAATTCAGTCTTAAGGTGTTGCAAATGTTTGACATGAAATAAAGCCATAGTTAAACTTGAGTAGTGAGAGAGTGAAGAAGAGGGTGTTGGTTGTCTCAACAAGACAGAGTAATGCTGAATGACAGCACTAAATACAGTAAAATTCAGCTGGAAAGTGAAAGAGATTACAGCATCTTTTGTTTCCACTGTCCCTGCTTGCCTTTTTGCCATTTTGTCAGCCAGAGAGGTAAAACATGAGGATGCGTGTAGTGTGCTCTGCAGCCCTGGGGCCCACCTCATGAAGCAGATTAAGGGGTCCCATTGGTGCTTGTTTGTCACATTGTCCCCTCACTCAGTGCTGGCGAGCCTGGCTTAGTCCCTTTCTCTCTTCCAGTCTAGTTTGTAGCTCTATCAATGAGCCACACCTAGCTCCTGTGCTAGAGCTCTTTTTCCCCACAGCGATACGTACATCACATCAGGTATCCATAGGCCAGGTGTTTACTAGGCCATCCCATAGATATTTATCCTATTTAAAAAGTTAGATTGTAAATGTAACTACATTTTTTTCAAAGAATGCTCTCATGTGCCCATTACTAAGTAGCAGGTGATATTTTAATTTGGGTTTGCTGAGGACAATTTGGTTATTACCTATGGGGATTGCAGTCAAAGATCATGTCTGACTACAAGTTTGGGAAGATACTTTTTTGGTTTTTACTATGCCAAGAAAGTTGAAAAATGAATGAGCTAACCTCGAACTCGTTGGAAACATGATTGCTTTATATATTTATACATGAAGAGAGCAAGAATGGAATACTTCTGGTGATCTGAGGGGGAAAAAGTTCACTAAATTCTTAAAGTTACTTTGAATTCTCATGAATGCCATCAGGTGCCCAAGTTTTTAAATTGCATACTCTGGGAAGCCAGTCAATCATATTCCAGTAGTGCTTTCTATCTGTACTTTTCACTTTATGCTCTAAGTGGAGGAATGAATTTGTACTTAAAGGAAGACTATAAACATTCTGATTGCCTGTAACGGGAGTGAAAGATTTTATGTTGTATATCTTGTCAGAGAGTTTTCACGGGGACACTTCCCCTCCACAGTATTTTAGGATTTTGTGGTTTGATTACTAAAGCTAAAAAAAAAAATAAATCTGTTTCATGACCGTTTCTGCTACATCTTGCCCTTCTGTCAAATTGATATATGGGCTTTAGGACTTTAGTGGAAGGAACTTCGAGATACATGAAAATGGGCTGTTCAAATGCTTCCTTCCCTAGCATGAAGCACATGTAATTATTTTAATAAATTTTTGTTTTTACAGTGAAAAGTGTTGTATTATAGAGAGGTGAATAAGCAGGTGGAACAGCACTTATGAGGGATGAAGAAGAAAGAAGTGGCACCAGTGAAGGCACAGGGTCAGAATCTGAGGAATTCACAGGTTGTGTGTTTTGATGGGAAGGGCTACATCTCTAAAAAAGTTTGATGAAGTAGTCTGCAAGGTGAAGATATATCCTGAGTACAGGGAACTAGACACACCACTTGAGATAAGCCATAGGCTTTATATCTGAGGAGGATTGAGGTAATCACAGATACAGAGAAAAGAAAGTTAAGATCTTTCAGGCCAGAAAGTAAAATTAAGAGTTCTCTTTTGAACCATTATTACCTTAAGCCCATAGTTAAGACATTCTTGAAATGTGTTGGTGTTCTGTTAAAGCAAAATTAGAGAAGTAGGAATAAAAGCTGAAAGGGGTGATCCCAAAAGCTGTAACATGACTGTATTTCAAGAAAAAAAAATGTGTGCCAGAAGCATTTGAAGATTAGGAGGGTGAAAATTAAGCATTGATTTTGCTTTTGGCTAAGAAAAACTATAAAGGATCTTTCTGAGAAAGTTTTGTCCGTGGAATATAAGGACATAGGTTATGGTGAAGTAGAGAAACTACAGACACCATGTGTAATTAGAGAAAAATAAGAACTCGGAGATATCTCTAAGAAAATATTTAAGGTGCTGGCATCAGTGATTGTATGTGATTGATTATGACTTGTTTCTGTTGTGGTTTTTATCAAACTAAAACTGTGGTTTTTATCAAACTGAGCATTTGGACAGACAGGCTCTGCCTAAAGAGCATATCATATCAGTCTTTTGTCTTCAAATGCTATGAGGAGGATGTGAGAATAGCTTATGCAAGTCTCAGTTTCCTTCATATAACTTTCCTTCATGTAACTATTGCAGCTCTAGGATCCAGAGCACTTAAGTACACTGCTGCTACTACTATTATTAAAACTGCTATTACTACTACTACTATTATTAATAATAATAAAGATGATGACATTGATAATAACAACAACTCTATCAGCAATAAGAACATATGAGTGATAGCACTGGATCAATCTGGAGACATTTTACTATAATACTGTACATCTGAGAACCACCACTATCAGATGCTGAAGGAAGAGAAGTTCTAGGGAGCATACAATAATATTTGAATACTTGCCTAGCCTCCAGCAATTTGTAGTTCTTGGGGTTGTTTTATTTTGGTGTTTTATTAATATTTCTTAAATTAATTTCTTCTGTGATTTAGGCAGTATTGCATTTCTTATTTCAGTAAATTTGATGATGGGCATAGCCTGACATAGCCAGTCATTTTTCTGTGGAAATGACAGATACAGGTAGAATCTGACATATATGTCACTTGTGGTCATCCCTAACTTCTCCTTGCAGCAGATAATTTTCTTTTAAAGATGTGGACTCAGTCCATTTGTCTTCTTCTCATGATTTCCTTGTATAAAGTACTGTTCTTTTTCACTTACTATGTTTTGCCATGTTCAGAAAAGGCAGGAGAGACAACAAGATTTCAAAGGGTGACGAAAGATAAGGGTATTGTGGCTTTGTTCTGTGAAAAATGAGAAAGTAAGAGACAGTTCTTATGGAAAAGATTGTGTCACTGCATGTTCTTTTTTTATAGCTTTGTAGCTTTAGACTTTAATAACTGTGGTTACACAGATAAATTCTGGTCAGATTTCAAGGATTTGGTCTGAGAATCAGTATTTTAATGTTGGACTTTAAAACCTATTCCTCAAATCTCAGAATTTAGAATAAAACCCCTAAACAGATGAATGATGTAAGACACATCATACTGCTCCAGTCTGGAAATAGAATGAATCTCTGTCTTTTTTTTTTTCATTTTTGTATTTTTTACTTTTTAAAATTTTTTCTTTCTTTTATTTTTTTCTTTTTTTTCTTTTTTTTTTTCAAGATGGATTTTGAGTGGGTTATTTTAAGTAGCTTTAGTTTTAGTTAGTTAGTTTTTTAAAAATATGTTAAAACTTTAGCTGAGTCATTTCTCAGGAGTGACTTTCTGAGTGTTGTTTTCAAAAAGAAGCTCATTACTTTTTCTTAAACCAACTGGCTTTCAGATCTATTCTACTGCCTAACATTCTACAGTGTGAAGCATCTAATGTACTTTCTGAGCACATGGTGCTTGAATGTCATGTATTTTTTTTTCCCTTTTTTTTTTTCCCCCTTTTTTTTTTTGACAGGGAAGTTTGATGTATTTCATTGAAAGTATTATATGGTAAAGACTTGGAGAGGTGAAGAGTGATGCCTGCTTTTGGAACTCTGCTGTGCCATCTTTCCTTAATCATAACAAATATATATCCAATGGTTCCAAAATCAGGATATACAGACAGTCCGCATAATATCTTAAGAATTGCTTAGGAAGTTCTGTGTCTTGTCAGTGAGTTGTAGTGAGCTAGATTTAAAGAAGCTAAGTCCATAAAACTGATCAATCCCTTTTGAGCAAGATGTGACAGAACGAGCACTAATCCATGGCATTGATAGCAGATAGGGCTGTACTTGAGTGAAGTTACCGAATTCACTTCGGTATTGATAGATCCGGTCACATTGATTATTAAATGTTTTTGAAGCCATACACTTCCAGTTTTGACTTTGTTCCCACTGCTTCAAAGAAGCTTCGAAGAAGCAAACATGGTTAATGCAGTCAGAATTCTGGTTTGGTTTGGTTTGGTTTGGTTTGGTTTGGTTTGGTTTGGTTTGAGCTCCCTAATACTAATTCTGTCATGAAATAAGAGGGCTGACTTTAGGTGAGTTACATCCACATATGCAACATTTGTCCAAAGTGAGCTGATACAGGGAAACACTACGTTGGACAGTAAATGTGTTTGAAAAATACTTCTCCCACCAAGGGCTGGACTGCCAGCTTTAAGGTGCTACTGAAGATCGGAAAGAGAGACACAAATACAGTAAGAAACAATAAGCTTGAAATGTTATGGGATTAATTCATTATTAAAGAAACCAAAATCCTCTTTTTGTAATTTTGGTATAGGAATCTTAATTTTTGATGAACAGTAATAGTAGAAGTAAGGAGAAAGCAAATGTAGTTGCACTAAGAAAGTATAATAGGAATAAAGATTACTGTATGAATAACATGACCTTCTTTAAGTGATCATGAAAAATATAACAGCCAAATTTTTCACTCATTTGAATGCAAAACAAGCTATGTAGCTGGAAAAATACATTGCCAATAGCAGGAAAAAAAAAAGTCTGTGTTGCAGTGTAGCAGGTGTTGCAAAATAATTCCTGAAGCTGCCGCAAACACAGGATGGATAATTTTAAGGTACTTGAAGAGTCTCTTGTAAATGTTTGTAAATACAAGAAAAATGGTATTTGGACAAATTTGTTTCCATGTTTCTTAAGGTCATTCTTTGGTGATCTGAATAATTTTCTTCGTGTTTAGCCTGTTTTAGGGTATTTTTGTGTTAGCTGCAAGACAACACTTAAAATTAGTTTAAGCAAGTTGATAACATTTGGTTGTATTTCATTCACAGAATATGCTTGATTTATAACTAGCTGTTTTATTAACACCATGGCAGTTATAGCCTGTTTGCTTGGAGGGCTTTTGAGTTATATAAAGCAATTATTTTACTTTGCTATATACGGAATCTGTAAAACTGCTAACCTACAATTTGAGGAAATCCTGAAATCACTTGGAAACTCCTTACAGGCATCAGAGAACCTGCCAAAAGCCTGTGAAGATTCTTGCCACACATCTAAGTTGTTTCCTCAAGGCAGGCAACTTTCCAGTTTTGTGGAATGATCTGTAACAGTAATTCTGGGGGATTTTGTGTTTGCTCATGCCCTTTTTGCATTATTCCATAACCTACAGGGGCCAAAATGGTGGTCTGTAGGAGGGTATTAAGGGCCCTGGCTAATGTTCACAAATAGTTTTCAGGATGACTGAAAATGTTTGTTTTTTTCCTTTACTGCCTTACCTAACACTCAGCTTTACTAATGTAAAGTGCTGTTACTTTTAACTTATAAAGTACACGGGACTGTGAACACCAGTGCAGTAGAAAAGTTTCCCTTTCTGCTGTTCCCTGAGAGGACAGCCAGGACAGTCTCTGCTTCAGCACATCCCATTCGCAAGCATTCCCCATGCAAGCCTGAGTCCTAGTTTCTAACCCCCTGAAGCACCGAATTTTTGAGTTTTGAAGGGTGCTGAATTCTCAGGCTCTCTCTACTCCACTGCACCGTAATCACAGCTATCATAAGCAGTTCTCTGTTTCTTTCATTAATGAAACTTAGCTTTTCAATACAGAAAAATCTTCTGACTGGTGAGTTTAGTTGCTTCTGCAGATTTTCTGAAAAGCGTAAAATCACATTATTAAAGAATCACCCAGGTGTGGAAGTGCTAGATATTGCTTGTATTTTTATATCTCCATCTTAAAACAGAAGGTATCTTGAGAAAAATGTCTGCTAGCTTATTGTTTCTCTTTGAAATTGTAAGATGTGGCTTAAATATATGGGCATATATGGGTGAAGCATTTAAAAGAGTGCAGATGGATCTAGACAAGCCAAATTTGTCTTGCAGTTACAAAAACTATCAAGTGGTATTAAAACAAATGATCTGAAAAAAACCCAAAACAAAATATATATGGGTGAGGAGAAAAGGCAGTGAAATTGTCTTCTGAGGTAACTTAGTGATTTTGTAAATTCCATCAAGAAAATGGAATGATTATTTGATTTCTGCATATTCAGGGATTGGTATATACTGTTTTTTTTCTTAGTGCCATGAAAGAATACCCATTTAAAAATACTTTATGCATATCCTCTGGTATGGTTTTTTGAGGCTTCTTTTCTGGACTGATGCTTTTAAGTAGAATAAATCAGAACTTCTAATGAAAATTAAAATAGTTCTGCAATGGATTGCATGATAAAATAGTTCTCCAATGGTTTAATAACAAGAATAGAAAAAGAAGTATTTTGTTCTACTTTGAACATGCTGAAAGAAAAGTCTACTTTGACAATACTGCATATATTTTTACAATATCTGCATATATTCAGATTATCTGAATATTTAAAATTAATATATTTCTGGGAATTGCTTTATAGTTCAGTAAAATTAGATGTTTCAAAATGAAAAGTACTGGTGTAAAATATTTACATCCAAACATGAGGATAAGCCAACCTCTAAAATTACCACAAAGCATTCTGGTGCCTACAACTTATTTTCATGTTTCTGGTGCTGTAAGAATCACCGTAGGTTCATTGTTGGCTGTGTGCTTAAATGGTGTTTCCAGTATTGCTGCTTTCTGATCCGACATGTATAACACAATCTTAAAGTCACTGTGAAGATACATTTCTACATGAGGGCACTTCTAATACTTTTGTGCACACCTTGTGAAGGGGATGGTATTTTCAGTAAGTTGCTCAAAAAGGACGTGCTTTGCGTTGTCACTCACAATAATCAAGTATCTTGTTTGTTAGTCATATCCTGTTGGAATTTTTTTTCACCCTTTTATTCTTTGGATCTCAACTATATGCATTATAGTTGAGCTGCAGCTCAGAGACCATAATACACTTTTTCAATTTTTTTAAGTAACTTTGATTTTTTATCTTTATAGACGCATGATTTAGTGAGCATAGATAGTTGAATTCCTACAACTTTTCATTTTGAGTAATTTAAAAATGATTCCATCCTTTTTATGATCAAAAATATGAGAGATTATGAGAGATACTTCAAAATAATTTTTTCCTCCGCAGAATCTTGGAGAAATATTATGAATTGAAGTCACATCTTTTAAACATGTTGTTCATGTGAGTAGCATGATAAAATCAGCTTTATTGCTGACCTTGATGTGTGACTTCTTAGGTGAAAGAGAGCAACCTGTCTCATGTGGAAAGCTAAAATAATAAAGGCAATACAATAGGGTGCTTGAGAAAGGGATGCTATCTGGGTGCTTTAGCATAATATGAACTTAATTATGGTCTTGGGAAAAAAAAAAATCTGTAAAAATACAAGTTAGTGTTCTGGCCAGGTTGTACTGTAGTTGTGAGGTCCATTAACTTGCTTCTGGTTTGCTACCAGATCTCTGCCAGAAATGGATCTCAACCTGCAGCATCTATTACCAGCAGCAATAGCCTCGCACACTTGTTCCTGCTTCCATCCAGAAGTTAGGTGCCCTTTCCAGCTGCTTCATTTGAATTACAGGTTTCAAGCTCAGTGCCATCCTCCCTAATTAGGAGGCCCTGAAGATGTTAGCCTGAGGGTTGTTCAAGCAAGAGCTATTCTCCAGCACAAACATATTTTTATCTCCGATACAAGTCTGCTTTCAGGGTCTAGCTGCAGTTAGTTATTACAGTCATACACATTTAGCTTTGGGCAAACACTGTGAGCAGCATTTGTATTCAAGACAATAGGCACTCATCAGTGTAAATTCCTGTCTACTATGCAAGGTGCATCTTTGGATCTTTTAGAAAGAGCTGGAAAATTGGATGGTATTTGCAAAAGTCTTTCAGCAGAGCAGTGTCAATAAAATAATCATGTTGAGACCAGTATGTGGAATTGACTTCTTGGAGGGGCCACAGGGATGGTTATAAGTGCAGGAATGAGTTGTGTAGCTTTTGATTACCTAGTGCGAAGTTCATAGATGAGAAATTGTGCAAAGGTTCAGCATCTCCAAATTGTACCAGTCTCTCATTTGACACGGGAAATTGAAGGTTTTCCTGCTTTTTTTAATTTTATTTTTAATACAGTGTTGATGATGGAAACACTTTGTAAATACTTTGCCTTCAGCACACTAATAAATACATAAAGGCAACAATGAAATGCAGTTGCATTGTTACAGCTGGTGGATGTTAACAAATGTGAGTAAATGTGTAGTTTAATTTCTTATTGAAACATTCTGTCAACAGCCTGGCTCCCCACAAACACTTCCTGTGCAAAGTTTTGCAAATCTGCAGTGTTTAATGTATCTCTTTACATGTCACTGCTCCCTAACCACACTACTTCCATAAATAAATAGAATTATTATTATTAATATGATTAATCTATTGCATGTGTTTGTTGTTAATCAGTTAACTTGAGCACATTGCAGTTGTGTTTTTTTCTTTTTTTGTTTATACACATCTGGAAGAAGCACTCCAATATAGTATATGTAAATCTTTTCTCCTTCCTAAACATCACTACTTTGAATGCAACCTTTTTCAAAGTTTATTCTTTTAAGAACCCTAAGAAGGTGTCAGGATGTTTGTGAAGTACAAATGCAAGTTCTGTACTTAGAGTGATATTGCAGGATTGCTAGGGTAAGCTGGTGGTTCATTAAAAATTTGGTTTTAATGTGGGAGAGAAGTAATCATAAGCAGAAATGATAAAGTAATCCAAATAAAAAAAACAGGGCAAGAAAAAAAGGAAAAATACTGAATGGAACATTTAATATCGGTGCTTCCTTTTTAGAAGGTGAGTGTATCATATGTAGGAACAAGAAAGAAGTAGATTGGTGAGACCACTGCTAGCAATACAAAATTCAGATTTTTCTGATATTGAATTAGGATTTTCAGTTTTACAGATATGAGTCTTCTTGTACCTTGTGTAGGAGTTAAACAGTGCTTACTTAAGCTGCAGAGAAGCTCTTAAAAATAAGCCCTCTTTTGTTTTCATGTTATTATATTTCTATAATTTTCAGTAAAGTATTTTTCAGGAAAAGGCTTCTTGTTCAGTGAGGAAAAAGAGAGGAGGGAAGCTGGTGATGATGCAACAACTGCTGGAGATAGATATTTAAAAAGATATCTAATGATTGAGACTTTTTTGGATTGCTTGGTTTTGGGGTTTTTTTTGTTACAGTGTATCTGTTTAGCTATAGGATGTATCCATTATCTCTCTGAGTTTTTCACATGTCAGTTCTGGAATAGAAAAATTCATATTTTTATTTTGTTTCTGTATGTATTAGGCAAAGAGAATGATTATAAAATAGCAAAACCCAGGAGATACACAGTTTTACAATGCTTTGAGATTTCAAAGCACAAGACAGTGGCATAAGAACATATTCAGGTTCATATCAGATTAGACCTATATTCAGCCAATTCATATATTGAATAAAATCGATTAGTAACAGGGTATTGACAATCTAAGGAAGAGCCTAAGGTGGAAGTAACATTGCACTGAAATTTTTACAGGGCTTCCTGAGTCGTAATGGTAGTTTTATATTTAATGATTCCAAGCCAAACTTTTTTCCATTAATTTTACCTGTCAATTTTGAAACATTGTAAAAATTTACAAGTACTTTCTCACCTTAATTTGCTGTGTGAGACCTTATGTTTGTTTACCTTCCTTTTTTTGGGTTTGGGTTTTTTTGTTGTTGGTTGTTTTGGTAGTAAGTCATTCCTTTACTCTGTGTAACAGAAAAGAGAATGAACAGTTTGTATGCACCTTCTTCAAACTGCTGAGAATTTAATAGATCTCTGTTATATCTCTCTCCTCTATTTATCTCTCATCCAGACTGAAGCATCCTTGACTGTTTGGTAGTTCCAGGTGCAGAAAAGCTGTACAGAAGACTAATATGTTAGGTGAAGTTTAATAATCAAAAAATAATTTAATAATCCAATTTAATAATAATTTAATAATCAAAAAAGGCAAGGCTGCATATTTTAAGCAGTTGCATTAAAGAGATCCATTGGCTTCTAGAGTTCTCCCAGGCATTGGCTGGTATTGCTTGTTGGAGATCTACTCAATACTGCAGTGCTCATTTAGGTGGTATATACATCTGTGAGTCTGCTCTTATAGTTCTTCCTAGAAATGCAGGTTTGATAAGACACAGCAGATCTCCATGATTCAAATGTGATCTTTGTGGTAATTCAATATTAAAAAAATATCAGAGTCCCTTTAACTTTTCCCTTTGATATGCACATACCTAAATAGTGCTAATAAACACTGATGTTTATTAACTGACATGGTGTGCTATTAACAGTGACACTTCCAAACTTAACTTGTTGCTGACAGGGGCTTTACTGCTTGATTCAATTGTTCAGACTTCATATTTTGGAAGTATTTGTTTGGTGGTTCCTGTGAAAATGTAGATGGAAATTAACAATGAAAGTAGAAGGAGAAAAAAAAGAGCTTTATTGGATTGTAAGGTTTGAGGGTTTTTAACAATACAGAGTAAAGCAGAATTAGGGAGATTACATTTGTTGGCAGATGTCATGCAGGATTTTCAATTTCCCAATTCCTAGCTTTATGTTGAATCTTGTTAAACAAATACTACTAAGCTCTCAGTTTCCAAATTAGAGCTGGATTTTAAATACAATGTTGCCTGCTCTTTCTGTATATAATCTTATACAGAAGTTACGGATTTTATGTTTTATGGATTCTATGTTTAATGGATTCCACAAACTATGGGAAGGTGAGAAGCAGAGTTAGTCATTCCACAGTTCCCATCTTGCTGTGATTCCTTACCACAACACATCCTTCTTGGGTGTGCGGTGGAAGAACTGGTGTTAACACTCTCCCCCAGCTCTTTGGAGAGTTTAGCAAGATCCACACCTTCTCTGAATGACTGTGCTTTGATGATAAGTATTGTGACGTGCATAATGGACAGAATACTTACTTAAAAACAAAAGAAAAAAGCCCCCAAAAAACAGAAAAAAACCCCATAAAACACAATGCTGAAATTTGAACCCTGGTATTCTGTAATACTTGCATTCAGAATAAAATCACCCATGTGATTTCATACACCCATGTGTATGTGCAGAAGACTGTCCTCCATGGACATTTCTGTGTCTGCAGCAAATTTCTACAGGCTGTTTTCATGTGGCTTGCCTACAGGTGATGGGGTTAATTCTCCAGTAGGATCCGACTGGGATGCTATACGCAGGACATTAATTAAAACATTTAAGCTCACAAATTGAACGGAGCACCAAAGGAACTGCCTGGGGGAATCTCTACAACCCTTTAAAATTCCCACGTGGACAGCTCACATGCCTGCAGTTCTTCAATCAAATAATTAATTCTGACAGAAAGTGGCTCGAAGATCAGTCAGTTGCTTAGCTTGAAGTCAGTCCCTTGTCTCCAGCCAGTCCATTAGCTCATCTGTGTAGAAGACTGGTCTTGGAAGTCCTGGGCTTCTCAGGGAATTCATTGCTGAGTGTGAATGAAGGCACAGCTGTGACATCCAGCTGCAGCACTGTTGCAACAGCGGACAAACTTGAACTTCATACTTGGAGTTAAACTTCCATGGCTTGTGTCCCTAAGGAAAACAGGGAAGGGGGCTCAGCATGAGGGGACATGGAAATGCAACAGTCAGGGCTTTCTGCTCCTTCAAATCTCCTGCATACTCTTACCTAATATCTGCAATCAAATGGCTAGTCCTTCTGCGAACCTAAAGGACTTTGGCTTCTTCCATTCTACTCACTAATGTGAAAAGTCTATTTTTAGTCGCTGTAAAAAGACTCAATGTCCCATCATATTCTTTCTTCAGGACCTCCTGGTTTAAGGGAAAATTCTGGATTCCTCTTAATTATAGAATGGCTGGGGTTGAAAAGGAACCTTAAAGATGATCCAGATCTGATCTCCCTGCCATGGGAAGGAACACCTTTCCTAATAGTTGTGCTGGCATTATTGGAGGTCTGTCTTCAGGTTTAAGGGATTAGATAGTGGCTGGAAGTTATTTTTGCTAAATTAAGTGAGTTTTGCCACTTATCAGCCTAGTGAGTGCAGAAAACTGAGTATGACAAACATCAGTGAAATCTTTTAGGACTGTTACGTTACTGAGAGCATGTCTCCTTGTTTGTCTTGAAAGTTAATTTTGGAATAAAATGTCCATTCTTTATGCTGGTTTTGGCTGGGGTAGAATTAAATTTCTTCACAGTGACACAGATATGGGTCTGTGTTTTGGATTTGTGACCAAAATATTGTTGTGGTCACAAAAAATAAAGGTGTATGTTAGCTGTTGCTGAGCAGTGCTTACATGGAGCCAAAGCCTTTCCTGCCTCTCACCCACCAGGGAGCAGGCTGGGGGTGTGCGAGGAGCTGGGAGAGGACACAGCTGGCACAGCTGACCCCAGCTGACACAAGGGATATTCCCTATCTTTGTGCTCAGCATATGAAGCTGAGGGAAGAGGGAGGAAAGGGGGGACATTTGGAGTGATGGCCTTTTCTCATCCTGGTAATCTGTTAACTGTGATGGAGCCTGGCTTTTCTGGAGATGTCCAAAGGCCTGCCTGCCCATGGGAAGTAGTGAATAAATTCATTGGTTAGATTTGTTTCTCTGCATGGCTTTTGCTTTACCTGTTAAACTGTCTTTGTATCTTAGTGCATGGGCTTTCTCAAATTTACCCATCCAATTCTCTCTCCCATCCTGACATGATGGCTGCATGGGATTTAGTTGCTGGCTGGGGTTAAACCACAACATTATATCAGGTAACTGCCTTCCTACTGAAATTTGCCCACGTTTTATATGGGGTTTTAGGAAAACCTACAAATTCCCATTTGCTCGAGGTTGCTGCTTAGGATTACGGTTCTTTCACTGGTAGATTGGTGACAAGATGCCACGTATGGAATATTTGTTATCTCAAAAATATCTTGCAAGCCTTGTATTCCCCTGGGAATGTGAGCTCCTATTTACTACACTGAGCTTCAGAAACAGGTTTATAACATGCCACAGCTGAATTATCGTCAGACAGGAATGCTGGTTAAGTGCATGCCTTGCTGTCAACAATTTTAGTTGACACAGTAGCTTTTCTTTTAATCTGAAAAAAAATTAAGTTTAACATAACCTGGAAAGTTGACCTTTTCCTAATTGGCTGATATGCCTGGGAAATGCAGTACCTTGTATGCTAGAGAAAGAACACAAAGTCTGCCAATGAATATAAGTTGATAGGAATTGCCACACATGTTTGCCTAGATTAAGAGTGTGTGATATATTTAAGCAATTAGCTGTGTCTCTATTTCTGGTTTAAAGGCCTCCATAACTTATTTTTTTTGTTTTGTTTTTCTTTGTATTGTTTGGTCTGACTAGTCTCCTTGTAATTGTTTTATTTTTATTTTTAAATAGCTGATCCCAGTCTTGCTGCTCTGTCACTAATTGGTTTTGTTGCTGAAGTAGCATGATCTAAGATAAAACATTCTGTACTTGAAACAAGGACCTCTCACATATGCTTCACTATTACTAGGGACATACTCCCTTACATTTTTAAAAAATGTAGAAACCCTTCCTTTAATTGGCAAACTCTTTTGAATTAGGGCAGAATGTATTCACTGGTCTGTGAGGCTTTTTCGGGATTGAATTTTTGTATAGGTACCTCTAATGACTGATGGTGTAGCAATATTAAATGTTGGTGTCCCAGTTATGCAACATTTTATAGAAAATGTTTCCAGAGTTTGTGGAGACACAGAGTAATGTGTCCCTTATTTCCTAACTTCCATAATCACTTCTCTTAAGCAGTTTCAAGTTCGCAGCCCGCAGCCAGAATTCTTTGCATTTATTTTTTCCCCTCCTCCTCCCCTGTTCCATATGGCTGGGGTCTTCATGTGTCATCCCTCCAACTCTCCACCAGGTTTTATCCTTAAGAAGCTTCTCCTGATTGCCTCCTCTCCTCCATTCACACTTCTCCCTCCCTTGGTCTTCTACCACCACGGTGAGGAGCTCCATGTATGAATCCCTCTCCCTGATGCTGTTTAAACCCCTCCCCTTCTATTTTCAAGCTCCCCACCCCACCTCTTTTCAGGGGTCTTCTTTGCTCCCCTGTTGGGATGTCCAAAAACTCAGATGTACCTCCATACAAGAGTTTTCGCTGATTTTGCCTTCCTTGGGTCATGTGGATGTCTCCTATTCCCCACCTCCTTAGTGATGGTGTCCACACACAGAGAAGTCTCTAAAGGTTCATTCAACTAAAGGATTAAAGCTTTTCTTTGGACAACTCCTCCTTTTCTGACACACTTTCTCCCATTTATCCTCTGGGAAGGGGAGACCAAAGTCTTTATAGTGCCTTCTAGTATTACCTAAGAGACAGTTTTCCTTATTGAACAGAATTTTTTTCTCTAAACAATCATCAAAAAGATTCACATTATAGGGACAAAAATTGAGGTATAGCTGGTGAATCTGTATAGGAAATTCTTAAAAGTTATGGAAATTTTGTAAATATGAACAAAAACAAAGGTTTTATTTTTTTGTGTGTGCATATTTTGGTTAAGCTGTTTTCACTGAGTAACGTAATGAGAGTAACAATATTTTAATGAAATTGAAGTTGTTTTTTATAAAGAAATGGAGGAAATCTGGTCTGGGTTGAGCAGCCAGAAGAAGACACTGAGTAGGTTAAAAATGTGTGAATCAGAAATCTGTATAGGTTGATAGGAATTGATCTGAAACTTATTGCCAGAAACATAAACATGAAAATGCCTCCCACAAACACATCTGTACTTGCAAATGCACCAAAGCAAGTATGTCAGCATATAGAACAGAAGAAACTTTGTTTTTTTAATTGATGGTAGGGCAGTTGCTCAGAATACCGATTATCTCAAGTGCAATAAAGACATTTTTCCAAGCCTAATCTAATCTTGCATTGACAGCACTGTACTACTACACTGCATAATGGTAGCCACTGCAGAAATGCTGAAGCTGGCAACATCTCACACCAGCTCTGGAGTCATGGAATATATAACATCCAACTAAGTAATTTAATAGCAATGGAACTGAATTTGTATGATGCCGCATCAAAACTGTTTTCCTGCTGAGAAATCTTCTATCTTAGGTGTAATGTTACATTTTTGTTAGAACATGTGCACCATGCTGAGCCACCTTGTGCAGACACAGGAGTTTGGTCAGCATTAGCTTCAGGACCTCAGTGATTTGCAGTGTGGTGGAAGGATGCCCTGTGGAGTCCCTTGTTTATACATTAGAGTGCTTTCTCTGACTCTTCAAAAAAAGCTGTGTTTATTGAGTGCACCACTGAGAAGTCAGTGTGATAATACTTCCCTTTACTTTCATGTTTATGATGAATTATAAGTTATCGATATTCTCAACAGTTAATTGCTGTTAAAAGTCTCTGAGTCACCTAAATCTAAAAACAAACTTATTTTCTGTTCTTCAGCAGAACATTCATCTTTGCTCAACTGCATTTTGACAAGACCCCTGCAATATTTTTCACTTCCACAGGACAGTGTCCCACTGGGAGACATCAACAACATAAATACTGGACTGGGAAAAAGAAAACAAAAACAACTAAATTGTTTTTCTTTATGTTAATATCAAGCTTTGCATTTATCTTCTCCCCTCTAATTCTCTAATTCATATTTCTGTGCCTGTCATCAAGCAAACAGTATACAGAATTTTGCAACACAGTGAACTGATAGTTGAGTTGAGTTGTGCAGAGAGCCAGGCTTTTGTGATGGGAGAGTGGTTCCTGAAGGACATAGTAATCTCTGCATTGTGTTTGTATGTAATTCTGCTGTGACTAGACAGATGGGTGGCTATAAATGAAGTATCTTCCTATTCCCTCTGAGATGTATGTGTTAATGTCCTTCTTTAGATGTTCTGTCATGGCAGTGCACACAATTAGCTACAGAATATTAGTTACTCTGCAGGATGCAAATCAACATCTTCCTGTAAGTGTGGTAAAGGCACAAACTTATCAAATGGTATGAAGCTTGTATTAGTGATTTGGTTGCTCATCAGCTGAGTCAGGGGAAGAGAGTATAACAAATGGACAGTCTTATGTTTGTTTGTAATGAACCACAATTTAATGTTTGCATCTCCTTGCCCATTTAAATGCAAAAGAGCACATTTCACTTTGCAATATACCACATACACTGATGTACAACTTCAATGAAATATCAGTTTCTTCCAAAGCTTCTCACTGAGGTGTAATAGCATCACAGTGGAGAATGACATTGTGGTTAAACACCAGTAAGGATCTAAGTCAGAAACAAACTCTTCTTTAATGTTCTTGATATAAAGAGAAATACATTCTCCTGTTAACTTCAATATTTTTTTCAATCGGAAGGATTTTCCTGAAATTCTTTGAAACCTTAGCAACACCAATAGGTGTCTGACTTTTAGGAGGTACCTGGGCAGATTGTAGTAATTGAAAAAGAGAAGAGTTTGATTAAATACCTTAATCTGATGTGTGCATATAAAGAAAGACCTGATCTCTGCCAAAGATCATCAACAGACTGTGGATCTGTCACTTTGTTCTCAGACAAGAAATCTTAACTCATTTATGTTGTTAAATCTGAATTTCAATTTGAATGCCTAGTGGCATTGCACTCCTGAGAATTAAACTCAACTGGGACCTGAAGCCCAGGATATGACCTAATTTTGAAAGTACAGAAGGCCTTTGATGGCCTCTGTAAAATTCCTACTTTTCTCAGTCATTGTGAAAATTTAGGAATTCTGTTCACACTTATTTTATTGTGAGCCATGTTGTGGAAAGGTCTAGATAACTCTTCTTGCATCAGTTCTGTCTTAAGCTGTTAAGTCATCTCACATTTCTTAGAGAAAATAAAATTAATAACCCTCTGGAGGAGCTAATTTATCTCTATTGATTATAAGGTAGCATAAGGATGACAGGCTAGACGGAAGTGTCTGAAAGCTGCTTGTATAAATTAGTGTTTAATAACCTTACCCTTGAATGCAGTAAAATCTTTAGTGATAACAGTCTGTGTCTTCATCATCCATTTTCTGTTAGCATTTCACACAACAGAAAAATATCCCAAAGCCTGAGTATGGCTTTTGGGAGGGCTAAGTCACCAGCATAAATCATAAATCATAATACAAGTTTGTAACTTTGTTCAAACACCTTTTTCATTGCATGTGGCAGTACCCATAGCCCTAAACAGGGCTTCCTCACACCTAGTCCAAGATAAGACTTCTGAATATTTAGTTCTGCTTTAAGCTTTCCCCTGATGTGTCATGAATCATTAAAATTTTGCATCCAAGTAATACAATTTATCTCATATTAAGCTTCTAAAAAAGACAGACAATATTATGTTGTTAACAATCCACTTTTTTGTTATTTCTGCAAGAAATTGCTGATATTTCTTGATGACATTGTAAAATAGGAGAGAGAAAATACACTCATAGTTTTTAAAGTGAAAATGCCTGGTAGATTAAAGTCACTGTGTTTTCTAAGCACTTCTCTATATTTTTTTTGTTTTAATTATATTTATTAAAAAAATCTATCAGAGTTTTGAGGTTGGTTGGTTGGTTTGGTCTGTTTATTTCTTACATGCTTATTTTGCAGTATACTTGCATTTGTTTTGGAAGAAGATTCTGTTCTGTGATTGTTGAAACAAATAACCATGTTTTCAGAGGCAAAAGTGTTCCTTCCAATGACAAATTATTTTTTCTTCTACTAATAATCTTCTGCTAATCTTTCTAATATTTGTTGTTGTCCTGTGGGTAAAGAAAGCTTTAGCATTACCCTACTTAGTTACATTAATGCAACACTGTAAAATTTCTGTTGAGTTCCTTCTAAGATTCTTCAGTGAAGAGAGTTCTTGAAAGGGAATAGAGCTCACCCTGGCCCCAAGCTTCTCCCAGCACAGATAGCACTGAAAGCAGTGAAGCAGTGTTTACTTAATTAACTTAAGCATTACCATCATCTTGTGTTGGATTTTCTTCTCAAAAAAAACCCCAACAAACCAAAAACCCAAAAAAACCCCAAAAAACTACAATCCCCCAAACAAAACAAGAAAATCTACATTCAAATCTAATTGCTGTGATCCCTGTGATCTTTTTCATTCTCTAGAGTATTTGTTCAGCTCAAAAGCAGGACTGCTAAAACAGAAGCACCTGCAAGAGTTGTCTGCAGGAATGAATTTTCTCTGCTCATAACAGAAGTGGTTTCTCATGCAGTCTGTGCTGAAATTGGTGCAAGTATGGCAAACTGAAGTCTACACTAGTAAGACTAGAATATGTAAAGCTCTTCATTTCTGCTAGGATCCACTGAATGTAGTCATTTTGTACCACCTCAGCCTTCATTTTGTATGGGTGAAGTCAGTGTGAATCACTACTTTGGAACAAACTGGGTCTATTTCCGTTCAATCTGAATATGGGTAAACAGCCTCATGTAATTTTTAAATATGTTGCTCCTAGTATAGATAGTGTACATAAGCTTTGTCTAGGCATTACTAGCCAGGCTAAAAGTAGCAAGTCATCCAGTGATTCTTCATTTAATTCTTCGAGTGCACATAGTCTGGTAGTGAGTATACTGTGCTGAATTTGTCAGTGCAGCCTTTGCATTCATTTCTCTTGCCTGACAGCAGCTTCATTCTCTTGCTTGGTCTTTGGCCAACTCAAATTAACTACTTAGACTGAGGCGTCTATTACAAGGATTGTGCCAGATCTGCATAGTATTGGCAAGTTTTTGGAGACCTCCTTGTGCCCTAGAGGTCTAACATGTTTAGCTGATTATAAGTGACTGTTAGGAACCCCATTCCTGATCCCTACAACCATTTGTTCTGGCTGTAATTCAAAGAAAGCCCTTCCTCTGGCAAAAGGAAAAAAAAAAAAGGAGAGACAAAAAAAAGAAAAGAAAAAAAAGACTGTTTCAGTTGGAACAACCTCATGTCTCTTCCTTTGAGTGTCAGTATATTATGAATAGATGTCTTTTATAAATACAAAATCTGTTGAAGAACTATGGCAAGCTCAGTTTTGTATCCAGATGACAGACTTACACTGTATTCATGAAACATGATTTCTGAGCTTTGAAGTTCAAGTTATAGGTCACTTCCATTAGCAAATTCAGAACAAAAGTTTGACTAGGATTGGTTACTTCACAGAAAACTTTTTAAGTTATGACAGGCAGTCTGCTGGTCACTTTTTCAGTTCCTCTGATGCTTTTCTACTGATGCCTTTGATAACAGCTAATCCTACAAAGGTTTAATGCTGTTTTTAAAGTCAGCTTCTTTTTCTCAGAAATCACCAGATGCTGCTTTGATCCCCTTTTGCACCTCTTGTCTTTTAGTCTTATTTAAAATTACTGTGTCTGTTTTGGAGTTTTTTAAACATGCTGGCATCTGCTCTTTTGTGGTTCATCAGAAAAACCTGCTCACAGTTTTATCTTCTTAAAAATAAATTCCATGTCTCCTACCAGCATTTCCCTTTCTTGATGTGAGAAGCTAGCTAGTAATTAGAGTCCCGAGGATCCTTTTGTTAGAGGAGAAAATGACAATGAGGTTGAATCTCTCTTTGTACTTCCTTTGTGAAATAAATAGGGTTGTGTCAAAGTACTGTTCCTGAAGCACAGTATGTAAGGAGATGTGCTTTTATTCGCAGATTCCATTCTTCCACCTGGCTGCTTTGTTGCCTGCTGCCTCTGCTTCACTCTGCATTTTTTTTAATCACCCTACTTCAGAGATGGGCAGGCCTTCATGCCATCCAGCAGAGCTGTCAAAGCCCCGTGTCCATCTCTGCCTGGCACCTGCCTTTGCGCAGGGAAGTGGCCTGGGTTTGTTCTGGCCTGAATTTCCTGTTCCAGCATTCTCCTTCCCAGGAACTGCTCAGGGCCTGTCCCAGCTGTCAGGGAAACAGAGCTTTGATAACAGCTCTCTGTTCCCAAGTCATTTCACCAAAGCATAACCTACCTGAGAACCTATTTTGGGATTGGGCAAGATGACCTGCAGAAGTCCCTTCCAACCTCAGCCAATCTCTAACTGGTTTTGGGACTGTGATCAAACACTGTAGAGAAGTGGGAAATGTGGCCCTCAGCTATCCCCATAAAAAGTGGAAACAGATACACATCTCCAGACAATGACCTACTGAAGATCTAATTGCTCTTAGCAAAACACTGCCTTCCTCCTTGCTGACAGCAGTGGAAATGTCCCAACTACCTCCCTGTCAGCACTTCATTTAGGTTGTATGACTCTCCCTTGATCTCCAGGTATAGATGTAGGTATTGGAGTATAATATAATTATATAAAAAAACTATAATATCTGCATGAATTTGAAGGGACATCTGATTTTAAAGGACATGTTTGAACTATTCCAATTGCACAGTGAAATGAAACAGTGGAACTAGGAGCTGTCTATATTAATTTGTCTTCTCATCTGGTCTGATGACTAAATAAATGCGTCTTCATCCCCTCCTTCATACCCGAACTTTAGTCTATTCTGCTAGAACATTTGTTTCTGTTTTCTAGTATTCTGCACATCTTTTGATATTAGGAAATTGTCTTAGTTGGTTTGTGTACAAAATAAAAAGCAAATACTAAATAATCTGTAGACTGTTGGAATAAAGATATGCTGTCTTAATAGACAATTTAGAGTATAAATTTATATAGTTTAGATGAATATTCATAACATGAATTTCTTTTTCATAATACCCTATCTTGGTAATTTGAAAATAGAAATCAAATTTTAAGTTATATAAATTTTTCTGTATCTATTGGTAATACTTCAGTCTTGAAAGCAAAGCGAAGAAAAAAAAGATTGCACTCAATTCTTAAGACACTTCTGTTATTTCAAGCTTTTCCCGGTTCTATGCTGGAGTAAAACCAGTATCTTTGGAATGAAAACAAGAGTATAAAGATGAAGTTACATGTCTGAATCGGGAAGAACAGCCATATCAGCCTGTCTCTAACACCACGTATGAGGTCTGTGACCAGCTGCCTGCTGGCTGTAGGTAGTAGGTCTGTGTGTGCTCCCTTTCACTGGCAATTGTAACTTTGTTAAAAGCAACACCTCATCTGTCTGGAAAGTTTCGGTTCTGCAAGCCAAATGAGAAATGAGTTTTGATTGAAAGTTCCAACTGCCTTCATCTGCAATGTCTTCCTTTGAAATGCCATCCTAATTTATCATAGAAAAATGGACATCCATGCTTTTATCTTTTGCTGCTTTTAAATACATTTTAAGTATCAGTTTCACATGCTACTACCTTGAAAGACAAAACCAAAAGCTGCTCCTTTAAATTTCTTTTTGTAGCTTCTCCCCAGTCTTTAACTGGTTTTAGTCAGTTGTTCTGTTTCCATGGAGCTGTATGAATTAGTAGACATCTGGGTAGGGAAACAAGAAAAGAAGTACAAAACCAGAGCACGTATCTTATCTGACATTTTCAGACGAAAAACACAGTGTTTCCTTTCACTATTGGGAGTGTAAAAATGGGCACATCTTGAGTGTTTTGAAAGTTTCAGTTACTCTTCAGGCAGAAGGATCATTACCGGAGCACTTCAGCTCAGCTCTTTTCTCCCCACTGATTTGTAAGCGATCAGCAGATTATGGCAGCTGCAAACAGGGTCTAGATTTCATCCCTTTTGTTGAGAGCAAAATAGTTCCCTTTCAGCAAAAATAGCATTAACAATACTTCTCTATATTTGTGATACTTCTATAATCTTTTTGTTGTTGAGGACACTCTGTTACACAAGAGTTTCCTTGTCATTCAGGTATGCTGTGGCACGATCACAGTGGAAGGATTCATCAATGAATCAATGAATCAGTCAGTCAATCCACCTCTGTATGCCTATGCAGTAACTCATCAGTTAATGAGTGTGCTTATTTAATTTGCTACTTGCCCCTTGGCAGGTTAGTAAAAGTGCCATTGTGGCCCCCATAAATTAAAAATAGTATTGTGCTAATGTAGCAGCAGTTGTGATTAATCATTCATAAATTCTTATTTATGTGATTATTCTTCTGACTGTGATGTAAATGATATTTAAACTCTAGGATCTATTTTTGGGAAACTTAATGACAAAGAAAGAACTTCAGTTTAATCTGAGGTGAATTGTATCTCCAAAGGATAAAGAGAGAAAAATAAAAGGAGCCATGATCCACATCCTATTCTTTTCTTCAAGTCTGTGGACCATTACATAGTGAAAAGATTAACAATTTACCTCTAGAATAACAAGCTTCAGATTTTTCTGCTTCAAAAATGCATTTGTTCTCTTCTCAAGTACTTGAAACTACACAGATGACTTTTATGTCCTTATAGCCCTCTCAAATAATACAGAGAGCTACACAGAAAGCAAAAGGGTGGGAGTAGTATCCATTAAAAATAATTCAGGACAGAAATACCTAAGCAGAGGTGACAAAGTAAGACTCTCTGTGTATATCTGTACTTTCCAGTGATTTCTTGCTGATTCTAGTAGGAATTATCTCTTGTAGCAAGGTAGGGCTCTCCCTGCTGCCCTGACACTTCCACCCATGGAGGATGCAAAGAAACCTAGAGGTATTTTGTTGCTGACACATATATAAAGGAGGTACACACAATCTCTCTTTATTTCTGGGATTTGGAGTAATACCATCTGGGATGCTGGAAGGTGCCAGATTAAATTTATATTTTAATTATATCTTTATTTAAATTTTATTTCATTTAAGCAGCATTAAGCAGGCCAGAGCATGTCCCTTGACCCTGAATCTAAAGCCATAGTACAGCTTTGCCTTCCAATTCCATTCTCTTTTCTCCTCATATTCCTCAAAGAAAAATGACCAAAAATTTTGCTGAAAAATGTGTCAGTTGCTCAATGTGTCATGTTTCAATTGCACTCACTTCTTAGCTCTCATTAGTTCCTGGAGAATTGTATCAGAAATACAGGTTGGTGGAAAGCACTAAGTGCTTTGGAAGAAGTGTTGAGATGACACATGCAGTAAAGAAAAATTTAGTTTTGAGATGACACATGAAGTAAAGAAAAATTTAGCTACTCAAATTTAGTTTTGACAGCCCTCTTAGGGTGACTATCCAGAGTATTTTCCCTATATTAAAAGCAGTGAAGACTTGAACCCCAAGAATATACTTCTTCTAAGAGCTGGCAAATACTTTAAGTATACAGTAAATTTATATCTCTTCTGTGGGAATTACCAGACCTATAATGGGTACATGATTTTTATGAGGAGTCTGCAAAGTGTTAGCTGCTTCTTCTGCTTTGGGTTGCTATGAAAAATACATGTTGTTTTTCTAAAGCAAATGCATTATATAACTATGCTATAAGAAAAAAAAACAAACAGGTTTTCTCTTCTTGATTAAAGGCAGCACCTCACACTTGTCCTGCACTGCCCACAGTGCAATTGCAGGTCCTTCATACACTCTCCTTTTGAATTACAAGCACTACATCCTTTCCCATTAGCAGCATGAGAACAGTGGGGTTTTGGTTTTTCTTCCTATCAGCTTAGAAAGAATATGGACTCCTTTTCCCCAGCTGCTATTTAAAGGAAAAAAAATTAGAGATATAATGTAATTGCCAGCACTGGAGTCTTGCCAGGATGCTGGGCCTTTATTTCCTTGATTCCTTAAAAAAACTGTTCTAGGACCATCTGATCATAAGCAACCAAGACCACAGTTCCATATCGGGCATGAAGGACTCTGCCTCTAGCAACACAGAACATCAGTCTGGGCATTTCCTCAGAGCTGACTCAAAAATGCCCCCTAACATATTTTCTCTTGGTTTTGTTCGTTTGAAGGACTTTTTATAAATTTTGTGATGTGTATAGAGCTTGTCGAAATATCTTAATAACCAACATATGTACGTTTTACAACACACTGTTTTACAGCCAGTAAAACAGGATCAGCCAGTACATATAATCCAGCCTATACTCCTTAACACCATTAAGGAGTGTACTTCTGGAGTGTGGAAAATTTAGGGCAGTATTCTTTTCTTTGTTCATGTTGAGTTCATGTGATATAAAGTAGAATGAAAATGGTATTTTAATTGCAAGGAGTTTTAAAGACATTCATGTTCAATAAACAAAGTCAACAGCAAAGAACTGTAAATTAGAAGCAAATGTCCCATCATATTATCCTGGCTATAAAATGTGTCAGAGACTGTTTTAAAACATACTGAGAAAAGCTATAGCCACGCTCCAATGACAAAGCTGATCAGCATCTACCAATAAAAAAAAATAAATTACTCCTGTGAAATTTGAATATCCTTACAAGTTTGGTGTAGCAAACCCTGTTACTCTTGTGCAAAAATGACTCTGATATTTCAAAGAGGAGGAGAAACAAACAACAAACAAACTAAACAAAAAAACAGCAAAAAAACCAAACAAACCAAAAAAACCCGAAGGAAGTGAAGGAAATTGACTGGGCTTGCTCTTAGAATTATTTTTATAACATATGTCAAATAGTTGACAAAATAGAATAAATAAAACATGGTTCATGTGTCAGTTCAAAGAAATACTTTTGTAAACCCCTGAGTTGAGGTGTCTAGGTGGAAGGAAGCATATATATGTGGAAAATCTTTCCATCCTGAACTATAAACAGGTCCAGTTTTTGCCCACAAAAGGGATCCCTCTTAATAGAATATTAATTGCAGAACGCCTAAAAACTATCTTTATTCGCATACTAACTAATTAGAGGAAAACACAAAAGTTACTAGATAGAACATGTACTTGCTTATAATTGATCTCATTGCTATTAATATGCAGAGGATGTGATGAAATCAATGATCTGCATGGGTAAATGAAATCAACATCAACATGATGACTTCATCAACATGAGAACAAAATCAACATCAGCAAGGCTTAGTGAAAGTTGATTTCTCAGGTTGTTTGCCATTTCAGAAATCATGCAATGTGGGTTTTCCTTCTTTAAACTTCCTGTCAAGCTGTTGACTATATAAAATAAAAAAATCCCAGTTAGTGGATGCCTGGAGAGAAGGAGATGTACATCTCCATTATTTTCCTGTGTCAAGGACTGTGCATAAGGAGGTTCCTTTCTTCATATGAATAATCTGTAATGATCTTAACCCTCTATTTATTCTACTTCCCTTACTATTGACTTTAGCTTAAGATCGGCTTGGTTTTGGTTTACAGTATGTCAGCTTTTATACATGTAGGGCAATAACAACATACGCTTGTGTAATAACCATTTTAAACAGGAGTTCCAGCACTTCTGTAGAACTGGTTTAAGACAGCTGTGGTAAGAATAGTGTTTCCAGTGAGATTAGAGGCTATGCAGTTGCCTTCAAAATCTCTTGAGTTTTTGGCTGGTGCTCGGTGCATTGAGAGCCTTTTTGAAGTGATGTTGGAAAGCAGTGGTCCCTTAAAAACTGGTTACATCATCTTTGACTTCAGAATTTAGAAGGATGAGATCCCCAGCTTATACTCAAAGTCCTTTAAAGAAGCTTGCATATATGAAAATATAACAGAATAAGATAGTATTTAATCTAAACTTTATAGTTATTTTTGGCAGAAATTTGCTGTAGCAATATGGTTATCCAGGCAAATTCTTGTCTGTTTGTATCAAACAAATTTAGATTATATTCCTCTTTGTGGGGATGTCAAGTTGAAAGCAGGTCAGAACATGCATTCACAGATGTAATTCTCAAATTTTCAGGATGTATGTAGGTGGCCTCCAATGACAGGGACCAAAATTTAACAAGCTAATAACAGATGAACAGGAAAAGTGGCATTCAGCAGAAATGCAATTATATGTTGTGTGAAAATTTTAATAATGTGGAAAACGAAGCCTGACAGCATGATGCTATAGGGATAGTAATACCTAGTTCCTCCATATGTTTAGTTGAAGTGAGGGTTGTTGTTAATACTACATTGCTGACTTTTAAACAAACTATAACCTAGCTTTGGAGCATTACCACAATATACTTCACAGAGGGATTTAACTGCAATAAAGATATATAAGGCCATTAATTGTTAGTGATTTCATTGTAGTTGTGAAATACTGCTTCACTGGATGAACAAAAGTAAAGGGCAAACAATGAAAGATAGGCTTTGATGAGAACCCACCTCCTCATTTACTCAGCCAAGGGTTGCTATCCCTTTATTACCCCGTACTTGAGGGCAAGTTCAGTGAACAACTGTGGAGACATTGGGAGCTGTTGTGGAGAATTTATTTGCCTTTGAACAGAAGGTGGGTGCAGTGTGGCAGAGGCTGTGTTCTTCTAAGTGGGTAATTCTCCTTTTGCAGGCTATTTAATACTATGTTTATTGTTTCATAATACATCTCCCTAGACTGTTTTTTGTTGCCTGTGCTCCTCTTGTCAGGAGTAAAATTTATAGAAGTGTGGCCCAGGAGAACCAATCTTATTTTGTGTAGTGACTATGCTAGCAGCCCACAGAGTCTTACTGGAGACTTGCAGAGAACAGTAAAATCCACACCTCTTCAGAAGCTAAAGGTCTGGTGACATTTTTTCCTTCATTGCTGTAAAATACAGGTAGTTGTTGTAAAAATAGACTCTTTCTTCCGGTGTTTTAACTCCAAAGCAAATCTCATAAAAGTTTGTAAAAGCCAGTTAGTCAGCTAAGTTGTTACATCCCAGTTTGACACTCCGAGTTTCTAACCTTGTAGGAAGCAGTTATTGCTCCTGCACTTCCTGAAATGTAAGAGGCATCTTGAGCACAAGAGAAAAGCTTGGTCCTGTCTTTGAATAATGCATTATATAAACTTAAAAGGCATGAGAAGATACAATAAGTTAGAAAGAGACTGACAGCGATACATTCATCCAGTTGAGAATGCAGGGGACATTTATCCTGAAAGAACCAGTGCTACTCAAAAAGTGGAAATAGGAGTTTAGCTCAGAAGGTAGACATGGGCTAGAGGGAGATAGTTTTTTTAGAAGACAGTTTATATTGAATGTGAAAGATATCTCTAAGTAAAGACACAATTTCTAAAGCTTGTGTCACCAGTAGTCTTATGTAATTCACATATCCTGCGGATGTGCTGTGTTACAGGAGTGTTTGAGGAATGTATTTTATTTATTCTAAGAGAAATTAATCCTTGAATTTTGATCTGCTTTATAGGCATGCAATTTCCTTACCAGGAAATGCATATGCAAATCTCTCAGAGAAAGAAAATTAAAACCCATAGATGAATATGAAAGTATCTGAAAAAAAAAGATTTTCTGATACAAAGTCAGACAGTGGGTTCAAATGGTCATCTAGGACTAGGTCTGAGTCATGTATTTCTCTTAACATTACTTTGGTTACCACTCAGTATTCTAAATTTATGGGATCTTATTGTGACGTTGATACTATGTACACAAGTAGATATAAATTGATAGTTGCAGTAAATTAGTGTGAATTTATACCAACTAACCCATTCTTCCTAATACTTTATCAAAATGGGGATTTTTTAAAATGAATGTCTGTTTATTCACTATAAGGATTGCTCTCAGAATTCAAATATTGCTTTCTTTCCTGAGAAGTGCAGCATTGTTGAAATATTGCTGAATGAATCTAAATTATCTAAAAATTCTAGCTAAATATCCGCTGACATTCTTCTGAGAAAAAAAATTTTAAAAGTTTCCAGATGTGGAAAATATTCTTGTTCCTAGATATATTTCCTGCCCAGCAATGCTCCATAGCTATAACATGAACTCTTAAGGAGGTTGATATACCAAATCTTGTAGTCCAGACAGAATTACACAGTGCCAAACATTTTATTAAATGATCAGCTGCATCCAATGAATTACAAAGATTCTGGCACTAGTTGTTTGGTTTTTTGTTTGTTGTTTTTTTTTTCTTTTAGTTGGTTTATTAAGAAAAAAGAATTAATATGAACTTTTCAATTGGATATTTCCACAAGGCATGCACATATTTCTTTCATAACTACCTAGACATTATTTAAAACATTTCTTTTAATAACTGGCTTTTAAGGTATTTCCATTCAGCTTTTCTCCTAGTTTTTTCCTTTCTTCTTTCATCTGAAGGGTTTTAAACAATTTCTAGAGGCAGTAGCAGAAGTTTCTTGTGATGTTACTGATAGCCTAGAAGGCAGTTTATAGAACAGCAATAGGAAGTATAGTCAAAAGTAGAATGATAAATTTAAATATTTTTTCAATAATTAATTACTATTAATTAATTAATAATTTTAAATTTTAAATTTCTTGATCTTCCAAAGGACAAATAACAATCATTTGCTAACCATGAGTTATCAATGGAATGGTTATTGGAGTGTTTTTTTAATTCTATCCCAAATCTCTGGGGCAAACAGTTGCCAAAAGCTATCTATGAAGCTGTTACCCTCTGTGTTCAGTTCTGGTGAAGAAGAGCAATTCCTCAGTGAGCAATATGCTCACCTAGTGGCAAATGATCAAATCAGTAATGGGAAAAGAAAAAAGAAACCCCTGAACATAAGATCAGACATTATCTGACACTCCCAAGTCATCATGAGTCTGAGCTTACCTTTCACATACTCATTGGTTCAGCTGCTGTCATCTGTAGGCTGCATCTGCAAAGGTAAATGCACACATCACTGAAGCATTCTCAACTCCTCAGAGGAGGAATGCAGGGTGGTCTGGCCCATGCCAGTCATGGCTGGGCTCCACTGAAGGGGTGATGATATTGTGGGAGACAGTGCTTGGCTGTGGGGGCTATCTGAGCCCTGCACGGTGCCCCATGATCCTGCTAGCATTACACTTACTTACTTGTGTATAGGCATGTGTGCACGTGGGAGGCAAAAGCTCTTTTCAGTTTAAAGTATTGTTTTGTATTACAGTGTTATTATAGCAACATGTACAAGGTACCATGCTAAAAGCCTGGCAATCCTCTTGTTCCTTATGTTGAAAGTAGAATCCAGTTGCTCACATGCTGCTGCACACTGTGCATAACCCCTGCTAGAGGCACTGACTTGCTTTCCTTGTGCTTGTAAACAGCAGTGGACTGCTGGTATTCATGCTCATATTTCCCAGGTAGGCTGCTCCTTTACATCTTTGCATACACTCACTCCTGTAGGGTGTGAGTAAGGGTGAGAGGAGACAGAATTTCTCCAGTAACAGTGTGAACAGTGTTGGAGGTGTTGGGTGAAGCTCATTGCCATCATTACCAGCAATCACAATTTTCCTGCCATGGCACCGTTCCCCTGCTGCTGTCCCTGACCTTGGTTGTGCAGCCCTCTGCTCCTGCCCTCACGTTTCACAGAGCTGCTGGCAGAACAGATGCATTGCTTACACAACTGGTTCCTGCAGCTTCAGTGGAAAAGGATGCCTTGTATGTGTTGGCATTGTCAAGTAAATCAAATGCTTCTTGGTGAAGTGGTGATACGTTAACTTGATTCTTAGGCTCTCCGGTGAAGCAGATCAAAGTGTTTCCTCCCTCCAAGGTGAACCCAGGTGAAGTTCAGGAGATGCTTCTTCCTGAGGACAAATCATTCCTCAGCCAGGACCATGCCAGGTTTGGTTTCTTCTGCCCTACACAGTCCTCTACGCATCCCAACGGGCCATGTACTTTGAAACACACCATATGTTCTGATGCCATATCCTTCATTCCCTTAGCAGCATGCTGTGTACACACGGTTCTGTGCTGACAGATTGCACGACAGCCTTCCTGTTATTTCAGGTATTCAAACTGAAACACCTTAAAGCCCAAACAATTATTTCTAAGAGGCAGAAAGACGGCATGAGCAAGTGGGACTGGACTGCAGGCTGTCGTACTTCCAGCCCAACCGAGTTTATTCACTGCATGGCCTGGGGCACAGGGATGTTTAGCAGAATAGATGTAGTTTTGTCCCTAACTGGCAGATGCAATTAATCTATCTGCTGCAGGATATTTACTTGCACAGTGTAGCTCTGTTAGCAGAATGATGTGAAAAAGTGTATCCTGTATCAGAGGGGGAGTAATAGCCTGACAGTGGCTCCTCTTTTCCTGCTGTCCACATTCCAGTGTAGGTGGTCAGTATTAGATCTTCTTAGACCTCCTCACCTCCCTATATCAGTGGGAAGAAGTAAGGCTTACAATCAAGACCTGAAAGAATAGCTGGTTTGAAGTCATGCTCACACATTATGCCTTTTAATTGCCTGATTTTCACAGAATGGGTTGCTCTTGCATGTCCACAGGGCATACCAGTGTCACTTTATGGTGCATCATAGCCCCATAGTGCACTCAGAGGGAAAACCTCTCATTAAAAAGATGAACACTGCCTGCTTTTCAGCACCTATTACTGTCAAGATGTCTGAAATATGCAATGCACATTCTTAATGGCTACTGACAAAGTACTTTAAAGCACATTGATGTTTTAAATGTATATTTAGACTAATGACAAGATGTAGCTGAATATTAACCTTTTGAGTCTTATCAAATCAGTGGTATAGCCCACACCCCCATCCCCCCCCCCCACCCGCTCCCAAATCCCACTCTTTTTTTTCTTAATGTTTTATCCATACAGTGATAAGTTAGGAAGAGAGTGAGGGTATTTGTTTAGCTGGACAGTGAAGAAAATCTTACTCTTCTAGACCTGCCAGCACTACTGATGCTGCCCCAGCTCTGGTGTTCCAGCTGGGCTCTCTCTGGCAGAATCCCCCTTAGCAGTAAGAGCACTTAACCACCTGCTGCTCACCACCCCTGCATAGCACAGCCCAGCCATGTGTAACCTTCACCTAAGGTTTGTTTTCTGCAGCTGCTGTAAAAGCACACTGCAAGGTTACGCTCATGCCCTCACTGCACTGGATGGATGGCTGTGAGAACAGTAGGTTTTACTCATGCCTTGAGTAGGACTAGCAGGCTCTGGGGAGGTACAGGTAGAAGGGCAGGTGATATTGATGGCAAGGCATGATGTGAAAAATCTGTCTGGGATTTTTCTGTCTCTGTGGGAGAGACTGAGGGCACAATTTGTCCTGGCATGCAACCCACGTATACCCATTTAGTTAGAACAGGGAACAGAACTTCGATTGCTCGACACTAAAAAGGAAAAGAGAGCCTGTTCAGTCTGAAGTACTGTTGGATGTATCAGTCCAAAGTAAGAGTTCCAGGTTAGAGTAATTTTGTCTAAACATGTGTCTGGGGGAAAAATTCTCTAGCTCCCCTAATTCCTTTGCCCTGTTGCTGAACGAACAATTGTTCTTGAAAATTTCTAGACCCTGCTTTCTGATACAGTTCACGCTTTCCTGTACTGCTGTGTGTTTGTAAAATAGGCCATGTTGGGACTTGCAGGCAATGGGTTCTAAGTCCTTGGATCACCTGTCGTAAATGCAGGATCACCCACCAAGATAACATGATGTGGAAGACTGCCTAGATTGTAGGTGATATTGGAGTTCAGACTGTTTGGAGATAAGCCTCGAAAATATGTGACTTGGTTTACATAGATTTCTCCTCCATTTTTTGTCTTATTAGAACTTTTCATCACACCTAGCTTTAGGAATATTTTTAGTATTCTCAAATGAGGAGATTATCTGCCCTAGGCCTTCTTAGTAACAGCTGACAGAGACAGGCATTTTTAACAGACAGACATTTTGTGCTTAAATGTAAACATTAAATTTTCTATTTTCTTTATCACTGCAGAGAAAAAAAATGAAGTGTTTTTAGAATAGGGATTATTAAAACATGTGCCCTGGGGACTTGCATGCTCAGGCTTGCTGTGGTGGATCATCTGTATGTTTGAATTCTCAAAGATAGAGAAGTAGGAGTCTTGTGACCTAGATGGATCCCTCTGAATATTAGTAAAATAACTCACAATATATGAATAATTGCTTTACCAGTATGGAGATTTTACATTTGTTGTGATAATAAAACATGAACATTCTAATCAAAGTATCTAGACTCTCATATAAGTGTATATGTGATGTTCTTATCCATTTTATTTTTTTTAAGTAGGGAATGGGAGGGACTTCAGTAGTATTGCATTCACTAGATATTTGAGAGTTACATTTACAATATTGGTGTTTATTTCCAGTCTCTCACATCCTTAATGAATAGTTTTCCTTTATGCAAATTTTTCTCCTAACCACTTTCCTAATAAAATGAAGAAGATATATGGGGTTTATTTTCAATACTATTTGGTTATCTTGCATCTCTATATGTCTAAGAACCAAAACAAGCTACACAGAAGGCCTCAGAGCATGCAAATTTCATTTCAAGAAACTCCTATTGCAAAGAATATCAGCGAAAGACTTGTTAACTGGTTAAAAATTGAAACAAAAATCAATATGAAGTTTGGATCTTTCAGATTATTCTCTTGCATTTTTTAAAAATTGTGGAAATCTGAAATTGCACTGAAGTTTTGTAAAGCAGTCATGCCAACACACCTTAATTCTGCAAGATACACTTTTTTAAAAAAACCTTACACATGTTGTTTACTGATAAGTTTAATGTAATTTCTAGATAAATGCCCTATTTCAAGCTAGAAGTATTAGGCATTTGGTTCCTGATAGAAATGATCATTTACTTTACCAGAAATTGGTGTTTCTCATTTAGTCTCCTATCTTGTGCAAATCTGTGTGAAGTTATTTACAATCTTCCATACTTCATTAACTGAAATGATTACCTGCAGGCTTCAACATTTAGTCAACTTTCTCTTGCAGTATACTAATGAATAGATCTACTTAGCATATTGACATTAACTGCCTCTTTCAGAAGAACAGTCTTTATTAAATACCACAGGATTTTAATTCATTTTTTTATTTACTTGATAAGTGACTCTCTCACAAGATTATGGTTTTTAATACTCTTTTGCATGCTAGGCCACATTTTGTTTGCATCTTTTTCTAAAAAGAAGCAGGCACTCTGCTGTTGACTCCGTAATCTACACTACAGTATATACTCACTGCAGAGGAAAAGTAATTTCCTTGTGCTGAATAGATAGACAAAAAGGACTTTCAATGAAATAGGGCCCTTAATTCATGATAGTTGCATGACTCAAGAAATGTGTTTTTAGTTTGGTTTGATTTTGAGGTTTTTTGCAACTGTACACACAAGGTCTACTCTAATTTGTTCCCATGTCCTGTCTCAGGAACTATGGACTCCTCTCCTTTGTAATGATGTTGCCCTTGTATTCCCTTCCATGATTTGTGGCTTCATGGTATAACCGAATCTGTAGTGAATAATCTTTTTACAGAGCTATCCAAGCTCCACTGATCTGCACTCGGTGATTTGCTGCACTTAAGATTCTCCCTAGGGATTTCAGTTTCTAAGGATCAGTTCCTGAGAAATGTCTTTAAGAGAGTTCACAACTCCTCTCCCACTGTTGAAGACTGACAGGAAAAAAAAAAAAAAACCACTGTGCTTGTTAACCATCTCTTTTAGATGAGTTTTTCTCCATTTGAATGTCACTTACTGTATTTTCCCAGGTGTATTTAAAAATCTCTCAAACTTACTTTGCCATTAGTTTTGTCTTACTGTTTGTCTTATTAAATACAGTAATCTGTGACATCCATTTTCTGTCATGTTCATTGGTCTTGATGAATCCTGATGTCTGCAGGGTTTTGCTTTCTCCTTTCTATTCCAGGGGTCATTAAGAATTTCAGTCTGCATAGTGATTTTAAGGCGAAGGAAATAGGAAGTGAGGTCAGTTGTTTCAGTGCTCAGCAGCAAACCCCTTTCTAAAGGAGGAACAAAGTAAAAGCATGTGCAGTACTTGCTGTCATCATACTTCCATCTTTCACTTTTCAACTTATCACATGTCAGATATAATTTCCTCTCACTGGAACAATACCTTCCCTTACAATGGGAGCAACTCTGGGTGTATATGCAGTTTGTTATCATTAACTTCTTAATGCTCACTCAAAACCAGGCACCATCAGAAATCTTTAGACAGAAATTGTAAGCCTGTTGCCCAAATGATATGAAACTAATGTGTGATTTATTTTACTCAGATCTCCATTTATTTGGTTTACATTTTCTATTTAATGTGTCCTAACTGGGATGGATGAAATGGGCAAACTTTATGAAAAAGAACTGGACAGTTTAATGTCTTGACCAGTTATTTCTTTCTTTACCTCAAGCTAGTATATGGCTGATCTGAGTCATGACATTTGCATGTGTTGAATTGATGGAAATTGTGTAGATTGCGCTAATATTTCTACGGCACACCAGGAGAGGAACCTTAAACCCACCTGGGATCCCGCAGGGATGTATCATATGTAGGGAAGAGGCAGGAGGTTGAACCTTTCCTACTAACTCTGGTTCAGTCCCGTTTTGGGCCTCAATCAGTCAGTAATGGGGCTCCTGTGCCTCCGCCTTGCACTCGCTCACTCTGCAAGAGAACTTTTGGCCGAGCTCCTGCTGACAGGGGCCTTTGTTCTTATGTCACTGAGATTGAAACCTGCCTATAAACGTGACAAATGTCTCCCAGGCATCATTCCCCGGGCTTCAATAGAGTTACACAAGGGATGATTTTGGACATATTCAGCAGTACTTTGTGATTTTATTACCTGTATGCATACAGTTTGGGGCACGTTTTTAATCTGCACAATCAATTTGATAGGTGTCCCAGAAAGATAAGTCACCTTTTGTCAGAATCATTGCTCTGTATATTCCACAGTTAAGAGACTATTAAATCATTTTCTCTAAAAGCTTAGCGATTTCCAACTTTGAGATTTTGCTTCTTTCAAGAAAATATAATGTCTAGTCCAGTAATTGTAATTTTTTTCCTCTTGATTTTTAATATATCCTTGAGGAACTAAATAATGCTATAGTTGCTTTAGGACCTAAGGCAGATGCAGTTTATTGGGCCAAAGACCAGAAATGTGAAAGTTCTTTTTTTCTTAGAGTGCTGCATTTCAGGGTATTTGTTAGATTGTTGTCTGACATCCACCAGGCTTGTGACTAAACCCAATTGCTGTATCAAGTCCTCTGTATGTGACCAGAGCCAGGAGTGAGCTAACAATTAAGCAATTAAATGGGTGTTGAGAGACTGAGCTTTCTCCTTGCCCTCTCGTAGTTTGCAATGTGAATGTACTCAATTATTCAATTCAAAAGCTTTTAAGCTGTGTCTGGATACGGTGTGCATTTTTAGGTCTATGAAGCCAAGTCGCAGATTTAGAAATCCTTTTGGTATCCTATCACTGAATAGCACTGCTTTACTGCTGAAAAATAATTACTGATACTTCTTGCTCCTCCTAGGGGTTGCTGCCAGGTTTGTCACACTGTGGAAATTTGGCCCTGATTTATTAATGTAAAGATGACAGGCAGTAAAACAAGGCTCAGCAAAGGCTAATTCATTGGTACTTTGCCCTTAAAACATTAAGATATGTTGTAGTATCCCATATGCTTCTCTTCCATTGACAGCTGCTAGGCAGCCAGGGGTGCTTGGACTTGCCTTTACAGAAGATATCTTTCTTTATTACAAGCAGATTTGAATTTGGGAATGCACCAAGCAGTCCAGTTCATAATATTCCCCACACAGTCATCTATGTAGCAGATGCTTTTTTGTCATGGTGGGTATTTTCATATTTTTTTTTGTTTTGGTTTTTGGGGTTTTTTTTAATTCTCTTTTTTAAGTATTATTTATTTTTTCTTTTTCCCAGGAAATTTAGTAGGGAAAGAGCAGTAGTAGCTCTTAGGCTATTTTGTAGCCTTTTCATAAATGACCAGTGTGATTTCCAGGGTAGAGAAGGTGCTTAATGTATTTTCAAGGTTGTATAGGCCTGTAGAGTCACCAAGTGCCAACACTCCCAAACTCAGACTCACAAGATACAATACATAAAGGATGATCTGTGCTGTAACACTTGTTTCTCTTCCTATCAGTGTTACAGCCTCTAAATCCCTCTGAGCTGCCTGAAAAGTGGATGTACTTCATCCAGGTACAGGTTGTGATAAGTCAGAAAATGTATTGCTTTTAGTGATTTTTTTTTTGTTGGAAAACTGCAAGGGAAGGTGCTACAAACATGATAAAGCACTTAATGCACCATATGCATAAGAAGGCAAAGCTGCTGGAGCAGAAGTAAAGGTTTTGTGACCATTAGCAGCAGCAATGCTGACTATTCATTAGGATTCTCCAGCTCACTGGTACACTGCATGGGAACAGTTTATTTTGTATTCTGGGTTTAATTACCACATTAGACCTTAGACCTCTCAGCAAATGAAAGCTTCCTGCCATTCTGACAGCTTATTTGATGGCAATGATTGTTAACCTTGAAGGCACCTTAAATGACATTTGAATAGTGTTTATGGATTTATGCCGCTCATCGTGCTGTTTTGCTCGCTCTCCATTAAACCAAACGAGCTACCTCCAGAAGCCTGTATTGATTCTTGACCACAGATCCCGGCTCTGCAGGATACCAGTCTATTCTTCAGAAAGGTCGTGCTCTCTCAGAAGTCTTTTTTTGCAGAAAACACACATTGCACTGCAGCCAAGAGCTATGCAGATGACCACGTAACCCAGTTTTAATGAAGGTTACTGTCCTTCTGCTCCTGCTACATCAATAGTGCAACACCTTTTAAAAAATGTATGCATACAGGATCTTTTCAAATTCAGCTTTATTAGTCTAGCAAGTAGCAGACATATTAAATCTGTTGTCATTTTGTACATGCTTCAGTGAGTTCTACCTGAATTTTAGGCATAGAAACATCTCACTTGGATTGAAGCTTTTTTTTCCTGCCCTTTAGCTCTGCCAGGCAACACTTCCTCCTATGTCTGTAATCTTTTCCTGTTTATGTTCTATTTCTTTGTCCTTGAAAGAAAATACTGGGAGAAGCCACTACTCTGATCACTTTTGACTCATCTTGCAAAGAAGAAATGTACCTTTCTAAATTCTTCTGTACTTTGCAGAGGTTTGAAGACTTTTCTGCCCTATAGACATTTGCATCTAGACTTCCTTTACATTTAGGAGCTCCATGTTCAAGAGGTGGTTTGTGGTACATATTTTACCATACAGCAACAGATAAAAGCAAGCAAGGCAGAAGAAAACAGATAATCATATTAATGACAAATACCTTCCTGGATTTTTTTTTTTTTTTTAGTCTCTCTGTATTTAAACAACAGGCATTTCAGCTTTGTAACCTCAGCTTTTTCTTCCTGTAAGAGGCTCTGCATCACCCATCTCCTAATATATCCTATCCAGAATAAACTTAACCTCTCATTTTCACAAAAAGACATGACTTTGAATTCCACTGTAAACTATCCAGACACTTCTGATGGACATTTCAAAACACAGGTACATTTTTTGCTTTCTAGGCTATACATACCAGTCACAAAAATGAATCCTTCACTTGTATGGCACAGATTCTGCTGCAGCTGTCTAGAAATGTGTCAAATTATATGTCCAGTTCTAGTCCCCTCGAATCAGGAGGGACATTGAGGTGCTGGAGTGAGTCCAGAGAAGGGAAAGCTGGTGAAGGGTCTGGAGGGTAAGTCCTATGAGGACTGACAGAGGGAGCTGGGATTTAGCCAGGAGCAAAGGAGGCTCAGGGGAGACCTTACCACATTCTACAACTACCTGGTTGTAGCCAGGTGAGGGTCAGCCTCTTCTCCCAGGCAATCATTGACAGGACAAGAGGACATAGACTCATGCTGTGCTAGGGGAGGGTTATATTGGACATCAGGAAAAATTTCTTCACAGAAAGGGTGATTGGAATAGGCTGCCCGGGGAAGGGCTGGAGTCACTGTCCTTGATGGTATTCAAGGAATGACTGGGCATGGCACTTAATGCCACAGTCTACTTGACAAGGTGGTGTTCGGTCATAGATAATCTCAAAGTTCTTTTCCAGCCTAACTGATTCTGTGATTCCATGAATCTGTGATAATACCATTTGCTAAATTATTTTATAATCCCATTCCACTTCACTAATACAATCTTTCAATACTCTGTCAAAACCAAATTTAGTTCTCAAAAGAACATATAAGTCCTTAAATGACTTGTCCCAATTGATTATTTAAGTTGGTGATGCCAGTTTAACTATTTGCATTTAATGGAATATTATCTAGGGGACTGGAATTAGATGTTGTTACAGGAACATGGTAGACTGATAACCTCCAAAAACTGATGAGAAATGGACTGATTGTCGGTTACAACTCCAAGGAGAGAAAAAAGCCACTGACTCTTGAACAGCAGCCACTGCTGTTTCAAATAATACTAGAGAATAAGTAGCAGTATCCAGGATGTTGAAGTTTGATCTTCAGAATGTCTGCCAGCTCTTTACTTCAGCTAGTGCTTTTTACCATTTATTATCAGTAATTTTAATTATTATATTAATTATAATACTAAGCTAATTTTGAAACACTGTATTTTCTTACGGGTGTATTAGCAGGTTTTCAACTATCATGCAGCAGTGGGCTACAAGTTGGTCTGCTAAAATTTTCTTAAATCTGCTTAAAATTGTTGCTAAAGCAGTATCTTGGAAAAGATCTGTGGATGGTGAGGCATGTTTAGTGTAGCGTTTTAGAGCCACCATGGGCATATTGCAGTTCCTTACTAGCAATCAGGGACCTCTGTGACATTTTAGTAATGTTTATCAAGCTTAGTCCTGAAGTTTTGGTGTAAAACAGCTATCAAGAATGAAGGCAATGAACAGAAGTGTGTGGTTGTTGATGCGTAAAAAGAAAAATTTGTCTACTAGGCAAAAAGGAAACAGAAAAGCATTTTCTAGAACATGTTCAGGTTAGTTTCCTTATTTTGAAGTTGTAGTCAAACAAAGGAACTTAAAAAAAAAATTTGCTTCAACTCTGAATACACAAGTTCATGCAGTTTGATGGAACACAAAGCAAGAGACTAGGAAGTTTCTAAAGTTATTTCTTCTTTAAAAAGTTATTCCAAAGAAAATTATTTTTGAACTGCAGTCTTTACATTTTGCATCTGCTACCTATATAAATATGTGTTCGTTTGCTTTGATCCTAATGACATCATTTCCCTATTTGTAATAATCTGATGTGATAAGTGTAGTGAATCATGAATTTTATTTCCCCAAGCTCTGGAGTCCTTTGTATATAAACTGAAGCAGTTGCTGATACAAACAGAACAATCAAAGCTACTAATCTGAACATCAGGCCTGAATTAAGGCCATTAAGTAAAACAATGACATTAGAGAGCTGAACTATAATTTACTTTAAATTAAATTAAATTGAAAATGTTAGCATTATTATGCTGTGAGAAATTAAATAGTTCTACCTTCTAGATATGCACAAATGGTGGTGAATTTTCATAATTGTTTTTTATTGTTATTGTTCTAGGAAAAAATGCAGTGCCACACAGGTTTCAAAAAGCAGACATTATGATTCCTGCTTATTGAATAACAATATTATAAAAAGATGTAAAAAATGGGGAATAGTTATAGATTACATATTGCTTGAATCAAGTATTCTTAGAGAAAAATAGAATTGTTTTCCTTTTCTACATAGCGCTACTAATTATGGTCTAAAGTTAACCACATGTGATTTGAAAATTCCCAATTTTTATTTTTTTATAAAATGAGCTTATTGGAAAATGCTGAATTTTCCTGTGAAAGATAATTGAGAAAAAAGTAAGTCGGTCATTCTTTTGTACTTTGTTAAAGGAAAATCTTTCATTTCACTTTTTAACCATAAAAATCTAAATTAAGTTAGTAAATAATTAGAAAATATAGGAACATATTTCTCTTTTCTCTAGCAGTTATTATTCTAACCAAGAATCCTAAGCATTTTTAAATCACGTTTCTCAGAATTTTTAAGAAAATTTTTGAAAATTTTAAGATTTCTCAGACACATGTTTGGGTTCTTTTATACTTTGAGGTAATTTTAACATTAATTTTAACATCTAATTTTAACATTATTGACTGGCTATTTGGAGAAGGGAGGGAGGGAAAGATTTATATGTAGAATTCAGAAACAGCTGTTTTGCTACTAATCCTTCCCAGGTTGTCCCTAAGGCTAATGCCAGTGTAGACAACCTTTACCACCATCTCTTCTGTGCTTAGAAAAAGCAGTGAAACCCCTTTGTCAAGAGGATTGATCCTTCTGCTCAGAATTTGGCCGTGCAGCAGACAAAATTTTTATGTGAGTTGGGGACAAAAATCTGTGGAGATCATGTTGGGACAAAGGGATTGTTCAGCTGCTATCATAGGATAGGATATCATAGCTTCTGCTTTTCCTTATGACATACTTGTTTGTTTGGGGAATCCAGTGGTTTATAAAATTCCTCTGGTATCACCTTTACTCCTCACAATCCTTTCCAAAAAACATGTGCAGACTCATAGACACACTGGATAGATCTAATTGTAATTTTCTAGTCTGAGTATTACAAAAATACCTTTTTTTAAAGAAGCCACCTCTGTTCATGGTGCCTGTGATAACACATACTGGCTTGGTTAAATGACAAGTTAGATTGACAGCAAAACACTGATTTTTCTTCTGCTGCTATCCTTACTGCAGTTTACACCGTGAATCTGCTACCAGAGTTGAAAATAAATCTAACATCACCAGATTAAAAGGTAATACTTATCTGGAAACACTGCATAAATACTCCTGAAAATGCTGGGTTAACAGTTGGACTTCATGATCTTGGAGGCCTTTTCCAGCCTAAAATGATTATGTATTTCTGTGATTCTGTAACATAAATGTAGTGATTATATCCTGCAAGCAGATAAAGGCAAATTTGCAGAGTTGAGACAATAACTCACTATTAATAAATGCTTTACTTAGCTGAATCTCAGTAAGTGTGTTTACTCCTTTGTATGAGAAAGGCAATTATAATCAGTGAAGGAAGGATTGACTTGCAATCCTTGAAACTACCATGCGTTGTATGTAATTAGTAATAAATGTAATAATTAAAAATATATACATAAGGAGGAAAAAAGAAAGAATAAGCTGGAATAAGTGAGGAGAATAATTAACAGATGTATCCTCTTCTAATAATTAAGTATTTATGTATTGATGATTATGGTATATTAGGAATTTCTCAGAAGAAACAATTTGTCTGGCCAAATAAAAATTAGTCTTCTGATGAAAAAAACCAAACCAAACCAAAAAAACACCACGCCTTATCTCAAAGAATATTTCATCTATTTATTTATTCATTGCACTTTTTATTAGTCTTTCAGATGAGAGAAATACGTAGGGTCATGATGCTCTATGCATGCTGTTTCTACACATACCTTGCACATCAAGCAACCCAAGGGCACTGGAGTTTGTGTGCAGCACTTTGTAGTCCTGTAGATTCACCCTGAGCATTTAGGAAAGCTGCTGGTGACATTTAGGAGACAGAGTTTTCTGGGATCAGCAGCTGGTGGCCGTGAGGGGTTGCTTCCCTGGGACTTGCACCAGACACATATGTACAAGCAAGTGAATTGAACACTTGATTAATACTGAGGAAAAAGAACAACCCTTGAGGTCCAGGAGTGTTCAGCTTGTGGCTGACACTGCTTTGGGCAGGTGGTTGGGCATATCTTTGATGTTCCCTTCCAAACTGTATTAGCATGGGATCCTATGAAAAGAGGTTAAATTTTGCTTTTGCACTGGTTTCTGATTATAGAATATCTAGGGTAGAGATGTTCCTGAGATTTGGGTATTAACACAGAGTTTAAATTCCTAGAGGAGACTGTCCTTCAAGCCTGCTTATTTTAGTACTCATGTTTATGCATAAGTGAAATTAGTAACTCTGAGTATATGCACGGATTCTGTATCACTCTTGTCCCCTCCTCTGGGATACTGAAATGATTGGTTTGTGCTTTTCCACTGGGACCAGAATTATATGTTACAGTCCTTCCAGTCTCTGTTGGCAAGTCTACCCAAGCACTGCAGAAAACACAAGCAAGACCTGCCACTGGTCAGCAGTAATGGTTTCCTCTCACTGCTGCAAAAAGTTATCTCAGATAAACAGCTTGCTAACTCTATTTCTTTTAAGTGCCTAGGGGAGGATTGCCATCATACAGCTGAAAAACTTCCTGGAAGGAAACGACAATAAACTAAATTGAACTGTGCTCCTATCGTGAAAATACAGCCAATATGAGCAGTCAGATATGCTTAGTTAATTAATCACTACTTGATGAATGGCATCCTTCTGTTCATTTCTTTTTAGCTGAGCAATAACTTGGTCAAGAGCAAATTGATATTTTCAAAAACACACACCTGAATTTTCTAATGTCTGTAATTGACTTGTGGCTAAAGTGTAAACTTATTTCTGTAAAAAAAAAAATTACCTCATATCACTGCAAATAATTGAGCCAATAAAAGCAGCAAGAATGCTGCAACTGTAAAAAATTGAAACACAGAGTAGTATATTGTGCAAGAAGGCAGTAAAATGTCAGCAAAAACAAATAGTGCATACTTAAGTATTTACAGAGTAGAGGTGTTTCACACCCCTGGTCATTTCTGATGTCAGCAATTCTGCCAAGATGTGCACAGAGGGGCTGTGTAGGGATTGCCATGCAGAGATCTCAGGAGGACAAGAGGATAAGCTGGGTCATTTCAATGCCATGCCTGTTGTCTTCAGAGCTTCTTTCTCATCACTAGAGAATATTGGGTTATGAAATAAGTAGTTCTCATCACCGTTAAAAAAAAAACAAATTTCAAAATGGTGCTATGCAAATCTGTGTTTAGTAGTTAATTAATTGTACAGGGGAATATCAAGGAAAAAAAACCCTCTAAACTACTAGTTGTTATATTTGAGATTATAGACCTTACTGAAATCTTTCTCATAACTCAAGAGAAAAGCTTAAAATAGTTACTTATTTAAATAGACTCAGCTTTCAAATATTTTAGAGATTAATATTACTTTTCACTGAGAATTTTTAAAGAAAATGTTTTAAGAGTTTTTATTTTCAAGTTGGTGCCAGGACTCTCTGTCCAGGATCACATGGCTTTACTATTGTGGAATGGAAGTTTAAGATAACTAATGCAGTGTGATTCTTGAACAATTTTATTTGGTGTTCTAGGAAAGTTCATACAGTGATTTAAAACAGGTATATTTATGAGTGACATTACTGTTTGAACACTTAGAAAAGTACAAGAAATAACATGCCCATTCTCACAAATTATGGCAATTATAATTGACACCTTGTTATTTATCAGACAATTTTGAACTTTTTTTTTTATTCTAACAAGTAAGCATTCTCATAACACTAGTGATAAAGATGTATCTTTTATTCATTTGAAATAAATGTTAATATAGATATTTTCTAGTGTGCTTCTGGGTTTTGCTATACCATAAAAATATATGGAAATAGAAAACTAATCACAAGTAGATAATTAATAATATCTGTAACTAAGCCAAACTTTTTGGGATGCTTAATTTTTATTTTTTTTAAATAGGTATTTTGAACTCAGTAAAAGAATTCATGAATATGGGTCAAAACTGGTGAGCAGTTTTCTCCAAGACACAAAAAAAAGAATTAAAACCCCCTCACTTTCTAATGAAATCTTGAAGTTCCATATCAATGTATTTTTAGCCACTAACTAATGAACTAACTAACTAGTTTACTTCATTAAAAATCTTTACACAAAATGTTTTAGGGAAATCAGTTACACCAGATGTTGATTGAAAGTGAAAAATGTGGAAAAGATTTTAGCCGTGCAACTGAAGACAAAGCTATCATCATACTGCAGTGAAAATTAGGCAGTGCTTGTTTTTTCCTAGTTTTAGAATCACAATACTTAATGCATTGAGCTCTTACCCAGAATGTTCAATTAGCAGATCTCAATGCATCTAGTGAGGATTTAATTGCAATTACATTAATTCCACCAAAGACTTCTTAAAATAACCAAGTATTAAAAATCTAAAAACACAAAAGGAATCCAGTAAATTTCTAATGAGACATTAGGTCTACCTCCTGTGGGCAATTTCTGCCTGGAGAAATTTTGTGCAGAGGTTTTCTCCAAACTGCCAGAAGCAGGGGGAAAAAACCTCATGTTTTGTCTTTTTAAGACCTACTTTGTCAGTATCTTCAGGCAAAGGCATGCATGTAAAAAAAATGTCTGTGGCCAGACTTTTGATTTTAAGGCACTTATAAGAAGTTACATATGTAAAAGTAACTGCCCACATTGCACTGCCGAACATTCTCTCTTCTCTGTTCTATTTTCTATACTCATTATTCATCTTATTTACCAGTTACACTTGATGCTTGCAAATAAAAGCTATCATTTATCTGACCAGATGTGGAAAGTATTATGCTTGACTGTGTGATCTCTCAGCACACAATGCTGGCAAAGGCAGGAGAGCACAGTGGGTCCAAGAGTACAACACATACGAAATACAGCTACAGAGTTACAGAAACTTGTAAGTTATGTTCTACTGTGAGAAGAGTTTAGTTAAGCAAACCTTATTTCTGTGTGTAAATGTTATTTGTAGAGATTTTTCATCCAGCTGCCATATGAGGGACAAAACTATTAAATCATGTCTTCTGCTGTCATATTCTGGGCTTTGGTAGTATGTGAAGGCTAAGGCAAATAAAGTAATGGGAAAAATTCAGTTTATTTATTTTATTTTATTTTATTCAGCTAAAATTTATTTTTCTTTTAAGCCACACAAATGCTAATTTACCTTTGTTCTTAAAGCTTTTTCAGATCTATATCTCTAAGTAATATCCACACTGCAATATTTAGCAGTTCAGAATAACTCTGATGCAATTACACCTCAGTTAGCTAAAATGTTCTTTTGTTTCTACTACAAATAAAAAAAAAAATATTGCAAAACAGTACCTGTGCAGAGAGTCTTTAGAAATATTTTTGGGATATTGGTAGCAACAGTATTTTTTGTGTCTGTTAGAAGTTTCAGCCACCTTCAAAACTCAAACTTGATGATGCATTTGTTGCTTCACTGTAGTAAACTATTAGTGGGTTTAAGATGATAACCTGATTTCAGAGAACTCTGAAAGGAGGTTTATGCAGTCACACAGTTTTCACACTTGGGTCTGAAGCCCACTTGGTAATTTACATATGAGGTTATGGTATAGCAGAAGCCTTACAGTCAAAGTCACAAATCTGGGGGGAAATTCAGTGGCAGACAATAAGAGATAACCCAAAATTCATTACATTGGTACAATATTTTAGAGAATTCATCCTGGCAGTGTCTGGCTGTGCAGTTTTGCCATCTCCACAGCACACCAGTGGACACAGAGAAGGAGGTAAAGCTTGCTGTTCTGAAGGAGGAAGGGGCAAATACTCCGTGGTTCCTAATGCATGCGAACAGCACATTGCACTTCTGTGCTGTTTTTCTGGAGGTATCACAGAGGTGCACCTGGCTCTAATATTTATATGGACTCTATCCACTGGAGTGTTAATATGATGGACATAAGCACTCCCATCGAAGAGTGAAGTTTATTAATTAAGGTGTAGGCATTTCAGGGAGTTCAGTAGGTTCCCGACCACATAATTGATTGTGGGAACACCAAAACACTCTGTTGAAATAGTATTTTTTTCACCATCTGCCAATTTTAACAGCTTCTCTGGGTAGTCAACTGAAACCCTCTTTAAAAGTAATGTATAGATTACATGCTGTAGGTCTTCCACAGGTGATCACCATTTGAAATCAAGAGTAAGGCCAGAAATAAATTTTCTCCAAGTAAAAAAAGAGACTAATGAAGAAATGAGCATGAAAAGAAAAGTCTTTTGTTTACAATGATATGTATTATTTTTTTTATTAGTAGTAATTTTAAATTTATTGCATATGATACATGCAATAAAATCTGTGGCATGTTTAGGGATGAAGCAACCTTCATACCCAAATATATCCACAATTATTCTGACAGCTAGTTCGTGTCATTTAACAGATGTAAGAAGCCAGTGAAAAAATGCCAGTACCTCTGTCATTTATTGGAGATCTACCTATTGTGCTATTCATAAAGCAAGCTTTACGGGTGATGGAGGCAGTTATGTATTAGGGAGCTCATAGCCCAAAGACCTGGTGTAGAGCTGTAATTAAAGTGAATACTAAATGAAGTTCATTCAGCTTACTTCATACACTGTGCCAATGATTGATTTTCACACTTGGGCTAATAGAACAGTTTTCATCAGTCCTTCTATTACATTACTGTTAGAGCATTCTTAGATTTTATTTTTTTTTTCTTCTGATACTATGGATTTAATGGAATTTCTGAGTCTCTTTTGTTGCTTGTAAATTTCAATTTAATTGGATCATGAGATCTCAATATTGAAAATTTAACCTTTTATTCTTTGGAAGTAGAACTGTTTTTTTGTATTCCCACTTCCTCAATTGATTGACCTCAAAAGGGTAATAAATGCTTTCATGATGGCAGATATTTCAAAAATTAAAAATAGCTTTAAAAAGCTTAGAAATGGCAGTCATATAATTCACTTATTCTTTTTTAAGATTAAAAAAAACATGTCTCTGTCTTTTTAAGTGAATTTGGAAATCTGCATGTTTGTATCACAATTTGTAATGTTTGTATTACAATTTATAATAGAAGTTTTTGGTCATGTTATCTAAGTGAACCCCAGACAATGAACAAGTTGTATTTGTTTTTAACAGTTCTCTTGAAAACATGCCTTTTTTATTTTTTATTTTTTTTTTAGTGCAGATGAAACTGGTCCACAACAGAAATGTATCAGTCCAAAGAGAAATAAATTATTTTTGACTGATTAAAAAATTAGCAATGGTACATGAGATGTTGTTGGCTCTGAAAATCAACAGAGCTGACTGATCAATCATGTTGTATTGTCAGGTACATATTGATGGCATACCTGCGCATTTGTTTACTGAAAAAGTAGCAGGAAAAATCCCGTTGTTACCTTGCTGTGCTATAGATTGTATTCATGTTAGGTGTCAGTCAGTGCTGGTATCGTTTAATACAAAACATCAAAAGTGAGAGTTCTTGAAGAGTTGCATAGCTATTAATTCACTGAAATAATGTTGAAATAGTATTTTGATTCTTTCAATGCATAGACATCATGAAGCAAAGACAAATTAGAAGTGCTAGCTGCAATGTCATCACAATCCAAAGCATGGTTGGAACACCCTGCATGGTGAAAAAACAGAGTGTCTTCTTTGGAGTCACTTGACCTCTGTGGTTTATAAACCATGAAAGCTGAGAAAGTGCTGAATGAGAGGGGAATGTGAGTAGGCATTGAAAATAAATTCTTCAAAGGGAGTACAGCTTATGGACTGGCTTGTCTAAAAAGTACAAATGATCACTGAAAGAAGATTTTCATATACTAAAGCAAAAGACTTTTGTGCTTCACTCTAATGACCCTGGCACAAATAAGAAGGTGAAAAAAACCCTGAAAAATATCATGGGTCACATAGTAATTTTTATAAGACCTGTGAGTAGATTCTGTTTTCTTTTCAGATAGGTGGAAAGAAATGGGTCTCAGTATGATTTTAAGATGAAGCAATGTAAATACACTGGGGATAGTTTGTAACATGCGAGTTATGTGCTTGGTGCAATAAACTGATTAATAATCAGCTGTACATTTGCCAGAGGAAGTAACATGACCTCTTAAAAAAGTACTTGGGTCAACTCCTCAGCTGCTGAATCTCACAAGACCATCTTGATGTGTGTTTGCAGATTGTATTAGAAGGTGCTTAAACTGCAAAATAAGGCAAAGGAGTTTAATCTTTTAATGTATAAATTTGCATCTACATGATGCGATTCCAGCAGGTGCAATGTAAATGCAAATACTTGAAAGGAAAAAAGCCAATATGTTTTTTTCATGATTATATGTCAAAACTGGAAATTGTTTGGGTTCCTTGTCCAAGAAATAGCTTAAAATGATACAAGAGAGCATAGCAGTTCAATGTGATTGGTAAAAGGCAGAACTTAAGCCTGTTTTATTTTCTCTGAGTTCCCCCATAGCCATCTCTCAATTTCCACAGCTGTCTGCATCAGGAAGAGATCTTTGTCCTCTAGCCAAGGGATGCAGGGAGCCTTTGTGTGCCCATTGAGTCTGACCAGTCATCTGTCCTCCAGGACTGGAGAAAGGGAGATCCCATCAACTTCACTGACAGAAGTGGGTCTCAGTGGAAGTTAAAGATGAAAGACAAAAATAATAAAAATCAAAGTAAACATTAACATAAACCAAGAAAGAGATTGCTGTTGTAAACTGTGAAACTGTTTGCCATGGGCCAATTATGGATATCAAGACTGTGCAAGAGTGCAAGGGGCAATTTCATTAAAAAGCTGATGAAATTTATTCAATCAAGGGTTTCTAAACACAGTAACTCTTTTTTAATGCAGAAATGGGTGTGCCAGTATCGGGAAATCTGTGTGCTGCAGGAACACAAGGATCGACTGAGTGTTACAAGTGTCTCCCTGTGTGCTTACCTGAGCCATATAGTTTGATTTTGGACATTGCTGGAATCAGCTTATAGAGTATATAAATATATAGAGCTTATAAATAGAGTGGCCTGTGTTTCTGTGCTCAACTGTGTCAAGGTTTCCTCCTGTGTCTTTTGGTTTTTCAGGTGGAAGTGATCTTTGGTACCTGTGGGATTTTTTTTTGCTGAATTTAAGAGGGAGCTCCTTATCTACATGATGCAGAGGAAAATTCCACAGTAATTATTTAGGAAGAAGGGCACACCTAAGGGCTGTATTTAAAGGCTACAGAATTTTGAAACTGAATTTCTCAGTTTTATCTGGAAATAGAGAGGTGTTTAAATTAGTTAAAAAAAATACCCCTGTGGGGACTTAAATGGGGAGCAGATGCTAGGAAAGCAACAACTGGTCAGTAAACAACTCTAGTATGCCCTTGGGCAACAAAAGTCAAAATCTTTATATCAGAAGATATAAAATGTGTTTTAAGAAGAGGAAAGGTAAAGGGACATGAATTTTACAGAACATGGAACAACTAGCAATCTTATTCTTGGGACTGAGTTTCAGGAAAAAATCTCTCTATATGTCTTTTGCTTAAAATCAAGTTTCTCAGTTATAATGTGGAAAAAACAGGACATCCTTTAACTCTTTAACTCAAAATATTTGTTAATGAACTTTTAAATACATTCATTGTGGTAGTAGTTGTAGATTTAAACGATAAAAAGTTTTATGTAATGTTCAGTATTGATGAGAATACGAAAGTGAAATAAGTTAACAGCAAAGGCCAGCTTACAATCATAGACCTTTGAAAGTATTTTTTTCAAGCCATCCCAAAAGATGAAGAAGAATAAGGCAAATTACCTTATATTCATGAATTCCGAAATATCCTGAATAATTAGTTATCATAACACTATGGAAATAATATATATGTACAGCACACATGAAAATCAAGTGTCTTATTGAGGGCATAGCTGCTTTGTATTTTTTGCAGTAGAGGACATGTGCAGCAGAAAGGTTGATAAAATAGTCTTGTTCCAAGTTTTCCTAAGTAGTTAGGCATCTAGATATGTTTTTATAGTTGCCACTGTAGGACCAACAAAATAATCATCAGCCCTCTAAGGCTCTTAAGTATTAGAGTATTTAATCACAAGTACTCTAAAGTACTCTTGAGAGTCAAAGAAGGCATGATGTATGTGTTAAATAATCCATAAAGTCATGTTTCAAGCATTTTCAACAAGTTTTGATAATAGTTAACATTCCAGGTGTCCGCAACTAAAATACCTGGCCTTACTTTCAGAAGGCCTGGACTGATGTGGAAATCATGGGAGCTGTGAAAAACAAAAAAGGACAAAAAAGAGAAAACAAAACTTTTACATTAAAATTCTAAAAACAGATTTCATGCAGTGCAGTTTTCTGAGAAAGTTGGTTCACTAGAAACTGGAGTATGATTGCAACAGACAACAAGATGGATAGATAAAATTAGCCATGGATCAAGGAGACAGTAAATGAAGGTATAGCTGTAGTTTCCAGAGCACAACAGTAAACAGACAGGGAGTAGACAGTCAGAGAGAGTACCTGCTCTAAAAAACGTGAATTGAGAAGGGCTGGAGCTAACTTTAATTTGCTGCCTCATAAAATGAGCTGCTGCTTTGATTTTAATATTAAGAGGATGTAGCTGTAGCTTGCTTTAGTTAATGCAGACGTTCAGATAAGTTAATGTAAGTACAGTGAAGACTTACCGAAATAATAAATTAATGTGCTTTTGAAGTAGCCATTTATTTGTGTATTTAAAAGAAAACATGGATGTATAAACAAGAGATTGTCATGTAATTTTAATGCAACTCTACATATATATTTGCAAGAAACAATTAAAAAAAAAGAAAACAAAACAAGAGAAACAGGTTTCTGAGAATACAAATGTGAGTATAAGCCAGGAAGGCTTTTTGGAAGCAACTGTGCCAATCTAGGAGAAGCTGTATTTTAAATTTTTAATATTTTTTTTTTCTTGTAAAAGTCAAAATTATACATTTGAAATTAAGAAAACAGAGAAGAAGATGCTCTCAGGCAGTGGGTCAGAGAACAAAGTCTGGCTGTATTTGCTTTGCTGTCAAGTTTAACTGGTCATTGAAGCAATTTATCTAAGGTTGTTTTCATATTTCCATTTTACTTTATTTTGAGTAATACAATTTAAAATCCATCCAGATAGTTTTTCTCTGACATCAGAGGAGAAAAGGCTAGGTAAACATTTCATATCCTAGAGGCTGGTATCATAAATTACAATTTAATTACAAGCTTTTTAAAGATACAAAACCCTTCATATTCAGACCCTGGTTCTTCATCTTCTTTCCAGCACTGCAATGGAATTTGGAAAGTGCCTTCCTGAAAAATGCATAGAAGTTGGTATATGTGAAATGTCCACTTGTTTTCTTACCACATTAAATCCTCTCCTGGTGTCTCCCCAAACCGTGACGTTCAACCTCTGTTTCCTGAGGGAAGGTGTCTGCTGGGATGCAAAAGATCTTACAATGTGCCTTAAAGTGTAGGTATCATCTTTTCCCTTCTACCTTTGCTTTGGAGTTATCTCTCTTAAATCCTGGCAGATTGGATATTTTAGGTCAAAATACATTTAGTATTTCAAGGTAGTTAGGGAGGCTCCTATCCTTGTTTAGCAAGTGTTTGTTCAAATACTTGTTAAAAAATGTTGTTTTGTGGAAATTATTGCACACAGAACTCCCAACCCCCCTTTTTCTTCCTTTCTCAAAACCCATTGGGAAACCTGACCTCATTCTCCAACACTATTTAGTATACTAAATTTGTATCTGTATTTTCAGTGTGTTTAATAGCATGAACTGAACATCACAATCCAATTTTATTTGGTGCTGTAAAAACACAGATGGAAAAAGCAGGTCCCCAAAATATGCAAAAGACAACTACCAGATGGACAAATTTCAGTTGTGGAATACAAGGAATGAATTAGCCAATGCAAGTACATATTGCTGTCAGGTTTCAGTGCAGTCCTGGCTTAGACAATGACTTCAAATGAAAGGTTGTTTCTAATCTGAAAGTGCATTTGGTAGAGTATTTGGTGAATCTGAAGGTTAAGTCAGTGAATCTGGATGCAGTTTCACTGCTTAAAGATTGTGCATCTGAGCAGTTTTAAAATTTCTTCTTTCTAAGTTTTTGTGGTCTTTCTAAATGTTTAAACAGTTTCCTTGCTCAAGTTTTATATTCAGATTACGACGTGTCAAGAATTAGTAGCAAAAAGAAGAAAGGTGCAGGTTGCCTGAATATTCTGAAGGCAAAATGAAGTAGAAAATTAAAGATATTTATCTCCATTATTCTGTTTTAAACATATTATTAACAAATATGAAAGTACAAAGAAATTGATAAGTTATTATTCAGACTGCAAGAGCAATATATATTTTAATGGGAAGAAAAAAAGTAGCCTACTGCTTGCATATTGTGATCCTTTCTGCTTTTATTCTGGAATAAATGAGATTGCAACTGTTCTGTGCACATCCCTGCCTATTCCAAGCAGTTGCTAGATGCTGTGATGTGTTTTTGTAGCAGACGGTACCAGTTGATGCCAGGAGAGAGGTCAGTAATAACCAAAGTAGTTTTCCAGTGACAAGGAAATATGAACTGCTTCACAAACTCAAATTATTAATGGCATTAAGCCATGAATTTTTCAAATATCTGTAAATGACAGGTAAATTTTAAAGGAAAAAAATATTTCTGAATATGTGTGTTGACATTCTTGTTTTCAGTGTTGCTTCCCTTGCAAGCTTCACTCAGTGAAGAGCTTTTTATAACTTGTTTGGCAGCTTTTTCCCTGCCTCAGAAGGAAAGCTGTAGACTGTTTCTCTGCTATTGGAATCCCTAAGTCATGCTTGCTGGGTAGGTTTACAAACAGACTTCAGCAGCCAGCACACCAGACTGTCTCCCTGTGCTGATTCCTCTGCTGTTCTGGTGTGGCCCCCAGAGCCCTGGCAATGCCTCTGGTCCTGCAGGGACCTCAGAAGGAGTTGGGTATTACCAAGGAGTCTCCAGGACATGAAACCAGGTCTCTCAAATCTGCTCTCTTTTGCTTGCTGATTCCTGGTGTTAACTCGGTGGGTATTTGGTTCCTCAGTAGAGAAAGGGTGCTACTCATGTGGGTTAGAAATGCTTTGAGCTCCCTGGGCTCAAAACCACCTGGAACTTTTCTGTCCCTCTAGGCTGCACGCTGCTCAAAAGGCAGAAACATAGACCATTGTCATAAACAACTGGAAAGTTATGTTTTACCAGAGCATTAGTACTCATTTCTCTTCTTTCAGAGAATTAGTAGCAGTTGTGCTTAAAATAAACATGCTTGTTGTCAGTTCAGCCATCTCAGATGGCATCTTCTTATCAGTGATCAGTGTACCTCAACTGCCCAGCTGCAAACAAGCTTTTTTTGGTCAAAACCTCTATTAGACTAACCCCTGAAAATTGTTTCAGCTCGTATTGTGCTGATTCAATTACTGCATATTGTACTTTTAAATGTAATTTGTAAATCTCAGTTGTAATGTTTCATGTTGATACTTTAAAAATACTCTAGACAAACTGTTGGTTGTCGAGGAACATTGAACTATCAGGTAATCCTGATGGATTAATGTGTTTGTTATAAGTGTAATGAAGTGTATTTTACCTGAAAAGGTTTTAATTAGGAAAGCATCAGAGGTTTGCATAACGCAAAACCATTAATCTGAAAATGAAATTATAACAAAACCAGATGAACACACCTCAGCAACTAAAACCAAATTTGTTGTAATTATAGAAAATTATATAGTCTGTTTAATACATAAATTACAAGATAATGAAATTAGGGGCCATGTATTTGGATAAAAGCAATTGTTTTGGGAACAAAGGACACTAGCACGCATAATGGAGTGGAAAAGGGCTTATGATAAAAGCCTATCAAAGAGTCTCTGCTGATGCTTGTAAGCTGAAAAAGACAAACATGATCTTAAAGAATATTTCTGGAAAGACATTAAATCAGAATAATTGTGGAATATACTTCTGTGCTCACAGTATGTTAGATTTAAGAAGTTTTGGTAATTCTCAGACAAAGATGTTTTATAAAAGGTCCCAAAGCTCATATTATGAAAATATTTTTGCTTTACTTCTTACTTTTTTCAGTCAAAAAATGTACAATAGAAGGGGAAAAATCTTGCTAGTGGAAGGAGTGACTTAGTGACAAAAGTAACTATATAAGTAACTGACTTTCAAAGAGAAAGGCTAAATGTGTTAATGATAACAGTTAAAAGTGTGTTTGTTCTGTAAACCCAGTGTTGTTTACTTATTTAATGAAAATCATGTCTTTGAATATCCAATTAGATCACAAAATAATTACTGTTATGCATAACCAAAAGAGTTCAAAAGAGCTGAGGTGATTTGTAACCTTATTTTTTTATCAGGGCTTTACTGTTCATGGAATTTGTTCTGTATCTTCCATATATCTTGTAGAGGTTTTGGAAAAGTTGGTGTATTTTTCACTGAAGCATAGATCTTTGAAAAGTAATAAAATGTTTTGTCACTTTTGTCCAGGTAGAGTGACCTAGGTAAGACAAATGATGCAGCAGGTGACCTCTTACAAGGTTTTGGGACTTATTGTGATTCTGATGCAGAGCCGGATTCTAAGTCACTGTTTCCTTTCTGTGCTAGCCCAGTGCTCAGTGTCCAAGTCCAGAAGTTCTATAGCTTCAGCTCTACTGCTAAGATGAGCGGGCTTGTATTTTACTTCAGAGGACAAGAGTAAAATACAGTATCTATCCCAGTGGACTAGCTATTATCAGCATTGTCTCATCTTGGCAGTTTATTGAAAAGCTTGGCATAAAGCAAAGGCTTTTGGAAAGTTTTGACCACATTCATGACAAATTGTCACTGAAGCTGTGTCAGCAGCTGTAATTCAGCTACACAGTAATGAAATGTGCTACATACTGGAAATTATTAGAGCTGTAATACCAATTATCAGATTCTTTTTGTAAGTTGTAAAGTGATAGCATAACTAGCAAACAACAAGCAAATCCTTGTAACGAATGAAAATGTCTTGAAAGGCCTGGGTTTCCTTTCATGTTACAGCAGATTGGTGGATCATCTTCTCAAAGTACATGTTGTTCATCAGAAGGAAAAAGAAGTAATAAAGTATCAGAATTCAATCTTTATACATATTTTTCCCTACTTTTAAAATGTGTGTGTATAGATATACACATATAATGTATATTATATACATATTTCTTGCCCACTGCTGGTATATATATATGTATATACTTAGACATTCCTAAATCAAGAAGTAAAACCCATAAAGTGGAAGGTGACATGTTTTGAGATTGATCAGAAGAAATACAAGCATGAGATCAAGAGACATTAAGAAGTATTTTAAACTATACGGTCTGGTTCTAAAGACATCACAGCAGTTACACAAACATAATTGTATTAAAATGCCTTGACATAAAAATGCTATCTCAGCATATTACTTTCTGAAGACCTCTTGCCTTGTAATATTGTTACAGAATTGCCAATGCAGTAAGTTCTTTGAAAAATCATCCTTCAATATTTTGTATGCCTCAGTGGTTCATATGCCAAATGAAATTACCATATGTGCTGTAACAGAGCAGCAAATATTTTATTCATTGAACTTTTTATGACAATACCGAATGGTATTTATTTTCAACTGCTAATTTTTTTGCTTTCCCTTATTTCATTCAAACCAATCATTCAAGCTTATTTAACTTAGATAAAATTATGAACGGAAAGGAAAGGTAAAATACCTAGGTACGATTCTATGAAATGTGTGCATATTTTAATATGTTTAAAATGTATACATAAACATATGTATAAAATGCACATAATGTATGTGTGTGAAATGGCTCCTCTGAGTGTGTTGGTCAGCCACTCAGTTATGCAGACAGTAGTCTAATGGCATTTCACTTTCCTGGAGCATCATAGCTGGTCTCCAGCTGCCAATCCAGAGAGTCTTGTTGCTCACATTGTACCTCTGTCATATCTGTGGCTGACTCAGGTACTCCAGGGCCTTTCAAGCAGGACTACATGCCTGTGTTTAGGTAGATGAATCCAGCACTGGAGTTTGTAAGCTGGAGCTGAATTGCACTTGAGGTGGCATTATTTTGACACGTTGACTCTTTACCAGGAGCAGACCTGTGGTCAGGCTTTCTGGTCACTGATACATCTGGTTGATTTTGGGGGGACCCTGTATTGTTTGGTTTTATACCGCACAGTTTTTCTCACAGTGGTAGGCATGGTGGAAGAATTTAAGCAGATAAGGAAAAGGAATGCAGTTACATCATGCTTGACAAAACTGAGAAAATTGTCAGGCAGCTAAATTACAGTAATATTGGATAGACATGACTGCTTTGAAAAGGACTGAGATTTCTTGTGAGTTTGTTCAGGTTGCCTGCTTTAGGCCTCTGGCATTTAGCATCTGGTTTAGATTACTTAATCCTGATGAGCTTGTTTTGTATATATCAGCAGTATTTTTCTACAAACCACAGCACCTGAAAACAGAAATGTTCAGCCTCAATATCATGATTTGGGAGGAATTTTGATTCCTCCAGTCATTAATGGAAATATCGAAGAACCCCAAATAATGCTGAAAATTGATCCAGAATATCCAGTTACTGCCTCTTTTTTTATGTCTGTGCAGGGAAATCAGGTACCTTTATGTCGTGACTCATTTCTCCTGAGTACAAAAAATGGGCCAGCTAAGGTCATACAGAAAAAGTTCAAACATGCATTGGTAAGGAAGAGAGGTAGAAGTGATATTTAAATTGTACGAGTTACTGTGTGAATGTAAATTATTGGGTTTTCTACAAATATTTTTCCTTCCTTATTAGAAATTGTCTCAGTTTAGAGACAAGTTAAGGAGCAAAACACTCTGTAATGAGTGTTTCCTCCAAAAAAGGGCTCCAACAATCCCTTTCCACCAATGAGGAATGAATACTAGTGGATGAAAGCGAAAGAAAACCCCAACTGTTTATTGACAAATAGAGTACCCACACAGCATGGGAAAAAGATAAATAAATACTAATTATTGAACTGTCAGAACCCTCTCACACACACACCAGAAAAGAAGCCCCAAAATGCCAAGGATAAATGGCTGCTGAAGAGCCCCAAGGCTCCCCCCACACCCACCTTGACCATCAGGGAATACATTGTCATTAAATCACCCCAAGACAGAAATGTCATAAATTTTATAAGAAATCATATGTGCAGAGAGCTGCTTTAGAACTTCATCACATGCATGTTTGTCCCTGATGCCTTTGGGACAAAGTGTTAATCAAATGTATTAATGTTTATTGCTGCTTTAGTTTTTTTTCTTCTCTCATTTGCATAAGGAGATGTCTACTGCACACTTATTTAGTCTAGTTCCTCTAGGCTAGTGACATGTTAGAGTTGCTACAGAAGGGTAATAAAACATATGGGTTGACTCTGCATAGTATTAAAAAAATTGATTTTTTTTCTCTGAAATCAACAGGGGAATATTTATTTCATTATCTTCCCTTAAATGTTACATAAACAGATATTCCCAGCCTCAGATCTACAAGATGGTCTGTCCTTTTTTTTTCTTAACTTACTTTATTTCAATCTAGACTATAGTAAAAGTTTATCTGGAAAAAAAATTCTGTCTTGCTAGATGATAGTTCTTTGTGCCTCATCTTTAAGTTAAAAATTTATTTTCCCTTTTGATTAAAAATTTATTTTCTATTCCAGTGTATTTCTAATGTTAACTTTTCCATTAGAAGTAGGATTTTAGGGTAATGTTAAAGAAGACAATACATCATTAATAATTTTAAAGCTGTTGGGTCATCTTTATCTTGTCCTTAGCAATGAAGAGCTTAGCACAGGTTGTAAAACTTGACTAAGAAGCAGATGGACTCTTATAACGCACTGTGCGTCATCTTGTGTCATCATGGCCTGAGTTGAATGCAATTGTAAACTACATCTTGAACTGCAAACCATACAGTAATATTTTTATTTTTCTTCTTTCAATTCTGTTTTCAGCCATCTGGAATTGCGTGTAATTCATATTCTTTCTAAGTTAAAATTTGACAGAAAACACTGACTCTCTTATGAGGAAAGTTTTGTGTACCAGGAGTTGTTCCTCAGCCTTCTGGACACCAGTTTCCTCCGCTAATTCATTAGGGGTTTGCATACGCAAATGTCAGCCTCCTGTAATGTCTACAAAAAAACTGTGCACAGGTCAACCAGGGATGCATGCTCAGCCTTCCCTGCCAATCCAACATGGATAACTGGAGCCTCCAAATGCTTCATGGACGCCACTATTGGTTCTTACCCTTTTTATGATGATGTAAGTTTGACTTGAGAACAGTAATTGGAAACATGTCCCAGAAACAGCAGCTAAAAAGAGCTGCATATAAAAATAGCAACATTTTAGAGTTTCCCCTCAAACCAAAATGTTTACGTCTTTAATCTTCTCCAAATGCCCTCCCCGCTTTCCCCCTTCAAGACAGTTTATGAAAGAGTCAGACAAAAAAAAAAAAAGAAGAGGAAGGAATAAGAAAAAGTCTGTGTTCAATGTCTTCAAATTTAAACCATTTGTGAGTCTACAAGAAGAAAACTTCATAGCAAATGTAAAGCGTTTAAAACACAGATCTATATAGTAATTAATGTAACTGTAATAGATATTGGAGAAAGTCAGGAATTCATGGTCCATTTGAGTTAATTTCGGAACACACCTTAATTACAGAGAAGCAGTCGATTGGATAACCAGCACAGTTCTTTGCGCACTCCAGAATTGCACAGTACACACCAAAATGTGATACCCATCATCTTTCAGATTGTTGTCTTTTTTTATATTGTTGTATTCATGGACATGTTTTTAAAAAAAGAAAGAAGGAGATTCTGTTGACAAACAAAAATGTTTCTGATTATTTCAGTGAGTAAAATATAAGAAACAGGTCCAGGCAGTCCTTCCAAACTTAAGTCTATTCATATATGCAAAGACTTTGCATAATGAGGTAAAACTCTTTTACATAATGGTTAAAATGTTTTATTTTATAGAGATTTTATACTAAATACACTAAGGTGTTACCATTAGAGGAATGTAATGTGTGGAAAAAATGCCACAGAATGGTTCTGTATATTATTAATAGTGAAATAAAAATATTCAGAATGACAGGACAAGGCTGAATGATAGGAAAACTGTGCAGCGTAGTAGGCAAAAAATGTGAGTTTTCATAGATTTGTTTTTATCTTTTCTCCTGGTACTTTTCATTGAAGAACAGCTGTAAGATGCCTGAAATGTTGTCAAATGTAACTCACAAGGTCTGAAAGGTTCACCACATGCTATATTTTTACATTATTTCTTGACGCTTCAGAAAACGCTATGGATGCCTGTAGACAACCATCATTTAGCTCTCCTGGGAGAGTAGCAAGAGTAGATCACATGTAGTCATAATGATGCTTTGTTGCCAAAGGAAAGCATATAGACAGACTTTCCAGCCTCCTGAATCTCAGCAGTAAAAATATCTTTCATGATCTGTGTCAGGCTTTCACACTATCCAGATTGTTCCAGATGAACTGGGAAGATATTTGGATTTCATCCCTTAACGGGGAGAGGCCTTTTTAATATTTTTTTTGCTAGCATCTTACTGAGGTTATTTGTCTGTTCACCTGGGGAAGTTCACAAACCTGTCACTCATGAGACTCTGCTTGGAAGGTGTGATTAGATAGCCCCAAGAAATGAAAGATGTAAACAGTGTCATAAATGATTACTGTCTCTTGAGACATCCTCATTTTGCTAGAGGAGTAGAAGGTTTCAGCTGGACAAGTGCAGCCTCATCCATGATTTCAACTGTGCTGATTTGCAAATATAGGAAATAGGTAAACATCCTGTGTCCAGAGGGCACATAAATATGACCTAGTGATAATAAGCAGCAAATCTCATTCACTATACCTCAGAAATAGTTTTTCTTTATAAAAATTCAAGGTGAGATAACAAGTGGCAAAATGCCTGTAGCATGCATAAGGATGGTACAGTGTTTTTTGTTTTTTCGTTTGTTGAGTGCCTGTTAGGACACCCAGCAAATGAAAATTTACAGATTTGCTGTATTCAGTCAAAAGGAGAGATTATATGGCCTGTTAACTCTGCTAGCTATTAATAGATTTAATATTTTTTCTTTTTTCCCTTCACTTATCAAAATTGTCACTTAAGTGGCATATGTTTAGTTTTCTAAAATAAATGTAATTGCTGAAGATAAAGGATAAAATCCTGGCCAGCAGACTTATCTGTGACTGCAGTGTACCTAGGATGCACATTAAGTTGCTGAGTCTTCCTTTAAAGAAAGAATTACAGATTCTGAAGCAGTTCAGAGAGCACCACTAGGTATTAAAAAAAAAAAAAAATCTTATTTATTGTTAGCAGCAAAACTCAATGTAGAGCTGTAGAATGCGCCAAATGCACCAAAGAGAAAAATCATCCAAACTAGGTTTTCTCAGCCTTATCGCTCTAGGTGACTTGAAGTATGGTGTTCTTTTTATCTTAGAGTAATTTTTGGTTTAGTTTTAGCCCTTTACCTGAGTGTATTGATCATGTTTCCAAGATTTTAGAGTTTACAGTCAAGCCAAAGATCATGGTAAGTGCAGCAGTTGTTTTTAGCACCTGAAAGGAAGTTTTTCCAAAGAATCACAGAACGGATGGGAAGAGACCTTGAAGATCATCCCGTTCCAGCCTCCCTGCTGTGGGAAGTGACATCTTCTACTGGGCAAATTTGGTCAAGACCAAAAAGTGGTGTTTATCACTTCCAGAGATTAGGCATCACAGATGCCTAATCCAGATTAGGTTTCTCTGGGAAGCCTGCTACGGTGCTTCACCACCCTTACAGTAAAAAAAAATTAACTAATGTCTAATCTAAACCTAGTCTCTTTCAGCTTAAAGCCATCGCCCTTTGTCCTTTTAAAAGATCCTCTCCAGCTTTCCTGTAGGGGCTCTTTAGGGAGTCTAAAGCCACTAAAAGGTTTCTGGGGAAGCTTGTCTTCTCCTGCATGATCAGCCCCAACTCTTCCAGCCTGTCTTTATAGGGCAGGTACTCCAGCTGTCTGATCATCTTCATGGCCTTCTCTGGACTCATTCCAAGAAATCCACATCTTGCTTGTGTTAGGTGAATTTTAATGCTACCCAGATAAAATGGGAATGAAAGCAAATTTATTGTTTTCTAATAATATTCCTAGAAAAGCTGACATATCAAAAATGCTGACTAGGACAGATTCTGAAAACCAGCAGGAAAGATTAATAGATAGTTTTAGAGAAAATGTCTTTTGACAAAATATGAGTAAGAATCAAGTCAGCCTTAAACATAATTAGTTTAAATCTTTAGGGGGACAAGGGGGTTCTAGAATTTATTTTGCACTTTCATGATTCATTAAAAAACCTCTACTTGGTTTGCTGTAGAAATATACCTGAAAAGATGAACAGCAGAATTACAGCGCTGTTCAGATTTTTATAATTTTGGCTTCATAATATGAGGGAAGTGTGTGAGTGTGTGAATCAGCACATACAGGTAGCCAAGGCAACCACCAAGCCAGAGTTAAAATGTAAGGGGTAGATTTATTTCATTACCTTGCTAACAACTCTGGGCAGAAGAGACACATGGGGACGCAGGCTCTGTTAGGCTTAGATCATCCTAGCAGCAAGCTGTGGAGAGACGGAAGCCTTTATTCCTGCCCCAAGATAAAAAAAAATACTTCCACATGTCTGTGAGAATGTGTTATCTCTCTACCAGAATTCTGCTTCTCAAAACAGGCAGAGGATAAACCACATTAGACATAAAAAATGGAGTTTTCTCATGATGGCATTTTTATTTATAGCAATTTTTACCATTCCCAGCTGCAAGGTCAGTTTGAGTGAAACTATTCCCTTTTCCTCACCAAATCATCCAGTTTTAACCCTCCCTTTAACTTCCAACGATGAGATTGAACACCACAAAGCTTTTGGATTTTCTAGTTTTATGTTTAAAATTGCAGTTGTATTTAACACTTTTGAATTTGATAGATCAATAAATGACACAGTCTTGAGGTGATCTTTTGAGATCCACCCATGAGCTTTAGGAGTGTTCCCACTGCTACTGCTCTGAGCTGCTTTGGGCAAAGATTGGTTATTAGAGTGCTAGTTTGTGGTCTGTGAAACTTGAAGCAACCAGAGCAACATCAAATTCACCTTTACCTTTTTCCTTAGGGCTTAAACTTCACATCCAGAAGTGGAAGGGGTATTGTCACTCTGCAAGTCTCAGTTATAATGTTCCAAGGACATTTAGTGGTGGAGACTCCATTTCTTAATATCTGGATCCTCCTGTGGAAGTTAAAGCTTTATACTGGTTTTTACTCATCCACAGAAATAAATGGCCAAACTTTTTTGAGTTAAGGATGGGTAGAAAGAGATCTAAGAAGATCTGCACATTTATGCTGTGCATATAAGTGTTCTCATGACGGTTACAGATACCAAAAGGTTCTTAGAGTTAGGATTTTAGTGTGTGTGGGGGGAAATCCCTGTCAATCCCTTATAGTGGTGTATAGATGAAGAGACGTCAAGAAAGACAGCATTATATACAAGAGGAAATTAATTCAGGACACCATCAGCGCACAAAAACGAGCAAGATGAAACTCTGAAATCAAGCATAAGTTTTTTAGTCAGTGGCTTCCAACCCATCTCTTGAACTCAATTACTCAAAAATATTGTGGGTTGCCATTTATTCTGTGTTCTTTTCATTCTTTATTCTCTACTGAGAACAGAAAAGAACTATGAAACAGTTATTTTCATGACACTGAACAGTTGATTTTTGTTCCTTTTTCTACTATATTGACCACTGTAGTGATACATAAATAAGAATACTCTCTTCTAGAAAAGCCAGAATTTAAGAAAACAGTAAAGCCCTTTTGTTCAAATGAATGATGAAAATGTCCATTTTGTCTGGAGATTTTAATGGTAAATCTTCTTTCTCTCCTTCTTTCTCTGTTTCTTGACATTTAGCTGCTAAATTCAATAGCTTTCATTACGAAGAAGGTACTATTTCTGAAGAAGAATGTGACTCTTACTTTCCTTTTGCCTTAAGATTTGGCACTGGCATTATTTATACTTTTATCCAATAAAGAGAAGCTTTCTGGAAAGTGATTCATGTTCTGTCTGTTTAAAGAATGCAGTGGCATATACTCCCCTCAAAGGAAAAAAAAGAAGGATTTTTAGGCTTTTTTATATCATGTCTCTCCTCTTTATATCATTTTAATGGTTCCTTCAGTTTTTATGAAATGGAGGGTTTATTGACCAGTCAGCCTAAAACAGTGTTAAATATTATATATGAGCTAAATAAGTTGATTGCTATTTTGCCAACTAAATGTCTGAAAAATATGAAACTCCCCATTGTGATCATCTAAGGAGAAAGCTCATTTAGTCTCTGAACAATCTGTGGCGATGTTATGTTTTGGTTCTGTTTGTATTTTTTGCCAGAAGTGAACAGAAGTAAAAAAATTTAGGGAGAAAAAGCAATATTTTAGAAAAAATAATTTTTGCTGTAATAGAAATAATGGTTCATTCCTTCAATTTTTTTATTTTTTTTCAGATGCACCTTTCTCCTCCAAAATAAATAGTGGGTTGCAGAAGCAAAATCCATTTTTCCTTCATATATATGCTCATGGTATAGCAAGAATTAATATTGGCTGTTTGCCTGCTGTTTTTCTTTTCCAAAAACACCCCTTAAACTTGCTAGCTCCTTGTACATAGTAAGGAAATAACAGAAGCCTCCAGACGCACAACATGCTAAACTAATTCTAATGCTTGAGCTACCATATTTTTAGAGTAACAACTGTAGTAGTCCTTAGGACTGTAAAGCGAGGGAAAGATTTTCTAGTTAAGGAGAGAAGACTCATGCTAAAAGGCTAAAGGCTACTGCTCTAAGTGAACTTATTTGCAGATGGAATTTAGATATCCCTTGTGTGCAGAAAATTTACAGTCTCAGTGGAAGAGTTAAGAGCTGCAGGGTTCCAGTATTGGTGAAGCTGGGCATATAGTTTCTGTCTCCAGAATCAGACTACCAGTCAACTAGAACATTTTTTTAAAAGTTAGACCATTAAGAGAAATGTTTCCTTTTTAGGGAATTGAAATTCAAAATACCAAGTTTTGTATGCAGCTGAGTTGATTAATCTTTTCTTCAAAGAAAACTGCAGGGATTATGGAATTGTGTGACTACAGATGCCAGTGGCTTTAAGGAAAACTATAAATACTATGAACTCCTGAGAAACCCACAGGAATGGCTTCCGTACAGCAGAGACCATGAGGACTGAGTTACATCAACTGAAAACAGGAACAGGAATTATCAATCAAAATAATTTCCTGAGACAGAACATGACTTATTTTGCAGAAGAAGGAAAATTCACACCCTTTTTCATGAGAACAGGAATGGGGGGAAGAGGAAAGGCCAAAGTTCACATGAATCCTAGAATGTTTTTTCTGAAATCACAGAATATTTGAGGTTCAAAGGTGTGCTGGAGATCAACTACACCAACTCCACCTCTGAAACCAAGGTCAGCTACAGCACATAGCTCATGTTGAATTCTGAAGATCTCTGAAAACCAAGACTCCACAAACTCACTGGTAACATGTGCCAGTGCTTTGTCACCCTCGCAGTGACAAAGTCATTCCTAATGTTCAGAGAGAACCTCCTATGTTTCAGGTTTTGCCCATTGCCTCTTGTCCCAGCATTGAGCACCACTGAGCAGAGCCTGGCTCTGTCCTCTTTACGTGTTCCCTTCAAGTGTTTCCGTACATTGATGAGATCCTCCTGAGCCTTCTCTTCTTCAGCAGACCCATCTCTCGCAGCCTTTACATGAAGGATGCTCCGAAACTTTGGTCAGTTTTGTGGCCATTTTTGGGCCTCACAGCTTTCAAACTACTAGTTGTTTTTCAAGGATGTGTGTACAGATAATAGTCAAAGCCACTGTATAAAACTTACCATAAGAGGTGTAAGGCAATTTCCAAACGCTTGCTTTTTCAAGAATCAAACTGTATCTTCATTAAGTTTTAATATACGGATAGATTTTGGGTGCTGTTAACCAGTCTTTTGTCTTTGGGAAAGCCAAAATAACTACAAGGTGACATTGGTGAGAGAATCTTTTTGTGTCTGGGAGGAAGCAAAGGAAAAATTTTTAATTCATAAAGAAGGCGGGGCCCAGATTTAGCACCTTTGAAGATCTTTCAAATTATTTTCTTAATTCTTTTTCAAGCAGCACTGAGTTTTGGAATGAGCTGCAAATAGTTCATGTATGGAGATGTGTAAGAGTCCCATCAAGAGAAATGTTCCTAGCTTCTTGCATCTTTAAAGGGCCTTGTAAAACCCTGGTTCTTGCTCAGAGTGTTCATTTAAAAGGGGCTAAAGGCACTACTTTTTCCCGAGGTCAGGACACAGGAGAAACACAACGACGTTCTCAGGTTAAAAAACAAACTTTACTGGCAAACTTTAGAAGGTCAGGAAGCTGGTAAAATTTAAAGCAAACATTCAATCAAAACAAAGCATTTCACAAAGCATTGACTTAGCAAACTCTAACCCATCCAACCTTAAGAAGAAATAAGGAGCAGAAAAGGACAGAGAGAAAAGCAAGATACAGCTACTGCCTCTTGGATCTTAGAATGGATCATGGAAACTGTATTGTAGAAAGTGAAGGATTTTTGGATAAAGCTTAACCAGGTATTTTTTTGCAAATCCTATGTATGCCACAGGAATGAACTAGGAACTAGAATGAATGTGTAGTAAAAGCTTCCAAAACCTGAAAGTGCTTTGCTTTTCAGAACAATTTGTAGTGCACTGAATTGCTCATGTGAAAGACAGCCCAAAATGCGCTCACACGTGCCCAGGAACTAATTTTCTTTGTCATTCACTGACATACCATTTGAAGGTAGAAAGCCCCATATTTTTAAGAGAGATATGATCAGGTGATGGATCATTTGTAGTGGCAGCTGTAGCTAAAATATAGTAGCATTTGTAGCAAAAAGTATACAAAGGGTTCGGATGAAGCATTCAGGTTACAATTCATGAAGCTGACTTCACAGTATCTGGTCCACTGGTTGATTTCCTTCAATAGTGGTGGTGTATATCTGGGGATATGGTTTGTTTTCTTTGCAAATGTTGACACCGTTAAACTAATGATCTAGGCAAACTTAACATATTTATGTGTATGAGTAAATAGGCACATGCACACACATGCAATAGACATGTGCACACCAAACATGCTGTAGTGTTCATAAAGCCCTCTGCTCTGCCTTTTTTCCAGTGTTTTGTCACAGAAATCTTGCTGAAGGAACTTTTGCTGCACACGCGAAAAAAAATCTGTGTCCTCGAGCAGCTGTTTCTATGTAAAATACATTAATGTAGTTAATTAGTATTGACCTTTTAGAATATTCATCATGCCATTGCTTTATTATCCTAAAAGTTCACTTTAAAGGAGGTATAGCTGGTCCTGCAGGGAGAGGCTGAAAGAAAACACAGTTGGGATTTAATTTTATGCTAAAGTAACCGGTTTCTGCTGGATAGCATTAATTTGCATCACCATTATACATACCATTTTTATTTTGTGCTGCTGTAAACTTTCTTAGATTATATTATTCTTTAGATGGTTACTTTAGTAGAACACGAAAATTGCTTTTAGAAATTGCTTAATAGTCATACTTTAGCATATTTTCATGGAAAACCAAATGTTTTCATACAAATGAGCAAAGTAGTAAAGATTCCTCAAATACCATCACCTGTCCATTGAAGAATAATCTTCAGGATTACTATTAAGGATGTATTTAATACCACGTGTGATTTCTTATGAGTGTTCAATCACTCTGTGTAAAGATGTGTAAGGTTATTGTTGTTTCTTACTTAAATTTCCCTGTTTTCTGTTAGTATTTTTCTGGAGCTCTACTGTGCAGGCTTCATCTGCTGTTTTAGAAAGAAACTCAAACATGATTATCTAATAGTAAGCCTATCTATAAAAAAGCTGATGCATAGCCATGGATATTTTTGTACTCTCCTATTTAGAGTTTCCACTTGAAAATGAAAAATCTTTGACAAACTGTTTCGATATCCAAGTTACAAACAAGAGGTGCAGACAAATGACTGAAAATCTGCATGGATTCCTATATATGTGTTCTTCTTCTGAGTTTTCAGAGTGCTTCCCACTGCATTGGAGGCTTGCATGTTGCAAAATGCTAGTCTGGATTTCTGCAGTTTTCGAATTAGTACTGCTGTATTTAGTTATTCCAGTGTATCTTGCCTAACTAGCTGGTGGCACTACTAAATTTTCCAGTTTACAAGTTACTAACTACCAAAATAGGTTTAAGGGTCAGTCACTCCAAAACAATGGCCATCTCAGCAGGGTTAATTCAAGAGTTTGATATTCAGTAAATAACTGATATTATTTGCTACCATCATGTAGTGAAATGAACACATTTGTTTTGTTTTTATCTTAGTATCAAGTATATTTGATTATCCCCAAGTTACCATAAAAAATGTGTCTAATTTTATAAATGTGAACAGAGTCAGTGAAATTTCTGCTCTGGCATTTTTACACAGGCTGGAAAAGGAATTATTCATAAGTCAAAAGGTTTGTAGTGGGTCAAGCGAGTGCAGGTTCTGCCACACCAGAATCTTTCCATCTCTATGCCAGCATCAGGACAAACTTCCTTTGGATGGGAGGGCTGTCTTAATCATCTCTGCAATAATAAGTCAAAGAGGTAAATAAATGTGGGAATTGGGAAGAAGTGAATGTGTATATTAACTCCAAGAAAGCACACAGAGAAATTAGTCTATAAACCCAGTATGTTTAAGTAGGAACAGATGCTCATTAAGGACATACAGTGGGAATGGAAGACAGCAGGATTCCTGAGACTGTATCTGGGAGCTGGATATACAGAGAAATCTGTTAGATTGAGTGTTCACTCATATAGCTTAAATATAGATTACTGTAAACATTTTCAACTGTTTTCTATTTAACATTTGCTTTTAAGTTTCTTTTTATTCTACCCTAACTGCATTAAAGAAAATGTTGAGGTGCGTCAAAATGCTTCTCACTCATTGGTGGGAGAAGGAAGGCTTGAACACAAAACCTGGATGGCTGGAGACACTTTTTTACGATAACCTACCTTTGCAACAAGTTATTTTCTGGCTTGACACATAAGCATAACTTGTCCCAATCTGAAAATTAGCATCTCAGAAGCTGGGAGAGAGACTTACTCACTCAGAGATAGGTGACATTTGTGAAGATAATAATAGAAAGTTCACATGAATTTCCCAGACAGCAAAGGTCCTTACAGTTGTTCATACTTGAAATTAGAATTACAGCCCTTTACTAAGTGTATTTTCAAAACTTACCACAGAGGGGCCACACTTTGCCCTGAGTCTCTGTGTGCTGCTGTTCTGCTGTACAAAACTATTTTGAATGAGCCACATGAGAGTGTAAATGGGCAATCTGGGCAGAGCTAGGCAGGTAAATACAAAGGTGCATGGAGATAGCCATATTTTCCTGAACTAGTTTGTTCTTCAGTGTGTAGTTTGGATTCCAGCACCAGGCATCAAATAAAGCATAATTAAAACTCCTAACCTGATTTTGCCACTGCTGTAGTTTCTGCTGCTGACATTCATATTATCAAAGAATAATTAATCTCATTGACCAAATGGAAGTACTTTTTAGGGGGATGCAAATTCTATGCATCTTAGTCAGCACTTGGTCTGTCATAAAGGTAAGCAATCTCTGACTGTATGTGAAGACTTTACACCTCCCATGGGCAGTAAAGAAGTGATTTTTTAACCAGTGTCACGTTTCTTTCTGTACCTGATGATTAATGTGCTTGTAAAAACTTCATGCACACTTAATCATTCATAACCAAATATAACTGATTCTGTGCTGCTGAAAGCTTCAGCATTTATAATTAAATGACAACAGTGGAAAGAAACCTGCAAAATCTGGAAACAGACAGTTTGAAAGCTTAATAATACTGTTTAAATCTTCCTCCATGTTGCACAGTGGTATTTAAGGGCATTTCTTGGTGAGTTTTATAATGAGGGAGGGATAGCTCCTTCACAACAATATTTTCTTGGGTACACTCTGTTTCCTTGACCAATGATTAAAAAAAATGGGGCAGTGCAAGAGCTGCCTAAACATCTTTACAGAAATACATATTTTGAAGTTTATTTGAAGCCATGGGCATGAATTTTCAGCATGTAAGTTTGAAGAAAATGCTCAAGAAGACAGCTTGTTGGCTGTGAAGATTGTAATGGGGAGAGGAGGGGCAGGCTTGAGATTCTGCTTTCTCATCCAGGAACTCTTTTACTAAATTAGGGTGTTTGTTCATCAGAAATAAATTATTGCCAACATTACAAGACAGTCCTATCAGTTCTTCCCTCACCTGCCCCACCTTAAAAGAGAAGAAAATTTAATCTCCCAGCACGTGAGAGGGGGCTTCAGACTCTGAAGGACTGGATAAAAGCATGTGCATGTTCTCAGGTCACAGCCTTAGTGCAAGCTCAGATTAGAAAAAAGACTGTTCATGAATTTTGGCTAAATTTAGATTGACCTGCTCTTCCTCATAAATTTAAGAATATAGACCCATTATTTTTCAAACTGTTCCTTCCTGTAACTTTTATGATTTAATATAACTTATTAAAAGTTGTTTATCTTGGATAAAAACTGAGTATTACCTAAAACGTATCTATGAATTTAAGACAATTTGCCTATGGATATAAACTGTTTTCTGAGAATGTTTGGCATTATTCTTTTAGTATTTTCATGCAATCCAATAAAAGAAATAAATAAACCCACTTTTAAATTCGTGTCTTTAAACAGAATTTTTACTGTTTCACTCGGTTTAGAAGATGTCAAGCAGCAGTAGGAGGGAATAAATTACAAGATGTTTCCACCTTGTGAGGTGTTTTTTTTCCTTTTTTTTTTTGTGTTCCCCCAAAGCAGGTGTAATAGATGGATCAGTGGTCTAGTTTATTAATTCCCTGAAGCTTGAAAGAGATATCTTAGGGCAAAAGAATGTGGAAGCTATCCAAAGCAATGCAGTATTCAATTATTTATTTGCCTCTGTCCTTAAAAACTGCTCCAGTTCCAGATCTTCCCATTTCTCTTATATAATTAATGGGGGTATAAAATACAGCTGAGAGAAACTTGGCTGGGTTTGAAAGCACGTGTACCTTTTGTTCACCATAGAAAGTAGATAGGCATATGAGCGCCAGCTTCTGCTTGTTTGGTCAGCAAATACTTGACATATGTCATGTGTTTCACTGTGTCCTGAAAGTGAAAACACTTGTTTCACCAAACACATCAGTTGGAAGTGGAATTTGCAGGAACGTATCTGCAGAGGTGTTTAAAATACATGTATACGTTTGCAGCTGGGTGTATTTGTAACATCTTTTTTAGGCCTAAAGCGTTATTTTAATTTAGTCATACTGAGATAGAGCTCAGAAGGTGACATATTCCTATCAGTTTAGTCACCATAGGCAATGTTTTGCAAAAGGAGCAGAAATCTTCCCTCTAAAATACAGAACGGATGATGACATGTTCTTGGAAAGTAAAAGGTTTGGGTATATTTTTCTGGCTGAAGAGAGTGTTGAACCCAAATCTTCCCTTTAACGGGTAGACTCTAAGGTGAGAACCACCACTGCATTCATCAGGTGCTTCTTTGCTTCTCTTTCTTGAAAAAAACTAAGATATCATCTGATTGCCTCAAAAAGATGTGTAAATCGTTCTGTGTCATTGCAGAAATTCCAAGTTGTTCATCTCACCGCTTCATAAATCCCCGAATAGCTTCCAGATCCCATCTCTCTTCTGCTTTTGATTTGTTGGTTTTTTTTAGCTTGTCATCATCAACAATCAGTAGATGCCTTATTCCTAGGCACTCTCTTTTCCTCACCAATGGGAAAGCCCAGATTGGAATAGGTAGCTCCAAACTCACACAGCCCATGCTCTGAGGCAACTTGGCATCAGACTTGTGAAATTAAAACTCTCAAAATTCAGAGGCTAGACTTCTGAAAGCATGTATGTGCCAAAGATTATTTTAATTATCAGGCTTTGTACAGATGAGGATACAAATATCACAAGTATCAGCTGAGGATACCTGTAGATTCCTGTAGAACTTTGGCTCCTAAAGATACAGGGGACTTTGAAAGACATTGATTTGTGTATCCAAATATCAATAACAAATAGATATTTGTTACATTATAATAAAAAAAAGCCTAATGTCAAGTAAGATTTTAAAAATATAGCAAATGCTTGTGGGCTTTGTTTTTTTGGTTTTCTTTGTTTTTTTTAAAGCTGATGTTGGAGATAGATAAATGTGATGAAGAGTATTTAAAACATTGTTACTAGATGAGTCATGAGTGTCACATATATAATTACACATACTGAGAAAATGTGTGTTTATGAAATTAATTAATTGATTTGTAGACTTAGAGTTCTCCAAGAAATATAAAAACTAAATTACATGGTTGAACACAGAATGCACTTCATATTTTGATTCCCTGTATAGTTTTAAGATAAGTAAAATGCAATAAATGTAGCATTTCACTACTGATGAAATCTTCAGTTTCTAGAAATCATCCATCTCCAGTAACTGAAGACTGACCAGTCCAGCTGGTGACACTTCTATACACTGTTTGCAGCTACAAATATTTTAAAATGCACAAATATTTTAAAGTGCATGTTTTTTTCTTCTATCTAGAAACCTGTGATATAAGAAAATGTGCCCATGGTTAAATGCATTCTGTTTCAGGTCATCCCTCTCCCAGGCTTGCTAGACTGATCTGTATAACTCACAAGATTCTCTGTAAGGAGACAAATGTTCTATTGAAGTCACAAGGACTACTGTTTCCTTAAAATTTAGGTCCTGTTTTACACTGTGATTTACTAATCTGAGCCTTTCAACAGGAGAAAATGGATGCAAAAATCATACTATTAAGTATGGTAAATATAGTAATTTATAGGATACAGCCCTTGCAAGTTTCTTATACAGAGGGTAACAAAATTATTTATTTCTCTGTGTCTGGGGCTGATTTAGTACTGGAAACACCAAAGTAAACACAGTTTGCCCTTGGAAAGTGCTGTGGTTTAGGAACGTAAGGCAGTATCTTTATTTTGAAAACTGCGTGAGCTCTGTGGATAACAGGTTTCTCAATTTGCACACATTAAGTAGACCTTTCATGTTGTTTTTAATGTTTAGTTTACAGTAACCCAAATCATGATGTGTGACTCTGGAAGCAGAGTGAATGAAAGCACAACTTTTCCTTCCCGTTTGTGAGAAACGAAAGAGCGGGGAGGAGGGTAAGTGTCTTAGCAGCTGTCATTGCCAAAGATTATTTAAAAGCTGTAAAAGCCTTCATTTGCCTTCAGGAGTTGTGACATATGGTCAGAAATGGTTTGAAGATTTATTGTCATCTTTGTTGGATGAGATTCAAAGTGTTCTTTAACAAGGATCTTGTCCCTCATCATCCTTGGAAAAATCCTTCAGAAATTGTAAAGTATATAGAAAGCAGACAGAGCATCAGAGTTTTTAAAGATTTTTTTTTTTCTTTTTTTTTCAAGAAAGGCATTAAGCAGGGTTTCCAGATGAAAGAAAGGAATTATCCGTGGTAAAAGTGAACCTTATTTTTCACTTGCAATACATTTTTTTTTTAATGTGAGACCATTTTATCACATGCATTAATGACAGATTGTTCCTTATGCAGTTAATTAAAATTTCCGGTGCAGATTGTGCACTCTACATGTCATGAAGCCATCCAGTTGTGATTTGAAGGCATAAAGCTTCTCCCTGCAATTACAGCTATCCATTCTGTCAGGACCTCCCTCTCCCAATAGTTAGCAGATGTGGATTTCACATTTTGAAGGCATGATGAGACCTTTCTGCCCATAAAAGCCCATCAAAACTTGTGAGGCCAAGAAAGCAACAGGAAGGTGCCAAATGACAGGCTGCCTGATCAAGCAGAGTAAAGGCTAATAGCAAAGGGAAGACAATTGCCTGAGCACAGAAATACTTAGAACCAAAAATAGCTGCAATTGCAGGTCTGCAAATGGTAATGGACAAATCATCTCTAACTTAATTTTCCAAGCTGAAGGTACGTGGAACAGTACTGAGCCTGCTCTCACTCCCACTGCCTGCTGCACCTGTGGGGATTTAGAATAAAGCCCGACACAATGAATATTGAAAGGCACATTGATCTCACGGTATATGAGGTAACAGTGAGATACGGCAAAGGGCACCTTTCTCATCCCTCTCAAATTTTGCATAAGTCAGACTGATTTAAGCTTTAGCTGAATAAAATCCTCCAATCTTAGCAGGCTTGACAAGAATTTATTGTGTTACAGCAAGAGAATAACATGGAAACATAATACTCCAATCATATTTTTAAAGGTAACTTCACAGTATAAAGTTATGGTGCTTGCATGGTAGAATTATAGTTACTTACAGATTCAGTGTCCTTGGCTGTTTTCTGAATAACAATAATATATCATATAAGAGGGAAATGACTGTTTACGTATGTAAAACTTCTCACTGTCTCCTAAATCCGGAGTGCTGCCACAGTACTTCTCATGGTGGGAGGAGGGGGAAGGCACTGTGCAAGCCTTTCACACTTTCATGATGACTGTGTGAGGACCATGAGGAAAGTGATCTGGTAGTAGTGACTGGCAGAGAAGCTGAGTAAATTAATTTTCACCAGGACTTCTTGGAGCACTTAGAAAAATGAAGATCAGTAAGGGGAAGACAGATTGATCTGACTCTTGGACAGGGAGTGTTATCACTCCTTTGAATGTGTCGCTGTTGTCACTGAAGTTTTCTCATCCTTTTGGTAGGAGGAAAGGTATCTGACTAACTTCTTGTCATGCTCTTTGCTGGGTTTCCGAGTGAAATCTCAGTCAGAATTACATAAAAATAAAACCACTCATTCTGACACCCATTTACCATCCAGAACAAAAGGAAAAAAAAAAAAAAAGTTTGAACAAAAACTATTTCATCTAATCTTTCAGGTTCTGGCAATATAAGTGATCACAAATCAGGCCTGTCTGGAGCTGTTGCTCTTCACGCAACATGTTCATGGGCACAGTGGCTTCCCTGTGCCACTCCTAACTCCTTTTTTCCATACATGCCACTGCAGAAAGGAAAATGGTCCATAATTGTCCTGCTTTGGGGTTCTTCCGTGTTTTTACGGGTTTTATTCTTTCTTCAAGTGCCCCAAACTTTCTGCAGAGCTTCATTTTTCCTGGCAGGAGCTATATTTTCCTGGCAGCAAGACCTTCCTAACCCTTAGGCTGTATTTTTTTAGTCTTGATTTGCATAAATTTGCAGAAACCCACCAATATAGGGCTTCCCATCTGCTTGCACTATTATCACTGAGTGGTAGGAATAACACAAATGTTCAACTCAGAGTTGCCAGACCTGCCTGGGATGCTCTCCTCTCTCATACAGGGGCTGCTCTCTGCTGCAACAAGTTGAAACCAGGATTCCAGGTGTGAATGCCACTCACCACTGTGAAAAACACCCCCTTCCAGTCCATCCAAGGGTTCAGGCTGACAGATGTGTTACTAGAGGAGCACAAATGCAGTGAGAATGTCACCATCAAGGAGAAGTCAAAGTACTCAAAGAGTGTGGTGGCACTCCTGATTGTGCTGTCAGGGAATTAATTCCCTGCTGTCAGAGAGGCATGGCTATGCCAAATACCTGATTGGCAAGGCCACTGCTGTGTCCCTGGAGAGGGCTGGCTTCCTAGTGCCCATCTCCATGTCAGAACTATGGGATGGAAATCAGGAAGGAGTACATAGTGGCAGAGGTGTTTGCTGCAGAGTGGGAGGGGAACCAGCCTTGGTAAGGAGCAAAATAAATCCTTTTCTTTCCACACCTACATCTTGAATAACTAGGATGAGCTATCCAAGGTGGCAGTGAAGCAGTCTTCACTGCTGCTTTTCTTTGACATCAGAAAGATGAATCAATACAGGCCCATGTATGGTGCCTCAGAAATTGCTCCAACAGGATATGCCTCACGGTTTCTGAGATGCAGAACTAAGCCCTAGCAGTTTTCTGAATCACTTGAGATTTGTTCCTTATTAATGCTAATTTAAATTTTCTCGAGAATGTTGGTAGTGAGTCTGTCACAGGCAGAAAGTCATCCTTTTTATTTTTAAGGATGGGAAGATTATACTTGGAAGGAAATCTTAGTCCTTTTCATTTGATTTTTACATGAATCACTCAGGTACCACTCCACGATTTAAATTAACCTTGTTGCTACAGTTACATAGATATTCCTGCTGCCTGATAGCTTTTAATTCCTAGTCTATCTTTTAACACCTGTTTTTGAACACGGAGCCAAGGCATATCTATGACATATACCAGCTCAAATGTATTACTGGGAACTTCTAATAACCTGTCCCATGGATACTTATTGTCTCATTAAATAACTTATGAAAAGGAGTTTGAATTATCCACATTAAATGATAGCTAGGAGACCTGCATAATGAATTTATAAGTTTATCCTAATCAAATGCTGTTTTCCAGATATAATTTCTTGACTGAGCCTTGGGCTAAGGACAGCTCAGTAGGGGTCTAATTATAGTGATGCTTCTAGTATGAGAAATAGTTGCTTTCCCTTATGGGAAAGTTTCTGTAGACTACTAGGTCAAGATAATGAATCACTGTTTGTAAGTCTGGAAGACTGCAAGTAATAGCTGCTTTTCTTAGAAGATGATGTAGATGGTTTTGAGGAAGTTTGTGAAATACTGTGAAATACTTGTCATTGCTTCCAGAAAGTAATTCCAGTGAGTAGGATGAATAGGCTACTGTACCTTATTTAATATACTACATTAGAAATGTCAGCATGCATGAGAATAACAGATCATGTGGGTGAAGGAACTTACTGCTTCTAAAACAAAATCAATATATGACCATTAAAATAAAGCCTCTTTTCAGTATGATGGGGGGCAACATTTTTAAAGAGCCTATAATATGCCTACAAAGAGCATTCACTCCAAGAATAGGTACTATAACTGATCTTGCCATTCATGCACCATAAAACCCCTTTTGTCTCTTACATTTTGGGTTTACACAGTGATGTAAACACAAATGAAAATGGAAAATTCTTTATAGCTGTTAAAAATATTAATTAATTCTATTGTGCATACATTTTAAGAAATGAGCTGAATAATAGAGTTAGACTCTCTAAATCTGTGGCATTAGGCATTTTGAAGAAAGCTGAATTATGTGGGTTACAGAATATTAGGACAATCAGGCTTTTGACTTAGGCCTTAACTACTTCACAGCTATCAGCATGTTGCATACCATGGTCAGGGAAGATTTTCTCTTTCTCTGGTGTCAAAATGTGGTCTCAGAAGAGGAAAAGGCAAGCATGATCTGTGTTTGAATCCTTAGATATTGATTTGAGGCAGGGTTTTGCAGTTATTTTGCATGGGATTTTTTGCCACTGCATCTATTTTATTTTAGTTTTAGTTTAGGGAATAGCTTAATAAAGTGCTATCAGTGGAGCATCTTTCCCATTAAACACTGCCATAATTTTCAGAAAAGAGTGTAAAGTTGATGAGAAAAATACTGGTATGTGGTTTTCTAACATCAGCTACAGTTGGTTATAGGTTTCTTAAGAAATGTAGGAAGTAAGTCAAAAATTATAAGAAAACAACATCATCTTCCCAATATGTAAGGAAGTGTCAGGGAATTTCTTTCTTACTATTGATTTGCCTCTAATAGAATCTCCCATATTTTTCCTCGTATCTCTTGTCATTGAGAACTATTTCTTGGAACAGGCTTTAGATAAGTTGTCTGACTAAATCCTTCTAATCGTTACAAAATGTTTGAGTTACATTGACTTTTGTCTAACAAAATATTGCAAAATTGGACCTTTGATATGTATGGGCTTCAGTTTCTTTTACCTCTTACTTGGAGGGTGTAAAGAGAAAAAGTCTGATAACTATGCAGGGCCATTAGCAGCTTTGAATGAAAGGCTGCTTTCAGATCTCAATACATAAACTGAAGTGAATATAGGGAGAATAAATGTAATAACAGGAAACTTTTACTGCATAAATACAGTACAAAATATTTGATCATACTTCCAGAATTCCTGTTTTACCTTTGGAATTCTATGAATGGTCATTTTTTCTTCTGTTTAATAATCAATGAAAAAAATATGTTAAGACACAGATAAAAACCTCAGGAAAATGAAAGTGGAAACATGGAAAATAAAGTCACTTCTGTTAGAGACGAGGATAAAATAAAGAGAGACTTGATCTTTGTTTTGGCATTTTTTATAGTCTTCCTAGGACTTCACTGCACAACTCTGAGTGTTTTTCTGCTGCAAAGTTTAGAGCACATGCAATTTTGAAGAATTGATACAGCTCACTCCTCACTGGATTTGAATGCCAGTAAGAACAGGGGTGACTTAGCATTTGACAGTTTAGTTTAAAGAAATTTGAAGATAATAAGTGTATGTTTTTCTCCTTGGTGCCCATGCATAACTGTGATGAGCTTTGGAGATGCTAAGTTTTGAAGCTAACCCATTTTCTTTCAACAATATGGAAAACAAACTGATGTGTAGGTCTCTACAGTACAAGCAAGGTATGAGTAACCCTGTCAGATTTACTCTTTCAGCATTCAGCAGACTACTTAAGGAAAGATATTAATTCATTTTTAATGTTAGGAAAATACAGTCATTAAAAAGTAGATAACATAAAATGCCAGAAATGCTTTTAACATTACACGAAGTGCACTACTTGCCTAAATAGCTTGCTACTTTTGGAGATCTAGATATGCTGCGGTATTAAATATTAAAATAGAGGTTGCTTTTTAAAATGCAGTGTTTCTTATCAGAAAAACAGTTTGAACAAGCAGTGCTGTTGTATAATGCATGATGTTGCTAATAAGAGAGTCTTGGAAAATAATTTTTCATGCTGTAAGAGTGACTAGTGCTCTGAGTAAGACAGGTTCTTTCTTTGTTCACGTTCTCTTAACATATATATGTAATAGTGCTGTCAAGCTGCATGCAATTATAAATTTACAACACAGTCTGAGTCACATGAGGTCCATTCTGGGCTTTTATCCTATTTTTGTTTATTTACTGGTTATCAGCTCTCTTATCCAGCTATACATAACCTTGATTGGAAAGTCATTCTCGATGAGTCGTTATCAGCACTTCAGTGCTGGTTTATGTGAATGTGTTGGAAGGGTTCTGCAGTGTCTGTGCTATGTCTGGTGTTATTTAATATTCATGGTATTGATTCGGGTGAGACAATAGGAGCAATACTTATTCAGTTTTCCAATGATACTAACCTGTACGCAGTTGAACCTTCAGCATCAGAGGAAAAGATTCTGAAATGGTTATGGAAACGATTGGCAAGAAAATAGGGGGAATATAAAAGAAAAAGTAATCTAGAAGGAAGAGCAGTGTAAGTATGGGCTAGGGAAAGGTTGATTATGTAACATTTTAAAGACAAAGATTTTTTTAATAACAAAATTAGCAAAAGTCAGAAATGGCATGATACTGCCCAAAAAATCTAAAAGTATGTAGTGAGGTGGATGGACAGAAGCACTTTTGTAAAGATACATACATACATACATGTGTATCTATATCTGTCCCTTTCGGTGTGAGGCAGGGTCATTTTGTCCAGACTTGAACACAACCAAGAAAGAGCAGTTGCAGGTAGTCCATACAGAGCAATAAGAATTATGACCTCTGAGAAAAGGTGAGGGAAATTTCTCAGTTCAAATTCAAATAAGTTCTCAAAATTTATGAAAGGAAAACTTAATAGGCATTCAGAATCAGATTTTTTCTAATACTATGGTAATTGAAGCATTGGAGTAAGAATTCATGAGCAAATTAGACAAAAATCTCAATTTCACAAACACTGAGAAATGCAAGAGGGATGACAGTGGTGTATTTGGTTCTGAGAGAGAATTCATTGTCACAAAGAGCACTTCTTGTCCACCACAGATACCTTTCTTCTTCTTTCAAAAGACAATAAGCCAGTCTCCCTTCAAGATGGACTTGGGACTGGTTAGGGAGCCCAAACCTTTGACCTCATAAATCAATGATATTTAAACTTCACTGTGATTGTAGTATGTAGAAGTATGTGTTAGTAAGAACTAAGTAGTGTAGCTATGTGAGCTTTTTGGGTGTGACTTTGAATTTGTATTCAAATGGAGAGACAAACACACTTTTTATCTCTTCACCTAGTCTTTTAAGCAAATTCCCAAGGCTTTGGAAAATTTTCAGACAAAATTATAAGGCATGTGAAGCAGATGGGATTAATGCATTTGTTACTGTGAAGGTCTATGTGAGAGATTTTTTATTTTTTTTTTAATTTTTGTTGTGGTTTGGTTTGTATTGGTGACAACACAGTGAAATGGCTTGAGAACAAGTGCAGTAACATTTTCACTCCACATTAACCAATAAAGGATTACTATTATAGAAAACTGAGAAGCTTCAAATAGGCCATATAACATGGAGCTAAATGACTTGGGAGGAAGGAACATCAGACTGAAAGGATCTGGATTTTTTTTCTTTTTTCCCCTTGACTTGTCCTCTCCTTGACTGACTGAGCAAAATTTTTTGTCTAGGCTAATTCTTTAGAAAGCAGTGCAATAAGTGCATCTTACTGCATGTTTAACAACATGGCCACCCTTGTTCCACTGGGTACTTTAGGGAACTATTATTATTTAATAACAAAAACAATTTGAGGTAGAAAAGGAAAGGTTGTAGGGTCCACATGCACAATACACATGTAGTCTGGTTAAACATGAGGTCTTGCAGTGAAAGATTAGTACTGTTCAGCCAGAATCTGGTTTTTGCTTATTCCCTTTAAAATATTAATATTCTTCATTTGCAGTGTTATGCACAGCAACAACAATAAAAAGCGACTGCATAAGATATTTTTGTAGTACTGCCTCTAGTACTCTGCATCTATTTCTTGTGAGATCCAAGTCCTGTTACCTTTCATCTCTTCTAGTATTATAAAACCCTTTTTCAATATGTACTTCAGTTGACATGCAAACTTCATGCTTTAACATTTAACATTGGACATCGTGTGATAGCTCAAAGAGGGCAGACATTATCCCCAGACTATGCATACAGGTTTATATTTACATTTCTCATGCATTTTTGTTCTGAATCAGAAATGTTGATGTGGTCGTTTTATAACGTGTTGTTTTATAACGGGTTTTAAAGTCTTTAATTCATAGTAAATGTAAACTTTCTAGTGATCCATTATTTGCAAGCTCTGTGAGGGAAAATTTGCCTGTGCATTAAAGGCATTAAATCCCTTGAGAAAATTTTTGGGTAACAAAGTTCCCTCAGTAGAATATTCAGGTAGAAACATTTTCTGAATTATTTCAGTAGACTAATGCTTCCAACCTAATCAGTTTTGCTCATTTAAGTGGCCCACTTGGGAGCCAATTTTTAGTCACAGTCAGGATTTTCAGATAGACAACGTGCAGGACATTCTAGGAATCAAAAATATTCCGGATTCTGGTGCATTCTTGACCAGTACCTTAACTGTAAAGCATTAGAATTAACTATTCAAGAAGAATATTAAAGCTTATAAGGTTGTATTAACCTGTGAAAAGAATTCTAATTAGATCTGAACTATAGTAAAAATAAATAAATAAATATCTTGGCTTTCATATGGCACATAGCATTTGGAGGGGAGAGAAGGAATTCCAGAAGAATAAATTGTAATTATTCAGTCTGTTTTAATTTGTTTATTTCCAAAAATTAGTAGTATTGATACATAGGATGGGGATGAATGGAAAGCCGGAGATCTTTACTATTGCTTGACCGAGTATTTACTACTGCTAGTACGTCAGCACAGAGAGATCTAATATTCTACCTAGTCCAGTTTTCTGCTACACCTTCAGTCTGCTCATGATTTTTCTTGAAGAAAACGGGCTGACCGTTTAATTTCAGCCTTGGACTAACTAACATTTCTGAATTGAATGAAAAAACAATGACTGAGGAAAACTGGACTTGGCCACACTGAGATACTGAGGAGTCGTGTGTTCTCTAAGTAGGTATATTGGCACTGCATTCAGTAGGACTATATCAAAGTGGTAATAAAGCAATAAGGTTTTCAGATCATACTCAGACTAAAGTCTTCAAAAATTGACAGATTTCTTAGGGGAGAATATATATTTTTTTAACATTTTGATACTGCTTTTAAAATTTGAATGATACTGATACAAGGTTTTTTGCACAAGCTCACTCTTTCAGCTATTTGTAATTCAAATTGCTCTCAAACTTTTTAATATATAATAAAATTTCTCTCAAGATTAATGTTTACTTTCTGTGATAGCTACATACTATAGAATGTTTCTCCTCGCTGCTTTTACATTCACATCAAGTGCCAGTTGTTTGAACAGTCTTGTATCTTGCAGTCACCATGAATACCTTTGCACCATAATTTTAGCAACTGTAATTTTACTGTCCAAGCTTGAACTCCCAGCTTCCCTTTACAGTCAAGGAAAAGATATTTCTAGAGAGTAATTCACCTCATCCTGAAATAGGTATCTGTGGGGGTTGAACAAATTTCCTTCAGATGAAGTCTAGTTTTCTTCATTGTTGTATATATATCCAAACACTCAAGTGTGGACATTTAACTTCTAGGTGTCTGAAATTAGAGGAGATAAAACTTACACTTTTAGATAATCTGTTCTGCACAGAGAAAAATATTTGTTTATTTATTTATTCATTTAACAGAAAAGCCTTGCCTTTCAGCTTTTTTTTCTTGGTGAGCTCCATTACTCATTGGATGAATTTCTGATGAGTTCATACCTTGTACTGAGAACAGCCTGCAGTATTCAACAGTTGAGAAACATTCTGAATTTCTGCTCTGAGCTATTGGGAGTCACTTATTCCCAAGATGATATTGTATGCCTCTATTGCTGAAAAATTATACAGACATTTTTCATGGCCATTTTCCAAAGATGAGAAAGTCATATTTTTGTTTTGTATCAACAAAGGAAGTAGAATTTCATTTTCTAGTCTTTCAATTGGTAGTCATTTACATGTTTGCCAAGAACAGAACTTTAGCAAGTCAAAATAGTTGGCTTTATGCTGCTTAAATCTGTCAAATCTCATGCACTGAACATGAGAGTCCTGCCCTTCTGTTTTGATTATTTTTTTGGGTTTCTTTACTACTACACCTGTATTTTTGCCATGTGGTGCCATGGTCTCTCTCCTACTCCACAAGTCCCTGCACAAATGCTGCATTTCCTGGTCAGGGACCTACTGACCAGCTGCATATACGAGTCAGTAAAGAAATCAATTATTATAAAGTACCATACTGCTGCCATGACATTTCTTATAGCCTGGTTTTGCTTCAAGGGACCAACAAAAAGGCATTTTCCCTTTTTAGAACCCTGTGTGCAGTCGTGTAGATGTTGTGATAACATACAGAACATGAATAATTTGCTATAACATTGTAGGAGAAAGCTAAGAAAAGTGTACATTTCTCTTTACTGCAGAGATGAGAATGGCAACTAAAGGAATAACAAAGACTCTAGTGACTGAGATCCAAACAATTTTCTGAGATTTTATGGCAATACAGATATAAAGCAAATATGAAACAAAAGTCTTTGATTCTCTGTGAAGCAGCACATTCACAATGTTTTTTCCTATATAGGTAGCAGTATGTAAAAGAGGCAATGAGATGTATAAAAATACAGCAGAAATTGGTAAAGAGAAACTGAGAGAAGCCCCTCAATCCAAAGCAAAACTACTACATAATTACCCAAGACCCAAAAGCAAAACTGTTCAAAAGGAAATTAGGGAAGCCACTGCCTATCCCTTTCAAGGGATGAAATCTACCCACAAGAAACATTTCTTCTGTGCATGAAAAAGAAATAAATGGGATGTTCAAATAATGGAAGAATCTGCATATTCATCACTTATATGGAAATTAAATTTGCTATGCAGTCATGATAAGACCTGCATTTCAGTAGCATTGATACGCGAATGTCAAAGTATACATTTTTAGGAGACAATCTGGTTACTTTGGCAACTCAAGCAGTATTAGTCACTTCTGATAAAGCATCCTTCTTTCATTACCACCTGTGGCCTTTGTCACTCTGTTTCCTAGTAACATCAAGTTGTTTTCATAAAAAGTAATTAACATATTCAGTCGTAACAAGACTGTACATAAATTTGATAGTTCTTTATTTTTTCTTTTGAAGGCAGCATAATGAGATTGAAAAGTAAGCTTTGTTTCTTTTTCTTTTTTTCTAATCAAGCTGAGCGAATTACACTAAATTACTGAAGCATCAATATGTCGAAGCCCATTAAAATAATATAATTAGGTTTAAAAATGCTAGTTAGGATTGCTGCTTTAGATCAGGGGATATTTGATTAACAAGGAGAAAAAAATAGCCTTGAGTTATAATGAAATAAGAAATGATTCCTTTGCATCTTTGGGAAAATTACAACAATTCAGAGATGCAGAAAATAGCAGAAAATATTTAGAAGTCCTTTAAAAATGAAATTTTGAATGATTTCTCTTATAAATTATCTTGGGTTTTTTTAGCCACCTTTTAAAGTCCTGATAGTCCTAGGTCATGAAAAATATTAACTTTTAAAAACATTTATACAAGAAATATTGTTAGATTTTATTCAGATGAAGATTACTCATGTTGACACAAAGGAAAAATAAATATGTGTTACTATGCATTGTGCTAGGGACTCTGTTTCAAGAAGTGAGGTTCTTTTCTTCTGGTGAAAAAGTCAAGCTAGAGAAACTATACCTCTGGTGGCAGCAGCAATTCCCTGCATTAAATTACTGATGGCTTCAATATATTTCAGAATTGCAGACTGTCTGAGGTTGGACAGAGTCTCTAGACCATCTAGTCCAACGCCTTTGCTTCAAAACAGTTAATCAAAGCAAGCTGCCAAGGATGGAATCCAGCTGGGCTCTAGATAATGTCAAGGTTGGAGTCTCCACAACCTCTCTGGGCAACTTCTTACAATCACCCTTTCAGTAGAAGTTTTTTCTACTATTTAAATTAATTGTATCAGTTTGTGTGCTTTGCCTCTTGTTTTACAATTGGACACCACTGAAAAGTGTTTGGCTCAGTCTTCTTTACTCCCATCAAATCCACACTGAGATCACCCTGAACCTTCCTTCTTGCATTAAACAGTTGTGACTCTCTCAGCCTCTGCTCATATGACAGATGCTCTAATCCCTTAATCACCTTTGTGGGCATTGGCTGTACTCCCTTTTGTGTTTCCATGTTCCTCTTGTTCTGGATAATCAGAACTCAGCGCAGCACTCCAGGTGTGGACTCAGCAGTGCTGAGCAGAGGGCAAGGTCATTTTCCCTCAACTTGCTGGCAACACTCATAATAATGCCCTGGGAATCTGTTGAGGTTTTTTGCTGCAATGGCACTCTGCTGGTTCTTATTCAGCTTCTTGTCTGTCAGGTCCTTGTCTGAAAAGCTTCTGGCTAGTCAGCCCTAGTCCATACTGGCGTGCGGGGGTTATTCCTCTCCATATACAGTACTTTATTTCCCTTTGATGAGCTTCATGAGGTTCCTTTTAGTCCATTTCTTCATCCTGTTGAAGCCCCACTGTATGGCAGCACAACCATCTGGTGTACCAGATACTCCTCTTTCCTTCGTATAATCTGCAAATTTCCTAAGGGTGCGCTCTGTCCCATCGTCCAGGTCATGTCTTTGCTAAGATAAAATACATCACTGTTCTTCCTTCATCCTGTGTTCTTGTCCTTTCACTGTAGAAAATTATTGGTTTGATCAAGCATGCTTTCCCCTCCATAAATCTATGCTAACTACACTTAGTCACCTTCTTGTTCCTTCTATGCTTAGAAATGGCTTTCAAGATTATTTGCTTTATCACCTGCCCAGATACTGAGGTGAGACTGGAAGTTCCCTGGGTCCTCCTTCTTCCACTTCTTGAAGATAGAAATGACATTTTATTTCTTCCATGCCTCAGAAACCCCCGTGTTGCCCTAACCTTAAAAAGATGTTTGAGAGAGGTTTTGCATGGTGACAGCCATCTCCCTCTGCACTCATGGCTGCATCCCATCCAGACAGAGACTGTCTCTGTCCATTCAGTTTAAATGTTCTCTGGCTTGATCCTCCTCCACCAACCTTTAATCTTCTTTGTTCCAGTAGGTCTCTGGGCAGGGATTAATGAAGTCTGATCTTACCAAGATCACCTTATCAAGGTTAGGAAGGTGTTGAACACCTCAGCCTTTGCCCTGTCCTGTGTCACAAGGTACCCATTGCCATTTGGAAGTGGTCCACACTTTTTCAGTAGCTGTTGATAGACAGTCAAGAAGTCCTTGTGGCCTTTCCTTCATGTTTTCAGATGGGGTCTTGACTTTCCCAGAAAAATGTGCCTTTATTTGAAAACAGCTAAAATCTTTACAGGAAAAACTTATGCAAAATACGTTAGTGTATATGTGGGTGTGTATTTATGTGTATTAGTGTATGTATATGTATATGAGCCTGTATATATTTATGATGGTAAATTCTAGTGACTATTCAAATATTAAAAATAAATGTTGTCCGATTCCATATATATCACAGATTTCAGGGGCCTAAAAGAAACCCTAAAAATTAGTGCAGATAAAAGAACTGAGTTTTGACTGGCTGCCAGATTTCTGGTGTAGCAAGAAGTAACTACTCCATATCCTTGAAATGTGACCTTCCTGCTCTAGAAAAATAGGTGTCATGGAGGGATTTACCCATGGAATTCATTTGAAATTTAGATAGGTGTAAATTTGTACATTTCCACAATTTGTAATGTGGAAACAGCAACTCAACAACTAATTAGTCAACCCCTTATACATTTAGGTACTTCATTCATGGGACACACAAAATAGAGAGTTTGTGTCACTATATGAGTGTGATTTTGTACTCTGGAGTGTATTAGAGTGTTGCCAGTATATATCCCATTGACTATAATCCAGTACCACAAGTAAATGGTGCTGAGAGTTGAGAGAAATTATTTTTTCTTTTGCATTTTCAGATATATTAAATGTTTTCAGTTTGCCAGTGTTTTGTTTTGAGAAAAGTGAGAAAATCTGAATATGTTTATTCATAAAATAAAGCACTCTATTAAAACATTGTCAAAATATTTACCATTTTATGATATTGCATAATTTTTTTGAAAGCTGTTTGGTTTTCCTTTTTAGATTTATTAGTTGATAGAAAGTCCTGCACATTTTGATCATGGCATCTTCTGATCAACATCTTTTATGAAGACTCTTTGATTTTATTTAAGTGTCCTGAAATTTGTCACTACATTCCTACTGAGAATCAGCACTTGATGGATATTGATACTGATTGTGTTGGCATTTTTTGGTCTGCAATTGAGTTCTTAAAGCCTGCAAAATACTAAAAAACAAAGAAACCTGTGAATAGTCTACATTAAATTTAGTCTTCTGTTAAGTTCTTTGTACAATGGCATGGGGTAGAATAAAAGTTCTTTTCGATATTGCCATGGAATACTGTTTATTTTTTTAATACAATTTATTGCTCCATTTCCATGATGAAATAATTTCTGGAAGTCTAATTATGAGTTTCTGTGTCTGTGCTCCTTTTTCTTATTATCCTGGGAAACAAAAGTCTCTGTATTCTTTGGAAGAATAAAAGGAAACAGGTCATTTTATGGTATAGGAGCGAGGTAATTGCTTGCCATTATCACTTTTATTTCATATTGATAATAATAGGAAACATAATGGTATTTGTAGTAATTATTCAGTTTCTTAAAAAAAAGACAAAGCCAGAACATTTTTTCTAACTAGATATTTCTCATTTTGAACTATTGCTGAAACTCAGCTTCAAAGACATGTAATGCAATTTATGAATTGTGTACTAATGTTACACATTATTTCCAGAAAAGGAAACACTTCAATTTTAATTTTTCACATGCTATTTCCTTCAGTCATAAAATATAATGTAAATTTCTCACCAAATTTTTTTCAAAACTGATGTACTGAAGTATCAAATCAGTCATAAATCTTTCAGAACACAACGAAAAAATGTATTATGAACTTTCTGTAGCTCAGATTTGATTTTTGTAGACTTTGGAAATGAAGCTTTCATGACCAGAGAAAAGGACAAAATTAATCAAATAAATTGTTCATTAAAAGTTATGGATAATCTATAGTGACATCATGGAGAATAATTATTTTTATTCTTAAGTTCGGTGAACTAATATTTGAATTTGATAATCTGAATTGATTGAGTCATCATTAGGAATGTCAATGGAAAAAATAATTTAAGACCTTGATCCTGGTAGCTTGTACTTAAAAATAGTCCCTAGAATCCTTTAAACTAGATTCTTCCCAATCTAAGTCACTACACAAAAAGTTGGTGGAAATTCAGAGTAATGTTGCAGCAATGATAAACATGGGAACAACTTCTACACAGCAATTGAATTCAAAATTATTATGTTTTTTTACAAAGCAAAAATCACTGGTTCAAATACGACTGAGATCAGAAGAGGTCCTTACTGTCTGTGGAAGTATTGATTTTGGGCCTGGAGCAGTTAGGAATGATTCAAATGCACACTAGCAGATGTTCAAAACAACATAATTTTTTCTTATCTAGAAGTGAGCCCTATGCTTCAGTTCATCTAATCTCTAATCCATTTAAATTACTCATTTTGTCTAAATTGTCAGCTATGTTTTTGTAGGTAGGAGAGATAGTCAGGAACTTCCAAAAGCAACCATGTCCCTTAACTACAGAGAATCTACAGTGATGGATGCATATATATATAAGTATGTATATATATATATATATATATATATGTATACAAACATATATATGTAAATCTGGTAGGAGAGAACCAAAAGATGCTCTGTTGGGTTTGTATGGCCAGGTTTTGATTGGTGGGGGGCACAGGGGTGGCCTCTGTGAGAAGCTGCCAGAAGCTTCCCCCATGTCTGGCAGAGCCAATGCCAGCCAGACATATAATATGGTTATTATATAAGATATAATTATGGTTCAGGACTTACAATTGGAAACAAAAATCAAATAAACCTGTCAACCTCAAGCAAACCAATCTCAGTTTTGAAAAGATGCTTCACAAGGAATTCTATCCCTTTAGACTGAGAGAAGTTTGAAAAATATTTTTTCAACAATCACAGTTTTGTGGCAATAAATTCAGGTATACCTTTAATTCAGAAAATAAGTTACTTGGATAAGGTAGCAACTGCAGTACTTCCGTTTCCAGGGAGTAAGAGGATGGGGGAAGAATTTAATATTTATGTATCTGAGGGGGAATGTTATTAATATTCCATAATTTTATATGTCAGAGTTAATAAATCTTATGTTTATCCATTTGAAAATGATGATTTCTACATGTGTTCCTATAGAGGGCTGATAAACTTACCTCATATGTTTATATGTCTTATTTCATAAAAAGGAATACATTCTAATGTCACTGTTGAAGCAGAGATGTAATTTAAAAGCAACATATACTAACAGTGTTCAGGTTTTCAGCAGTAAAAGTATGCTATCAAAAGGAGTATTTGTGCTTTGAAATGTTTTTCTTTCTCAATAACAAGATTATTATTCATGTTGGTTTGAATTTTGTTTAAATAAGTGAAAGTATCTCATGGACAATATTTACACAAAGAGAGCTGAAGACAGGGATGACATCAATATCACAAGAAAACAACTGAATATAGTTAATGCAGCAGCATCACCTTGATATTGGGAGGCTGCATTCAGGGGCAGCAGGGTATTAGGAAATCTGAACTGTGACTATAAGTAGTTGTTTAGAAAGAATAAGGAGTCTGGTAGGTAAACAGATACTCAGCTTTATTCTCCTGTGTCCCTGGGAGTTGTAGTGGAACAGAGTACTCTGCTGGGATCAGGGAGAGGTGACATGGCCATCATCAGTAAGATGAGATGTAGCTGACTCAAGAAATTTCCTTTGCAAGTAAATCAGTCTTCCAGGCTAAGAAAATAATTTTACAAATACTCTGTCACTGCAAGAACACAATGCTCCTGCCTCATCTGTGGCTATGGCCAGGCTCTTTGATTGTCAGTAAGCTCATTTATCTCTGCCAACTGATAAACAGAGAGTACAAGATTTAGGAGGCCCAAGTGATGAAAAAGAGCAAAGGATTTTGGGTGCCCCATCCCTGACAGTGTTCAAGGCTAGATTGGATGGGATTTTGAGCAACCTGGTCTAGTGGAAGGTGTCCCTGCCTATAGCTAGGAGGTTGGAACAAGATGATCTTTAAGGTCTCTTAAGATTTTTAAGGTCTCTCCAACCCAAACCACTCAATGGTTCTATGAAGGAAACAAGAAATAAAAGATAATTAAGTTTTTGTTTAGAATTAGGTATGTTGTGGTTTTACTTCTTCCAGGTTAGGTTCTGCTTTGGAATATTTCTCTACACGTTTTTGGAAAACATGCCAGAGGAAAATACAACCGAAAGTGGGAAAATTTTAATTGCAGTTGAGTGGTGCCAGAACACCAGTTCATAGCTAAATTACTTTCCTTTGTATTTAATTTTACTGCTTTTCTTTTCTTGAGATGGAGTTAGAAGGAACTGCCTTGACTTTACATGCTAGCAAAAAGTCCTGTTATAAACTAACAGGAGTTGTATACTCTCCTGCTTACATTTCCCCAGTTTCAGAGTAATGGGAGATGACAACTGGAAAATGACTGTTTAGAGGTGACCTTAAAAAGCTGAGGTGATTATAGACCTGTTAGTTTGGCTTCACTACTGGAAGAGAAGTTATGAAAACATGTATAATTACCATAGAGAATTATTCATATTTTGTTTACAGAAGGTATATTTATAAAGGTGTCAAATAAACTTGGTTTTCAATAAGAAAACTTCTCTCAGTCCATTTCAGGTTTCCTATGTGAGTAATAACTGTTTAAAGAATAGGAGACTAAAGTTGGGAATAAATGTTCAATTTTTCCAAAGGAGATGAAATATATGAAACTTATTTTCTTTAACCTATCTATGATTGACCAAATAAAAAAAAAATGGTAGCAGAAGGTAGATAAAACTAAAGGGACTAAGTTCTCTATACTTTCAAATGAAGGGTGATGGAATTAAAATCAACCTAATTAATCTATATTTTGCTTATAGCATTATGTAGTGATAAGAATGTCAGTACCCAATGATAATCTAAAGATTAGATATTACTTTTCAGGAAAGAGTTTTTTAGAGGATAGTTATTAAATCTCAGTTCTCAATAGCTGTTAAAAAGACAAAACCTATGGGATTTTTAAGAATGGCCAGTCAAAAAGAAGCATCACCATACTAGTACCAAACAAATACTTTGCCTTCGTCTTGAAAATTACGCTCAATTCTGCTCATATCTAAGTAAAAAAATCCAACAAAACCACACAAAAAGAAATTCATAAAACAAAAGAAATTCTACCCCAACACCACCAAAAAACCCCACCAAAAAACAAACTAACAAAACCCAAAACAACAAAAAAACTCCCCTAAAGATCCTGTAAGTGTGCAAAGGAGCTTGGGGAAAGATCATTAGAAATACAGACTTCCATGCAACCGTAAGTATTAAATAGTGTAAGAGTATTCAACATTGAAAGGAAATGATTGATTTGGATCCAAGGAGATGCTGGAGATCTCTGTAATATATGGAGAAAATAGCCAGGTCATTGTGGGTCATCATGTTTTATTGTACAAGGAAAAGTTATTGACATTCAATTAAATTGTTAGGCATAAAGTTGGAAAGAAACACAAGTACACTTCTCACAGCCAGAAAAGTGTTGAAGAAAAGTATCATCGTACATTTCCCCTGCTCTTTATACTTCCCTAGGTATCTGCTCTTTATTCTAATGGCCAAAGACTCTGAAGGTTAAGTAGCTCATAGTCTGGCTCCTGTCCATTTTTGCGCTAGCCTTTCCAGAGCAGATTGGCTAACTCTCTTCTCAGCCCAGTGTGGTGCTCCTGTGGCCCTAGCACACAATTCTTGTTTAGTCTCTCTGTACATGCATAAGGTTTTTTACTAAGAGTGTCTGAAATAACACGAAGACTGTGTTGCAGCCTGCCAGAACAGGCTCTTCAGGTATACCGTGGAGAATATGCGTTGCATGGCATCAGGTAGGGAAAATAATTATTCCCTCTACTCTGCAACCATAAGGAGCAATGTGTCCACTTTTAGGATACCCAGTGTAAAACAGACATTGTTGTGCTGACATGTCATCTACCAGGACCCTGAAGCCATCTTCAGAGCTGCTGCAGTTGCATGTTGTTGTTGCATCCCAAGATGCACGAGGTTGCTATTTGTCTTTGCTGAATTTCGTGAAGTTTATGATGGGCCTTTCTCCATCTCTCTTTCTAAATAATAGCTCTGACCTCAAGGAATCAGATGTTCCCCCACCTGTCATTTGTTAATGTACTGGAGGTTTGTTCTGAACAATCATTCACATCACGGACAGAGATTCATTGATTCATTCAGTTGATTCATTAGCCTCAGAATCAGCTCTTGGGAAACAGTACCCTAAATCTGTTGCCTGTTAGACTATGAACTATTAGCCTTGCTTCTAATTTGCACAGCCAGTTTTTCATCCACCCTGCAATTCACACTTCCATCCCATCTTCACACAGTTTGGCTACAAGGAGACTTTGTTAAAGGCTCTATTAAAATAAAAAAAAAAAAAAAAAAAATTTCTTCCAGTGCTTCCTCCCCACCAGCTCCATGATCCACAGAGGCTGTTAACTCCAACCTCCATGTTGGTCAAGTGCAGTTTACTCTTTGTAGATCTGTGATGGCTGTTCACAGGCCCTTGTTGTCCTTAATGTGCTTGGAAATGGATCTGTGGGGACTTGTTCCATAAACTTCACAAGGCTTTCGTATTTTCAGATTAAATGTAAATGAAAGTAAAAATTCTCTTCTAAAACCTCTTCTTTCATCCAGGTAGCACTGCTTCAGACTTATTCTAGTTTGCATTCATCTTTTTCTTTTTGTAAATGATGAATTATGCATAGAGTATTCTAGATAAGGTTAAATATTCTTCTTCACAAAGTTACAGTAATACTTTCCTTCAATTCTGCAAATACATAGTGTGACACATAACATATGCATGTTGTAGCCTTTATTATGCTGGCCTTTTCCAGTTATCCTCTCTTCCACAAGTAAACCCATTTCTGTCATATCTTTTGCTATTCCTCTCAGTAACATTATTTCCTAATTGTGTTACCTTTTTTCCTAATTCTTTTATTCCTCAAGATTTATGTCTCACTCTATGGTATTCATGTCTTCCTGTCTTTTTTCTTGAAAAACACTCTTTAGTGTATTTCTGCTCTTTTTGCCAAAATTACTATTTAAAATATTCTTAAGGAACTTATGAGTAACTTCCTTTGAACAAAATATGTTGCTTTCCTCCCTTTAGCTAGTTTTGTCTCCATCTCAATTATTTTAGAAATAAAAGTTAAACATTTTTATATAAAATAACAATTTTTAAAGTGTTATCTAATGCTCAGAGAAGTCTGAAAAAATGCATCTATATTTTCCAAAATACATGAATATTTTCTAAATAATTTATTTTCTAGATATAAATCCAGTCTGGCATCTGTTCTTAGCCCATGCATTTTATAATTTTTTCTTGTAAGCATTCTTTTAAAATGTTATTTCTTTCAAAAATTACTCTAAAACATAACTTTTTTTTAATATTCATCCTCAAGGCATATAGTCCTTATGGGTATTTTTTTCTCTTTCTCATAGGTTTTATGATGTCTAGTCATATGAGACACTGTGCAAGATACTGATATTTCTTGCTAGACAAGTGAGACCATCACAAAAAAAAAACCCCAAACAACAACAACAACAACAAAAAAAACAAGATAGAGAATTACAAAGTTTCTTCCTGAAAAAACTGGGATTGGATAGGAGAAATCAATGGAGTAGTTTGTCCTGGTGAGCATCGGCAAGAGGAGGGAAATCTGGTCACAGTCACCAGACAAGTCAGATCTGTTGAGGAGCTTGGCTTGTTTTCACTTACCTTGAAAGACTGAGAACTACTGTAACTTCTGTGAACCTGCATGATGGATGCACCTATTTTCCAGACCCCAGAGGAGATTTAGGGGATGGAGTGTCAAGCTGTGGTGTGTGAGTGTCAAGCTTTCCTTACCGATGCCTGCAAATGTAGCACAATAGTGTGCTGTGGTTGCAGCTGCACAGATGCTGGGTACAAACCGTGACTCTACTCAGTGCCAAGATAGGACTGGTATAAGTGCCCTCACAGGGGAGGTAGGACCACACAGGGGAAGAGAGATGCTATATTGCAGATCTCAGGTCTGCAGGGATGCATGAGATAGCTCACTGAACATCAGCACCTGAAACTTAACCGGATGTTGATCCACACTTACCAAACTATCCATATTACTTGGCATCCCTTGGCTCTAGTAGCAAAAAACAATGGTGCAGGTACACCAGAAATAACATTTTGTCCCTATTTCTAGTTTAGTTTCACCATATAATTCAGAAGCTAAAACACATCATGATTTTGAGGAATTCAAAATTCTGGCATTCAAATATTTACACTTTTATTTTCTGGAATTATTATTCAAGAATAATATGAGAATTACAATAAACAGAAAATATGTTAGAGAATTGCCTTGACTACACTGCCCAGATGTCATTTTCACCTATGAGGAAATCCTGAAAAAAAAAAACCCCAAAACATTTCCTTGTGGATAAAACAATATTATCTTACTAGCCTTTCTGACAAAATACTAGCTTATCACATTTACATTCAAACAGTGTTCAGATCAATGAGGTGCAAGTAAAAGTAACAGGGTTATTGGGTTCCTTTATAATTGTGTGAAAGGAGCAATCACGTCACTTTATGAACAGCAAGTTCTTAGGTCAGGGAGCATTCGGAGACAAGCCATAAAATAAAGAGCAATATAGTGAGGATTTCAGTAAAATAGTAGAATCAGCACTTCTTACTCTATTTAACTGGAAAAGGATGAGGCCTGCCTTGGGAGCTAATGCTTCTTAACAGTATTTGGGCAGAAAGCCAAGAGGAAAGTGCATTTCAGAAAGAAAAAGACAGAGCAGTGGTTGGTAGGATAGGTAATCATGCCAAGCCGCCCTAAAGCACCTAAATCCAGGGTTTTAAATTGAGCATGAATGAGACTTTCAAGTCCTTGTGGCTGAAACTAGAAATCAGAAGTGTAGTTATCAGATTACTGGTGAAACAGAAGTTTGAATTTTAGAGATTCACTTACTCTACAATGCAAAATTGAATTTATGTTAGCAACCTAACTGGGTAATTAGAAGTGTTTTTATAAAAATATTGGCTTTGATATGCGGTTAAACCTACATGGGCTTTGCAAGATGTAACAGGAAGATATATTGCTTCAAATACGTGTCTATCCTTGTACAATGCATGCAGAGTTTAGAAAATCTAATTTGTCAGTGTGTTACTGCTTCATTTCATTATTCCTTTATTTGAAATTTATTTTAAAGAGCAATCCATTTAAATAGCTTAAGTGTAAATGCAGATTAATATCCCTTCGTCATTTTCTTCCTCAAGTTGTTTTCAACTTTAATCCAAGATTATAAGTGCTTTCATAATAAACAGCAAACATAACTCTTTAGGCATACTTTAGGGATTTTTTTTCTCAAGAGTAACCTAATTTCCAAGTTCAAACACATATGAAGAATGGCTGAAACAGAAATCTGTGTTCAAGCTGATGAAAATTTTACTGTAGTAACAGTAAGTACTCTTATGATACAAAAATAGCAACGGTAACACCTGAAAACTGCTGGTATTAGAAAGAGTGATAATTGAGGATCAAGATGATATTAGAATATTTCTTTCCTTTTAAGAAATATTTGCCATTGCTTTTGGCTCCTTAATAGTGTTAGATGTTAATTAACTTTGACATGAAGACTAATTTTGGTTCTTACATATTAGTCTTTTTAAATAGATTATGTTTTGTTTGTCTTTATTCACATGCCTGTTAGTGGTGTACACAAGAAGAAATCCAAGCATTTCCAGTCTGAATCTATCCTTGAATGCCTTGAGTGTTGAAAAGCATTTCAACTTCCATACCTTTCTGTCGACTAACAAGTCCCCCTGCTCCTTTGCTCGTTTCTTTTTAGAAAGATTATCTAATGTGACTGTAGAAGTATGTGTTTTTCCTGTTTTGATACAGAATATTTACCCCACCATTGAAAAACTATGCATTTTGAAGGTAAGACTTTTTAGGCATTCAGTTTGTATTCATTTATCTCCAAACCACATTATTTTCTTCTACAGCAAAGCCATAGTAGTCCTTCAGTCTGCTACCAGTAGTTCTGTTTTCAGAGAGAGTCAGAAAAATCTTGAATGTTACATATCCTCCAAAGCACCATATTACCTCTTTAATACCTCAAACTGAATTATATCTTATGCTCACTCTCTCTGAAAGAACAGTATCTGGATTATACAGACTATGATGGAATTTCTCATTTGGAAGAGAGGAAAAGAAAAAACAGCAGCCAACATTGAAGATTTCACAGTATGTATAATTTTTCTTCTGCGTGAAGGTGCAGTTTTCCTTGTCATTGAAAGTGATCATATAACCATACCTGTCAGAATAAAATAAAAATAAATGGGCATATCTGTCATCAGTTGGTTTTCAGAGTTGAAAGATTCACAACACTCTAAATTACTAGTGATGTTTTAAATGTTAATTATCAAGTTCTGATTTTAGAATTTGCCCTCTGTTTATTTAAATTCACATCCAAAGGTAACAAAAAATGATGCAAGCAAAGAATCTCTTCTTATAAAAATAACTTCTTGTGGGTTCATTTTATTCTCTTATGGTAGTAATTTTCATACTAAAGTATATAATCTATTTTCATTTTCTTTTTCAACTTAGTATCCACCTTACTCAAATCTAAACACCGGTCCTTTGATTTCACTCATTTGTGTAAATCTGCACAAGCACAGGCAGAAGCTAACACACAGCTGTATCAAATACATGTAGTACATAGTGGGAAAACCATTTAATTTCTTATGCTGTACTCTTAGGAATGCTGCAGGCATTGCACTCTGTTTTTTTCTACAAGTAACCAAACAAGTAGGCTGAGCAAGTACCTGGAAATTTTCGAGTCAGGTACTGACTCTAATGCTAAAGTAGATAACTATCCTGTGATTTTTGTCTCTCCACCCTCACTGAAAGAATACTGTGTGCTTTCTAGAGAAATATTCTGAAGGACTGACATGATTTTTAAGTGTGTTATCCTCATATTTACTTTCATTTGTTTCATGGCTTATAAAGACTAGCAAGACTTGAAGTGCTCTTCTTTTTGGGAAAAGTATCAAAAGCTGCTAATCCAGATGTTAGTAGAGGTCTTAAGGGATAAATGTACTTATCTCTCCTCCTTTGTATCGTAAGTATGCTATAACCTTTCTGCTGAGATCAGCTGCTTTACAGGTTCATCTTTCATGATCTTCCTAAGTAAACCATTAGTGAAGCAATTGATTATGAGAGATTGTATAAACAATTAAATTTTGAACTTCTTTCGCTACCACTTCAGATGAGTTGTATGTATTATGCTGCTAGAACAACTGTGAAAAGAACAGGGTCTAGCATTTTATTCAAAAGAAATATCAAAATGTGGCTTCCTAATTAATGGTTCTTTTGCTTTACAATTCTTTTAAAGGATATTCAGTAGGCACAGAAATAACATGCAAGAATAGTCATGTGTAAACAGTAGAAATTAGTTTCACATCAGTCTTTTGTATGCACCTGTAAGAGAAATAAAACAATACTTTCAGAATGAGAAAAGATTGCAAGTATTTCCCATAAACACTTATTTAAACAAAAGCTCTCATTTTCTAAAGTAGTCTAAATATTTTCAAGTCGGTAGCCTTTCTTCCATAGGATTTCCTGTGTATTATAAACTCTGGTGAAGCACAAATGCTTGAATACTGTCATTATCTGTCTTCCATAAGATATATATATATATATATATATCTTACATGTCTTACACATGTTGAGCCATTTCATAGAAGATAGCTTTAGGAGGAAAGACTGATAGAGAACCAACCTTTGGCATTAAATGTCCTGCTTGGAATTAAACTCACTAAACTTCAGGCAATAAACAGCCATTAAAGATTTCAGCAGGAATTTAGTTAATATAAAGAGTTAGCTGATGGCAAAGAAATAGAAATAGCGTAAGTTAAAGGACTCCATCCTAAATTGGTCTTCAAGAACAGATTGCTGTTGTAGTTGTTGACATTGACAATTAACAATGGTTGTACAGCTGAATATAGGCAAAAATGTATCCAGAATGGATAATATGAGTACAAGAAGAATTTGGATCAGGTTCCCTCAGGCTGAGGTAGAGAACTGAACTTCTCTTTCATCTGGAGTAACTATCCAGTTAAGTACTGACAAAGAAGCATCTCTTAAAGCACATATCCCCTTTTGTAATTTAGGGAACATAGCTGGAGGAACACTGAGTTGGTGAGCCCAGCAGTGGTTATGCCTGTGTCAGAAACCTGCTTGCTTTGCTCAGAACCGGCATCCAGGTGTGCTCAGAATGGAGGCTGTGTGCCTGGAAGCACACCTGTGGTACTTCAGAGCCCTGGGGAAGTCGTGCTGCTGGTGTTAGTCAACACTGCTCTCTGGGTTTTGAGAAGCTTAGTTTTCTATTTAGGCATTTCAGAAAATGGTACCCCCAATACTTCTGTCACATTTGGGATTTCTGTGTTAGTGAAATAAATCTGTTCTAGCTCTTTCCTGAATCAAGCAGGCATAAAAAGTCTTTGTTTGGCATATTATTTCTGATTTATTTAGGGTGGGATCCTTGCCATACCTTATTGCATTCCCAAAGGATGATCATAAGAAACTTATTTTCTTTAGTCCCTATAAAAAAAAAAGAACTGTTTTATTTCGGTTTGTATTTTTTGTGGGTTTTTTTGTTTGGGCATTTTTGGGGGTTTGGGTTGGGTTTTTTGGTGGCTTTTTGTTTGTTTGTTTCTTGTTGGTTTTTGGGGTGGGGGTTTGGTTTTTTGGGGGGGGTGTTTATTTTGTTTGGGGGTTTTTTTCTTTGTTTTTTCTTGGGTTTTTTTTTTTGGTTTTTTTTTTTTTTTTTTGGTTAAGGAAATGTATCCAGAGACTGTGAGTATATTTGAATATCTCTGTAATAAAGAAATATGCAATGGGGCAGCTCTTTGCTTTGGCCACTAAAATCAACAATTGTTGTTTAGTCATGGAAATTGTGTTAATATACTTCCTATACTGTAGATTTCTGTGTACTTTATGCGGTTACCTTTATGCTCTGAGTTCAGGAAACCTAATGGGGTAATTTTGGATGATGAACTTGAATTAGTCACTTGAAACTAGGAACATTTAATGCTTCTGATTGCATCTCTTATTCTTCAGTCCTCAGTGATGGTTTTGGAGAAGGGTCTTGGGAGGCTGGGAACTTAACATAGGTCCCCCATCTTGACATTTGCAGAATATTGTAACAGCCTCATTAACGATCCATACCTTTTCTTCCCTCAAATCATTTCATACTGAATATGCAGAAGGATATCAATTCTCCAGCTAATCCTGATCTCTGACATGAATTTTGGTCTCTGTTACCAAGCCAAGGACTATTTTCCTTGGCTGCATTTTCTTTAGTCCTAGACCCTAGTAACCAATAACAATAAACATTAAGAATGGGAAGGTGAGTGATAAAGAACAAAATAGCATACAGAAAACTAATATCTAGTGGAGCAGTTCAGATGTCAATATTTGATACCATTATCTTCTCTCTCAGATCATTAAACAGCTGATGATACTGAAATGCAGCAAAGAACTGCTTTGGCAGTATTTTGTCTATAACTATTATGTTTCCCTTCCTAGACCATTTGCAGAAGCATTGGGTGGAGTTCTTTCTTGCCCCAAGGAAAACTTCCTTTACAATTTAATAAATAGCTATTAAATGCCCAATGATTTTCAAACTTTCTAGATTTTTGTGGGCTGAGTCACTCTACTCAAAGCTTTATAAAGACATTTAAATGATAGACAGCTAGTGCTTTTTCCATCTTCTAGAGGAGACAGTATTTAAGAAGCAACAAATAAATATTGAATAAAGCACGTGAGTTATGACATTAAACCGGGAAATGTGAAAACACTAAAGCAAAATGGTAACAAAGTAATAAGGAAGGTAACACTATGCCTATTAACTGCAATAGGACCATAACTAATGGAAACTCAGTCTGTAAAGCTGTGATCTAATAAATAGAGTAAAACCTTACTTTAATGTGGGCTTTCAATATGGACCTGAGGTATGCAATAAAAAGCTATTTAGGAGCCTGTATGTTCCAGAAGGAGGAAGTGCCTGGAAAGAAAAATTATGCCAGGAATTTCAGTAAAATGCCAGTACCATTTGGGGCTGGATTTAAAACCAGTGCTGGAGTACATTTTAGGATAGCAGCAAAGTTTTAGAATATAATTTTGTGCAGTGAAAAAATTATAGGATTCCTGACATATAAATATGGTGTTGTCATCTAAATTTCTCAATCTGTCAGTGGGACTGCAGTGTTTATGTCCTTCCCATTCTCATGTGTCCTTCCTATTCTCAGTGGATGAGTACAACTCCATCAAATTCTGCTCATCTCTCTGTCCCATAAGATGTTTCAGAAAATATCAGCTTGTTTGTTTCTAAGAGGTCTTTTAGCCTAATGCAAGTTAAAGGTGATGCAATAAACACTCTTCTAAGTTTTTATGAATCTAGCAAAATGATGATATAATCAAGAAATTAAATAACTATATATTGACCTACTAGAAAAAATTTGGAATAGACAAAATTGCTCCCCAAATTCAAAATAAGGAACTAAGATGATAAAAGTGCAATTCTTTGCTTTAGAACAGTTGAGCTGAAGAGATAAATGTCAAGAATCACCCCCTCCAGAAACCCCAGCCTCTTAGAAGGAGCTCCAAAGGTTCATGTTCCCCATTTTGATCCAACAGAGTTCCTATACTTGTAAAATTGCACATATAACTTTTTATGATTTCACAATTTCCACAGACAATCTATTCCTGTATTCAAAGAGGTTTACTCTTAGAAAATGTTCATATTTCTTGACTAAATGTTTCTTTCTGGAGTGTAGTACCATTTTTCTTTTCTTATATATCAAGGACATGGAAAGTAGCTTATTTCATTTCTCTTTACAACTGCTTCTTAATACTGGAGATCATAATTACATTCCAGCTTTAGTCATTTTTCTTCTATGAACAATAAATCTGGTTGTTTCTGTAGGTTATGATTATTAGACATCTGGGTGCCACCCTGTAGGATCTAAGTGGCCAATTTTTTCTGAAAAGCAAGGCCCAAAACTAGACTCAGTAGAGACAACAGGCTTTGCCAATCCAAAAGAATTATTTCATGTGGCTTGAAAAAATGTTTCTCAGTATGATAGCCTTTTACCAGTCAGCTGGCATTGACAGCTTACTGTCACCTGAGAATTCATTATATGCCTTAGATTTTTCCTTTTACAGCTGCCACCCTGCAACTTGTTTCCCATCTAGTATTTTTGCAACTGTTTATTCTTCCCCACTGAAGAACATTGCATAGGGTTGTTTTTTTTTCCATAATGAATCTCATACTATTTCATTCAGACCACTTTGTCAATTCTTTTGTTTTGTTTTCTAAACCAATTTTTCACTTCGATGCCTGTGAATTCAATAGATGTGTTCTCTGCTCTGTCACTATGTTGTCAATGAAGTATGAAGATTATTGATGTAGTGTTTTATCTGTATCTGTTGATTGTCATATACCTTCCAGTCCTACAATGAACTATTGATAACTGCTCCCTGTGTGCAGTTCTGAAACTGATATTTCACAGGTCTTAGAACAGCTTTGTCTGTAACATTCTTTGCTTATCAAAATGTCTCTTGAAGCAATGCCAAAAGTATATTTTTAAGTTTGTGTAGTTTCTGCTATTTTGTTTTTTATTAGGCCTTATTCTTAGAAGGAGAATTGAACTGGATTTGTTCTTGATAAGTATATGTTGGCTGCTGTTCATCTTCCTGTTACCTTTCAAGTTTCTAAAATTCTTAATTTCTTCCAGTATTGTTTCAAGTACTGAACCTAAGTTGAATAGTTACTTTACAATTCCTTTTCTCTTCCTTTTGCCACTTTCTAGAGATAAAGATTGTGCTTGACCTTTTTAAATCTTCTGAAATGTCATCGTCCTCTCAAAATTCTGAAAGATAACTACAAGTGCTTCTGACATAGTTGTAGTCAGTGTTTCATGTGAAATTTGCTCTGAGGCAAATTTCCTGAGATTCAGTCGATTTGGCTACATCTAATTAAGCCAGATATTCCCTCCTCAGTTCTTTCTCTGTTCTCATCTGATTACTTGTCCCTCTGTTAAAGATGTTAGCTGCCTGATATGTACCTGGTAAATGCAGTAACCCCTTCTGATTTCTCCAGTACTGATGAGATAGGCTGGCACTTAGGAAATCAATACAGACTGATCTTCAGTGTTCTTGTATCTCCTTAATCCAAATCTGAACCCCTGCTTACAGATGCTTTTCATGCTCAGATAGGACTAATCTCTCTCCAGAGAGCCATCAAAAATTTTTCTAAAAGCAGGCAAAAACTTCTTCAAGGTCCCTGATAAAACATTGTTGGTTTCATTTTGTTGAATTTTTTGTTGTTGTTGTTGTTGTTGTTATTAAGTATTTTGGGGATTTCTGTTTGGTTGGTTTTTTTTTACTGAGGTTCAGTCACTGAAATGAAGCATGTTGCTAAATTTCTAAATTGTCATTAAAGGTAGGAGCAAGATTGTGATTCAGCCTCCTTTTAGAGACTCAATCCAGCCGTCTAACATAAAAGCTCAGGTTTTTCTGATACATGCTACACAATCCAGAACACCCTTTTAATACAGGACTTTGGTCTTTGAGTGTCTGTTCTGTTCAGGTATCTGGTACCAGCTGAATGTCCTAGTGCATCCTGCTTGATTTGAGCTGCAAATTCAGGTCACACATCTCCCCTCTATGTCTTCTCTCTTATTTGATAGCTCACGCAGATATCCCAAGCATGGCAAGATGTCTCAGATGCAGCCTGGCACCTACATTTAGGCAGCTGATTTCCCCTCATACACACCCACCCACCCCCCTATAGCCTGTAAATTAGGTGTCTGACGTATAACTTAAATCCCACTCTAGATTTCATAATAATAGAATTATTACTGGTTGGAAATAATCCTACTTCTCATGAAAAGTGCTTGCATGTCTTTTCTTCAGAAACTGTTTTATGGTTGTATGTATTTGATTATTTTCCTGGATTCTTTAGTACTAGGGAAATTAAATAAGACCAGCCCTTCCCCAAGCTGTTTCTAAAACTTAATCTTCTTGCTGCTTTTTTCTGTACTGAAGTCATAATCCTCTATTTGTGACGCCTAAACTGCTTGCTGTGGAAATAATTACATTACAAACCTGATTAAGAGTTCAGGTACAGAAGCAGCTGGAGAAACAAACAAATTCTTGGAAATAAATATTCTACCTTACCATTAATATCCTTGGTAAGGAATACAGTATTAAAGCACAATTGTTTCTAAAAAGGTTGTCTTTTTCCAAATTTCTCCAAGATGTGGAGAAAACTCTTTTTTCAGCCATCATCAAACTCTTTTTTTCCCCCATAATATTATGTAAGTATCTTTAATAAGATAAAAAGAAATAAAACAGAGAATATCTGTAACACAATGAACAGAAGTGTTTCTAATATATATTCTGAAGTAGTAGAAAAAAATCCCTGAGCTATGGTTGCTGCTGGCATGAATTATTACTCTGCTCTTACTGCAGATTAAAACATCCAAAGGCATTTTTCTCTTAATCCCTTTTTTCAGGTTAGTTACTTTTTCCTTTTCATTTTGGAGAAAGCATATAGTTTTCTCCATGTGTGATAAACCTAAAATTAATATGAAAAAATAAAAAAAAACAAAGTAAAACTAGAACACTTTAATAGAAAAACCACAATAGGGAAAAGAATTTCTTAATTAGCATCCCAAAAGCACTTCTTACTTTAGGTTAAAATGAGTAATGTTGCTCATTTATCATCATATGTAAGTAATATTTGCAGGCCTATCTCTTGTATGCTGAGAGCACCACCAAACATTCAGTCACGGAGGTTTACACTAAAACACTTTGACAGCTTGCAGACATTCCAACCCAGAGACAAGTATCTCTGTGTGACCACAAATGATTCTGATGCATGAAAAAGTAGCAATTGAGCTGAAACAGTAAGAGAAGTAGAGAAAGCTACTAAATTAGATGTAGCAATCAGATTCTTGAAAGCATCGCTTACAGTTTCTCTGTACTAGGTGCACACGCTAATTGTGAAGCCTGGGATCCAGACTCCCAAGTGCATGTGATTTATTTGTACTTAAAAAGTAAATCATGTTGATGTCCTGTTCATTACTTTGGCTAAACGGGCAAGTCAAGAGGAGATGAAATTTGAGGTTTTGTTTGATCAGGTGAGCTTAGCAAACAAATATTAGAGAATTAAAGCTTTCAGTAACAGTCTTCAACACTTAACTGAACTGGCTGATCAAGTGTAATTAACGTATCTTGTGTTATGGGTGAAATCCAGCTTTAAGTACACTGCATCCTCCAGCTGTAAAGGAACATTACGTTTGCTGTTTGAGAAAGAACCGTATTCAGCAGTCCACTGAACGGTAAAGGAACCTCCTCCCAATATGGAGGAATTTACATTGCAGTCAGGTTAACTTGTTCCTGTTTCTTTGTTCCTTTCAGTTGTCAATATTTTTGCTCCTCTGTACCTCTGTTAGTCTCCTGCTTCTTTGTCAGTACAACTTCAGCTCCAGCTGTAGGAGATGTTTACAAAGAGTAAGTCCCAGGGATCCGAGAATACAAAGACAAAGCGAAACATGGAGGCTGGAAAGAGACAGAATCTAAAAAATGTGGGAGAAAGGGGCTGTCATGAATCATCTGTGTTTCATCTGTGCAAATTTATATGCTGGATCAGGCATTAAAGACAAACTTCCAAAAATCATAGCAGTTTAAGCTGTGCTAGACTCCCTCCCCTCTTGCTGGCCACAGCAAAAGGCTGTATTTCTAGTCTTAGAGTTTGTGTAGCAGCACCTAATCACTGTAAATCTGCATCTCTCAGACTGAACTGGCTTAAATAATCTCTCCAAGTTTGTGTAAATTACAAGACTGGAAGATTTGTTTAAGAGGACCAAACTTTAGCATTCCTCCCAATACATGTAGGCAATGTAAAATTTCTAATACTCATGGAGCAATAGTCACCAATCTCCTTTCTTCAAATTGCAACAGATTTATTTCATGAAATCTGTGTGTAATTGACCAAGGAAGTTAAAATGTGGAACAAATTTCAGTTTATTGACTGCATTGGCAGTCAAGTAATATTGCCACACCTTTATTAGGAGCATTTTTGGCTGTGGAGCACTTAGAGAGGTAATAATCTGAGCTCCTTTGGATTTGAAAAGTGTAAAATCCTGAATATGTAGTAGATCTTAATTTCTCAGTTCCTGGTGCAACAACATGAAAAGATTAGACCAAACCTTAACATATATTGAATGGAATTAAATCAAATTAAATTGAATTTGTATAGATAAAATATATTCTTTCCTGAGTTGTATACCAAATTTTGATTCAAGTTTAGGAAATGTTTGGTTGTTGCAACCAGCTTGTTCACACATGCCTTAATTGCTCCCTTGGGATCTTGTCTGTAATTTGTAATTGCTGGCCCCGGTTGTCAGCGCTGCCTTTTAAATTTGTGACTTCTAGCATTGCCAAGAGAGCATTCATTATAAACTTGCCTATCACTGCTTTCATTTTGAGCCTTCTGTTGCTTTTTCTTTTTTCTTTCATTTAATTTTATCAAAGTCAAAATGAAACAAAACGGCTCATTATTGGTAAGCAAGAAGTGGAGCCCAGTAAGAGTGGATCTGTAGAGTGTAACAGCTGCTGCTGAGGACCTGATGTCTACATTATATGCATTTTCAGGGTGTTTATTTCACTTGGGCTGTAATGGTTCTGTGGACTGTGTTTGTCTTAGATACTTAAGGTAAAGTCTTGGAGTGCAGCTTTTCACTTGCTGCAGTTTAATTGGAAGTATATTTGTTGTGCCTGCTGTCAGATTCATGACATGAACCAAAGCATCACAGGTGCAGAGACTGCAATATGCTCTTCAGAAATCTCCTTCCTGGTCCAAACCAAAATGCTCAAGTAGGACACCCAAGGATTAAACACATATAGAACCTAAATAGGGCAAAAATACCTGGGGTAAAAATTGTTATTTTTTTTCAGAAGAAAAAAGGTCTCATGATTGTTGATGAAAGCATAGCAACTCCAAAATGTCAGCCTGTGTTCAAGGTGCTGCTCAGCTGTCTGTAGAGTCAAGCAACAGCACTGAAAAACTTGCTTAACTCAGTACTTGGTGGTTGGTGTTTTGCTCTGCATTGAGGGCCCTAGGAAATGTTTGCTAGGGACCACTTTCCAGTGGTCCAGCCATCTTGCAAGTTATGGTCATTAAGCAAATCAAGTAGCTAGGGAACTCTGAATCTCCCAGATCTATTGAAACTGAATTCAGGGTACTCACCTTGAAAGAGAAGAGGACTTTGTGATGTGCTTGACAAAAATGGTACAGTAATGTGACAAGCATGGAATGACCTGTCCACTGGTTTGATTTGCTGATAGTCTGCAATCTGGGTGCTTTCTGAGCAGGAAATTGCATCTGTGTCAATATGTTCTGCAGACATCTTATTTGTCCAATAACTTCGGAACCCCTGCAGAATTTTGCCACCCAAATGAAATGTACCAATGAGCCAAATAAAGAATATCTGCTTTTTAAAGTCACTGCTTGATTTGATGCTTTCTGATTTTTGCAACATAGGCTATGCCTTCCCGTAGCAAGTAGTACAATGGAATGAATGTACAATGAAATGATTGGTGCAGATGACCTGATAGCCTACAATATGCATTTGAAGGGATTTTACATCAAGCTAACAGTAGTCCAGTTACATTCACACCTGTTAGTGGCTGACACATTTTAGGTGAGTATATGGAGTGCATCTTTCAGTGGAATCTATTTAATGTGCATTGAAGCTCCTCTGTAGAGTGAACCAAAGAGGATATTTGGTTGAAGTGCTCTGCAGAACAAAACAAAACACTGATGTGGATTCACATTTCTAGTAAGAGTTCCCTACTCTTCTTTCTTCTAGTCATCTTGCAGATCTGCCTCGCAATTTCCTCAGTAATCTCTTTTCCTAGCTGAAGAGCCCTAGTTTATCTGTTCCCTCCTTGGATGAAAATATTCCACTCTTTTTAACATTTTTGCCTCCTTCTTAAGCGTATTGTCTCCTTGGGAACTGAACTGCAGGAGTCAAATCTTTCACCACTACAGGACCTCTCTGACTGTGCTGCTGCAGGGTTAAAAAGTGAATTGCTCTGCCCCGCTTGTGGGACCCTGGAGTCAGTCCCTGGAAATGAAGGTTTATCCTGTTTTTGTTCCTTAGCATGGCACCTGGTTAGTGTGGAGTAGAAGCCTTATTCAAATACTGAGAAAAAGTGGAGGAGAAGTGGAAGGAGGCAGTCAGGTAACTGGCAATTTGCAGGACTAAAGAAATAGCAAAGATGACAAGGTGAAATGAAGTGCCTTAAAAGTAAGGGAAGTGGAAAGGAGAGAGCAGGGAGGTCTAAAGTCCCTTTCTTCCTTCAGAAAGTGGAAGAAAAAAACAATATTCCTCTGCAAAATATCTGTCAAACAGACTTACAAAATAGCATCCTGCTTGCACAATTGGTTCTGTTAGGTTGTGCATATGTTCACTGCTTGCTTTGAGGCAGAGCTGAAATTGTGGGCAGAGCTCACAGGTCATCCCCACGTGTTACACATCAGAGAGCTGAGTCACAGAGCTGTTTGTATTTCCAGAGGAATGCAATAAAATCTTCAAAGCGTCCCTCCTTCATAAAAGTCTGACTCAGGTGCAAGCCAAATAGAGTCCACCCCTTTTGGAGAGTAAGAGTGGTTACCAACAACCAGTCCTTTGGATCAGTCAGTTCCCATGTCCCTGTCACTCAGTCCAAAGAACTGGATTCATCTCACCTGAGGTAAATTTCCTGTACCAGATAAATCATTGCAGGGTCCACAGTGCCATCTGTTTTGGTTAGCTGATCCTCTTCTGTTGCTCCAATGTACTTGTTAACATATATGTACCTTGCAAAAATCAACTGATAATTAGCTTGAATGTCCAGTGGATCTAACATTTAGTGGAGAGCTCATTATGGTTTCACAAAGCATACGTGACATTTACTTTCCTTTGTTTGTATACAGCAAAAAAAAGTGACTTTTAAAAGAGCATTAGACTCCTGTAAACAGAGTCTGGAAAGGCTGGAAAGCCACATGCTCAAATGTTAGGAAATGTCAGCATTATGGCTGCAGAAGTGCCCAGCAGTCACAGCTGCAAGTCAAGTCAGTTAGAACAATATAACACATATTAAGTCTTAGTGCTCTTAAAACTCACGTGCTGCATAGCTTTAAGAAAAAATGTAGTGTATAATCTGGATGATTTTCCTTTCTCTTTAGCAAAATGCTAATTGCTGTTAGTTCTCTAGCACTTTCAGAGCAAGTCTGGTGTCAGGGAAGTGAGCATGTATTGTGGCATAGGCATGAACAGGTAGCTCTGTGAGTTTTACCTACTTGGTCATGGTCATAATCTATCCCAAATTGCAATCAGACCATTTTTGAATTACAGCCAAGCTGTTGCAGGAGTGAGAATAACCCTAAATAAAAACCAAGTTGTCCTGCTGTGCTGCTGTGATCATGCCTCCCCTCCCAATGGAATGGTGCACTAATGCTGTGAGGGTGCTGCTGCTTGGTTATGTTCTGCCCTACCAGACACAGACTCTACTGGCATTTCCCATCCTGAGCCTGTCATGTCTTTTTCAGTAAAAAACACCTTTTATCCTGACTCCCAAAGTTTTCCCATTGTGTTCGTGCTTAAACGTGATCTTCCTGTGGTAATTTATATTCTAAGATGGGAAGAGAGGAGAGAAACAGGGAGGGAACTGATGTCCTCAGATTCTCTGTTATGTCCTGATATTTTTTCCAGCACTATTATCTGAATTGACAGTATCATCATGTCAATTTTTCAATCTTTGTTTACAACATTCTTTGGAATTCTTAATTTTTCCTAGCAGCGAGATTAACCATGACAGAGTGAGCCAAGAGTGTTAGCTTGCAGATCTCCCGTTGTCTGTAATTTGCAATTTGCATTAATGTTCCCAAGATGGACTTTGCTGTAGTGGACACAAATTAAAAATATACACACACAAATTTATCTAAGTATTATTTGGGTCTAATGGGGTTCTTGGGGGTAGTAAAATGCAGTGTATGTCAGGGTATGAAGGGGCCTTCAATGAGAATTTTTAAACAGGAAACAGAAACAATGTGCTTTTTCAGAGACATTTCTAAAAAGGATGCTTAAATTAAACTTTTGTTTATGTAGTTTCAGAACAGAATTATAAATCAAATTGTTCTGAATATTTTTGTAAGCCAATTAGAAGACATCTAAATATTTTTTGTGCGGAGATGAAATTTCTGTGATCTCATTTTAATTTGACATAGTAAATGGACTCCTTTTTATATTTGCTTCTGGTTTGCATAACAGTTACTTCTGCTTGAATTGTTATCATGTTCTAAAGGAGGGCTTGCAGATGGTATAAGCACATTGATTTTTTTCATGACATATTGACTGAAATGCTTTCATAAGGTAGCTTAAAGATAACATTTTGGTAAGCACACTCATGCCAAGGTATCAGGGTGTTTTTTAAGATGTAAAAATCTTAATTTCTCTTTCACTGTGAATGTTCAGCTATAATAATTAAAAATAACCCCATATTTTGTTTTTGTGTATTTCTTCCCATTTTAATCCACTGTGTGAACAAATTCAGCAATCCATATTGAAAGGAAATCAACTTTGTGGGAAAATATACGTTACACCCATTCATCTAACAATACATAATCCAAGTGTCAGACAGCATTGTAGCAAGATGCTACAAGAAGTTAACAGGGAATACTTGGTATATCAAGCATCATGCAAGTTTTCTTGAACAATTATTTTCTATCTTTTGGTGTTTTGTCTTGATGTGTTTTTTTATTTGTTAAAAAAAATTGATAAAAAAACCTCCTGTAACGTGAAATTCCCATTTAAATCTGCTTTGTTAAAGCGCATGCTTTTTTAATTACATGCCTCTGTTTCTGTCAGTCTCCTGACAGTTTGACTTCCACATAAATCTCAAGCCATGCCACCCCAGTTTCATCAGTGATGCGAGTCCTAAAGCCCAGCTGCTCTTCTGTCACTTTTGTTGTGTCTTTGCATGCCTCTGCAATGCACTGATTATGTTCCCAGTGAAACCCATCAAGAACAGCCATCTGCTTATGCAAACACAACAGGAAAACCTCTCTCATCTTCTTGTCGCTTGAAGCAATTCTACTACCATGTCTCTGCTTTCTTGTTTGTGCAAAAAAGTGAGTTGAAAAGGAACAAAATATCCCCAGGTTATTTCCTCAAAGTGTTTTCCATTCCAAGCTTGTCCATTCTTGATCCAAAGTTTTCATACTCTGAATGTGGCCAGTCTGCCTCCAACCAGGGACTGCACTGCCACTTGAACTGCAATTTATTATTCCCTCGTGTCTCTCTGTAATATGTGTGATTCTAAATCGATCTCTTCCATCTTCACAACAACTGTATATGCAAAAATTTACCAACACACCCTGGTACAGGTGATTATACCATCCCAGCCATGTCACATTTTGGCTTGCATTGCTTTTTCTGATACAACCAATGCAAATAAAATAAGTCATGTTCCTTAATACTGTGGGCAGAATCACTTGTATTTCTGTTTAAAAGATTCCATATCTCTCTGGTCAGTTGAGTGAAGAATTGCTGTTATCTGAGACTGGAAAACATCACCAAAACAGAAAATCAGGACATCAGGTTAGGCCCAAACACATCATTATTCTGGAAATGAGTGGTACCCCAGGTCTCAGGAAGTTTTCATTTGTTTTCAGAAAAGTGGCTATGGAAGGTCTCAAAAAAAGTGTGTGCAGGAAGAAAAAAGTGAGAAAATTTAGATTTGAGGGAGCAGTAGGGGTAGGTAGATGTCTTAGAGAAGATCCACAGAGGCACCAGCTATCCTGTTGCCGTAGAGACATCCACGGCTGTCACCACTTAAGGATATAGAATAGTGCATCCATAGGGACAGAACCCTTCCGTAATGGACACGTCTTCCCTGTGTCCAAAAGTGGTGCTTAGAGGAGCAATGTTTGCTGTTACAGCACAAAAATGTCCATGCAAGAGAGTTATGTGGAGACCAGAAAACCCTGTCTCAAGGGGGCCTGTGGGCAACAGCTGCCTTTTTTTCCTGACACTTAAAATGGAAAAATGTAATAGTCAGGCTATCATCTTAGGTGGACAGCTCAGGTATTTTGAGGGACAGGGTATGGCAAAAGAGAAAGGGGTCAGTGAGAGGATATCCTAATTTCACCTGCTAATAAGAAGAAAAGTTTGTGATGTGATGAAGGAATTATCTCACTGTACAAAAAAGCCTTTAAATGCAAGTTTCAGCATGCAATCAATGCAAATCATGCAATCAATGCAAATCTTAGAGTAACCACTGAAACTGTTCTTTTTAAAAAAACAGTGTAGTTTCAAATACATTTTTCTAATTTTATCTACTTCTCAATACTAATCTTTCAGTTTCTGTTATTTTATGTTATTTAATTATATTACATCTAATTATGTGTGAAGCCTAAGTACAAGTCATCAGAGGAGTAGACCTTTTAATTACAAAATAATTATGAAGTTATTGTGCTGTAGAATTACATTCATCCTCATTAAGAATACCACATGGTGTAGGCATAAGAAAAATTTCTTTTCAAATTCAGTGTTTCCATAATTTCAAAATGTCAAGAATAATTAGTCTAAATTATATTTTTCATTGCCTTACATATATAAAATGCTTACAAAATCTCGACATGAAAACATATAGATGAGTTTCATTTTGATTTCACAGCAAAAAATACCCTTTGACTCAGAATCAGACATTTTTGCCTTTTTGAGTTTATATAATAATTTTCAAAATGTCTTTCAGAGGGGTCAAGTTTTCAGCAAAATTGAAGCCTAGCTAGCACTCAAGACCATGAAATAGTGCACGGCTGTTACAGCATTTTATTTAGGAATCCAGGACCTGATGGAGTGATGTGTGTCTGTTCTTCCAGCCCCTCTTTGAAATGCAGCCATTTGCAGCTGCACGCTGCAATTCTCGGGGCAGCCATAACCAGGGATGCTTCTCAGCAGCTTCAAAGAGCAGTTCCAAACCAGCCCACCAGCAGATGGGCTTGCTGACTTGATGGCCAGAAGAGCCCCAAACCCCTGCAGTCAAAATTTGTTTTGTTCCGACTGACTACTGTATTTCAGACCACGCTCACGGTTGACAAAATTTTACAGCAAGTGATTAGTGTTGATGAATATTTCCTACTCTTAATACTTTGTTGCACAGCTTTATTACCTCTCCATTGTGGTGATTCAAGCAAACTTTTTTAGTTAAAGATTTGAAAGGAAATTATTTGGATTTAAATCCCCATTTTGTAATATGTATGAGTTTTGAAACATGTAGGGTTGCAGCTTTGTTCTAAATGGGGGAGCAGCAGGAATTGAAAGTTTCATGATAATTGCTGTCTTAAAAATTTGTAATCTAAGTAGTAACTTGAGGGGTTTCAAACTGTAATACAAATGGCCAAAAATAAGTGTAATAGTATTATTTTTAATTGTTACACTAATTTATCTGTGATAAAAATCTCAGTTTTTATTGAGAGCAGTTTTCAGAATAGTAGCCTTCAGCTATCATTTTGAAAGAACATTTCAGTACAAACTTCAAGAAGTAATCTCATTCTTTGACTCTTTCAGAGGGAGTTAACTTGTTTGTCATGTTTTGCAAAGAGAGAAAGCCTCTCATTAAGGAAAATAAACTAAATTACCATATTCCTATTTCTTTGTGTACCAATGTACTTTTCATACAGGAACCAGGACAGGAACATTATCATTTGGAGATATCAAGAAAAGGGTTACTAACAAATTGTTGGTCACTGGCAATTAAGAAATTCTTGTTGTTTTAGTGCATGCTTATGTGAATGAGATGCCTAAAAATGATCACAATATTACTGTGACTGAACAACTGTATTTACAGTTTTTTGTGGCAAAATATGAGAAATTAAATGTTCAAAAATACCAAAGGTTCACTGAAAGAAGCTGTCCAACACCTGAATGATGATTTCAGTTATGATTATGATTATGATTGTTGTTGTCAAACATTTATTTTACTAAAAGTAGGTATGTAGGTCAGTGAAAACTGCATGACAGATTTGATCTAACCTGGGAATCACTCATGCTGTGCAAAAAAAAACCACCAGAGAAATAAAATGAATGAATGAAGGAAAACTATTATTTCTCTTGTTCAGCTGCCAAATAAAGAAACACAGTGTTCCTATATTAAAACATGATCCTCAAAATATTTGATATTCTGTAGACACTCTAGAGAAAAAATGAGATTCTCTCAACAAATGTGTTTTTTCCATTTAAATGGAATCTAGACTAGTTGGGAATCTGCCCTGAAGGTTACTGGTTAACATAGTGCTAATAAGAAGGGGAGAATTTTGCATAAGATGTTTTCCTCTTGAGGGAAAAGCCATTTTTTTCCGTGATCTCACAAGGGAAGTTCAAAGAACTCTGAAGGAGAGAAAAAGCAAAATCAAATCCTTTAAGTGAAAAAACAAAAACAAAACCAGAAAACCCTTAACAAAAGTCTTCAGAGTAGTTTGCTGGAGCTGCCAATTGAGAACTGTAAAAGAAACCAATCATCTGCACTAATTGTTTTTCACTGCTTGAAAAATACATTATTTGGAGGAAAAAAGCCACAACATACAAAATCACAACAGTGAAAGATACATCTGGTACCTTGGGAAATTCTTTTTCCTGCAGAAAAAGTTGAGAATGAAGGATGTATTTTTTAATTAGCAAAACCCATTTTTGCTCTATTTCAGCTGAGCTCCTTTTTAAATGTAAGGCTATTGAATCTTACTGAAAAAAACCCTAGTCTGAAAGCTTTAATCAGTCTTTTGCAAGGTAAGCCCTATGTCAGTAGTATGAAACCTGGGTTTTACTTACTTTAACCAGGCCTGCTGTCTGCTACAGCTGGTGAGTTAAAGTGCTTATATAATTAAAATTTTGCAATTTAACCTGAGTACTGAAAGGCTATGGGTAGAATTTTATTTTGGGTACATAAAAATGTTTTTGGTAATGAGCAATCAAGCCTTTTAAAATATAAATATACTTCATAAAATTCTGTTTGTCTCTTGAGTACTTTTGAGTCTCTAATACTATTACTTAATCTTTTTGATAGTCAAAATTCTGTTTCTGGACTTCTGACAGTATTAGTACAGAAAAATGATTGGCAATGAGCTTGAATCTATCATGGAATTACAGTTTGTTCTTTTAGTAATGAATGAAAAGCACGTAATAAGTAAGTATGTTTTAATGTGCTTATTATTGCTCTAATTAGACCTAGAAACTTTGAGTAGTAGTAATAAGAAATTGATGATATGGTTAGCCGACTATCTTCTGCAAGCAGTGCTTAATGGACCAGTTTTCCTTCAGTTTTCTGCCTCCTTCTACTAGGAAACGTAACAATTTCAGGCTGCTTTAAAAATCTTGATGATAGAATGATAGAGTGACCAAAAACTTACCTATGAAATTCTAGTTTAATTAGAGAATATACACATATGCATGGTTAAAGACACACAGATACACACATATATGTATACATCCATGCAGCCCTCAAGAAACACCTATTTCTATAATCAAAGAGGAATTTAGATTACATCTATGATGCCATCATCATGTGAAGTTGAAAATTATAATAAAAGACTGCATGCAAAGGAAATAGTGCTTGTAATACTCAGACCGGTTTGGATATTGGTGATAGCAAAATCCCCATTGTTCAGAAGAGCACTTATTGATGGGAAGAGTTAAATGACTGTACAAATCTATTTGGTTTAGTTCAGCATCCCTAAAGCAGGAAGATACATGTAGAAAGACTCTCTTGGAAAAATTATAAATAAAGGAAAAACATTAACGTTACAATATCTTAAATCCCTGAAATCCGTCTGTGGCACTCAAAATTGAGATGTATTCAATTCACTTCAAATGTACAGTTCAAAGATGCTATAAAGTTTGAACACCATTAGCTCAGCCTCTGCCAAACAACCCCAAAACCTGAGTCCTTCTCTGCTTGTAAGTATTAGTGTGGGAGACAATGATATTCCATAAATAAGGACTGTTCTTTTGCAATGGGGAATAAATTGCACAGCACAATATTTTATTAACTAAATTTTTTAAAAGCTGAAAATACTAAGATCTCTTCATAGACCAGTCCAGGGTATGTGTGGAGCTCAGAATGAAAACTAGATGAGAATTTCCTGACTATAAATCAAAACCATAAATCAAGGTGAAGTCTACTGTGTTTGTGTCAATGGAAAATATACACATCAGAGGTAGAGAGCAATCCATGTAAAAATGCATTTGAGCCTGACTACACATTTTGTTTGGTTTCTCCTTGACCTCTTCACCCCACCAGTGATGTGAGTGTTAAAAACAACAACAATTTGCTGTTTAATTAACAACAGCAAATACGCAACTTTGTGCATTTCTGAAGAGTGGAGATCAGAGTAGAAGGCTTGCAACTAAATTCCAGTTCTCCTGTTCCTGGACCAATGTCCTCTGTTAAAAGCATGAACAAAGCATATTGGAGAAGTATTAGTTGTCTACAGGTCCAGCCAATGAATAGGAAGAGGCCTCTTTTGGAGACAGACACTGATTCTGCAATAATAAGAATACCAACACAGATACTTGTTTTGTAGTATGTTTTTGACAAAGCTGTTTCTTCACTATTTTAACTGCTGCTGCTGGCTCTTTCACTTCCATTCATAAAAGGCTTTATTTATTTTCTTTATTTGTAACTGTTACTCTGCCTTTTGTGGTTAAAAAAAATGTCTCTGAGTTGATAACTTACACCCTTCAATGCACTGGAAATAAGAAAGAGAAAATTGTAGATACCTGATACTTGCAGGCAAGTAGCAGGTGCTTCCCCTTGGATTTAGGGAGGTATGCTGGTTTTGGCTGGGATAGAGTTAATTTTTTTTCACTATGGCTGGTATGTGACTATGTTTTTATTTGTGCTGAACACAATGTTGATAATGTAGAGATGTTTTTTATTGCTGATTAGGGGTTACACAAAGCCAAGGCCTTTTCTGCTTTTCTCATTGCCATGCTGGTGAGGAAGCTGGGGATGCACATGAGGTTGGGAGAAGACACAGCCAGGACAGGTAACCCCAACTGACCAGAGGGATATTCCAGACCATAGGACATCATGATCATTGTATAAAGTAGGGGGAAGAACAAAGAATGGGAAGCATTTGGAGTGGTGGAATTTTGTCCTCCCATGTTACGCATGATGGGGCCCTGCTTTTCTGGGCCAAATTAATTCCTTGTTTTACTTTACTTGCCTGCATGGCTTTTGTTTTTCCATTAAACTGTCTTTATCTCAAGCCACGAGCTCTCTTGCTTTTCCCCTTCCTGTTCTCTCCCCAGTCCCACTGGTGGTGGAGAGAACAAGCAGCTGTGTGGGGCTTGATGCTGCTTGGGGTTAAACCATGACAGGAGGTTATTAAAGTATTTCTCACGATAAAAAAATCTGAGAATTTCAACGCACTAATCTCAACTGATATGGCAATTAAGGTGTTCTGGAGAAGAGCATATATCTCATTGTTTTCAGGAAAATATATTTGTTAATTCATAATGAAAATTATCGGAGGGATCTGTTAAAAGTGTTGAAGCTTAATAAGGTAATCTTAAATGCGTATTTTGCAACCTTATGAGAGACCATGAAGGAAAGCTTAGGTCAGATGTAGCTCTAAGAGGGGAATTTTCAGTTTGTTTTTTTTTCTACATGTACTTAATACTGGGTCAGGAAGAGAAAACAATATTTTGCAATTTTTAATTTTTTTTTGTTTGTTTGTGATGCCCTCATATGAAACTAATGGCACTGTTTACTCGTCAGTTCTAGATGTAATACAAAATTGGTCAAAGATAAAGGATTCAACTTCTAAGCCTGTGAAACATTCACTTTTACCTGAATAATCAAAGCACAAACCTGAGAGATAAAAATGTGCTTTCTATATTTATATTGCATAAAAGGACATTTTTTCTTAGTTAACTTTTTTTTAAGACAATGGAGAAGAGTTCTTCATAAAGAAAAAATACCATATTGCAAAGAAAGTGTTGAATATGCAGGTTCCCAGAGGTTTTTCCATTAAAAGAAATATTTTTTTCCATAATAACCTGTGTCACTCCACAACATATGTACTAAAATGTGTAAAATTCACAGTTTACCATATTAACCAAAGCTATTTTTTCCCTGATCCAGTAGAGATTATTTTTTTTAACTATTTTATCATACATGATATGTCATGATTTCTTTGTAGCTAATAATCAATAATCAGAAACAGCACTGTTACACAATACCTTTGGCTGACATGGATGGTTTCTTGGCAGGCAGAGGAAAGGAAGGTTTTAGAAGATAACTGATAGCTACATAGAAGTACTTTCAGAATATGTGTATGGTTTTTAATTTTAAAATATTGTTGGAGTAATCTAAATATTTCACATTTTTCAATAAAAAGTCATAAATATTCAGAAGTTATTTATATAATTAGTCATAAATTTTCAAAATATTCTATAAAATAATAGGTTTTCCGTCATTTTGCAGTGTGGCTGTAAAGCTCCCTCATCAACACTCAAATCAAGTCCTGATCTATAACACCAGAGAGCCATCGGCTTTTGTTGGGATAATACAAATTTGTGGATAAGAACATTTAATTTTCAGTCAAATGGTATGTGCAGACTGCTCTTCACTGATATACCATGAGACAGTCTAATATAAGAAAATACAGTTTTAGTTCTACATTTAAACAGTTGTGATGGTAGAATGTACTTACAAGCAATGAGGTAGATTTTTAACATATCATCATACATATTATTTCAAAACAGGGCTTAAAAAAATTAATTGTTCATGGGGTTGTCTTTTTCTGTGTAATACTCTCAGTAAACATCTGTAATTTACCATTATGCATAAAGTAAGATGAAATTATTAATCCTTTTAAAATAAAATAAAATATTCAATGGGAAAATAATGGCCATGTACCAATAAATTGCAAAATATAAACAATTTCAAATTGTTCTTATAAGTTGCTCTAAGTTACACTGCAACTCTTATTTTTGATGTTGGGAGTTAGTGGCAAAGTACCATTGACTTCAGTGGAAGCAAAGCTGGCTTCATGAATGTTAAGGAAATGCAAGTAAAGTAAAATAAATTAAACAATATCTAGAGATCTGACTTGGGAGTAGTGTAGCACCAAGCAGAAAAACTTTTCCTATTACAAAAAAAATCAAGGCAAACACAAAAATTTTGGGGCTTATGTGATATAAGAGAAGCAACCTTTGAAACTGTCTTAACTGACTTATTTAAATTTTCAACTTAACAAAATAAATTTTAGAAATTTATTTATAGTGAGCCTTATAGCAGATGAATGAAAAAAAAATTATTCTCAATTTTTTATGACTTTCCAAATATACTTTCACATAGGTCTCAAGAGAGTTTTTTGATGTTTTCATTGGATTAGAACACAGTAACTAGCAGCAACTAAGTAGCATCTACCTTAAATTTATTTGTCTGGGAGGAAGGATTTTTTAGCATTTTTCCCGTGTGTCTTGCTTTCTTTTCAACATTTTCATTTATACAATTTATCCTATATTGTCAAAACAGTGACTACATCCTTCAAGACCAAAATTTAAACATGCCAGAAGAGTGCTGTTTTATAGCCACAAATACATTTGCCTTATGGTGTTGTCTCTTTTTTATCATCAACTGAATAAACAGGTTTTTGGTCTTCACTGTTTCTTTTTGTACTGTTAGAGGATGAGCCAGCTATGTACCACTGTGCCTGGGAAATGCCAACAGTTTACCACTGATAGAACTATCTGTTCTTCTGAGAATGTCCAGGTTTGCATGTAAACACTTATGAACTGAAAGAAGAACATATGTAGGTTTCTCCTAGCTGCCAGTACTTTGCATTTGTAGTGCAAATTTGCTCACATTACATTTTGGCATTTGTAATTCTGTATTCTTCCCATGCCAATGTAAATAAATACATGAACAATCACCTAATTCCTGAGAAAGAGCAAGTTCTCAGAAAATAAATTTTCCTATTTCTGTGTAACTCTAAAAGCAAGTCTCCACTTTTCTGCGAAGCTTTATATCAAGGTTAAAACATGTAATTTACAGGGACAAATAAATGAAATGAAAAATGTTTCCTTTGAGATTTTTTTTCAGAACTGTTTGTCAAAATGACAACACAAATGTATTTTTTCTCTGTAGTAACTGAGACATAATTTAGTAGTTAGACAGCAACTGGTGATCTAGCATGATTCCCAATACAGGAAAGGAATTCCAAGGAAGCTTTGGGAACTTCATAAACTGTGTGGGGTTCCCCACAGTACTCTTGCACGATACCTGGGAAGATGTTCTAACTAGCAGGACTTGAATGTGTTTGAGTATTTTTTGAGAGTGGTTACAGAAAAAATGTAATCGAGTACCTCACAAACTGTATGGGCTGAGAAGCCAACATGAAATGAAATCATAACCTTCCCAAGTGCTGAATATTCAAGCTGGGCAATCTTTTTAGATATGTTTTAAGAGAACATAGTCTCTCATTAGCTTTCTTGTTGATAGCATGTTTTGTGTTTTAAAATTTTAGTTTTAGTATATTTAGATGCTGGGGTTTTTTCCCCTATTTATTTCTTCCTGAATGCTTATGAAAGTCCTCCTTCCAGTGCAGGAATTTGCATTAAATACAAAGTAAATAGACTTTACCGTAAAGCATTTAAGTGCCTGAAGGAAATCAAGTTGAAAAACTGTGTGGGTTTTTATTTTTTATTTTAAATTAAAAATAATTTAAATACCCATTTTAATACACTGCAAACTGAAAATGTCTTCAGCTTTCTAAATTTTTTTAAATAACTTTGGACCAGTATTAGCTTGTACTTTCTTGCACTTGTATTCTTGACAAAAATGCTTTTGCACTTTGCTCTGGGAAGATGCAAGTCCTCATAGATGCAAGTTTATCGTTTAAGACACAGTTTCCAAAAAAAACCCAACTAATCTTTTATCTAAACATTTCTGAGAATTACCTGTCTATTAAATTGAAATCATCCAGGTTCTCTAATGTGTAGTGAATACAATACTTTAGGTAGACAATATGTGAAAACTTCTTTGCAAGTATGATGCACTCTTTTGTTTCAAGGACAGAGAGATAACACAAAAACAATAAAATAATTTTCAACATCAAAACAAGTTTCTGAATATTTATGAGACACGTAACATGGATAGAGGTGAGCCCAGTAGACTAACACTTTAATAGACAGCTCATTTTAGTCAGATGTAAAAAAGTTAAAAAAGAATTGAAAATGTTCAGATCTCCCTATTATTTAAATGTATTGCCTAGAATGAATTGCAGAGCAGTCTCAAGTGAATATACAAACTGTTGGCTGTTTTCTGAAAGAAAAATGGAAACAGCACTGTGAGTCAGAAAGGTAACTTTGCCAAGGTGGCATAAGAAGCAAAATGCATATGGAAATTGTTTGTGCAGAAGGGGTTTCATAAAGTTGCAGATATTGAAAAGAGAAAAAGGTTTTCAGTCTTTCAGGTTTTCAAGGGAGTCCTGCCAATCATTGTATCTGAAGTCTGTTCTACAGAACTAAGCTGAAGATACAGACCAGAAAACTCTTTTCTTTCTATTTGCATTGAATATTACTCAGTAAAAAATGGTGGTGTACTGAGAAGAAAAATACCTCTTTATTTTCTCCCATCAGTTCTTGGTGAAACTTAAAAGCATTTTAATTTAGTTTGTGAGTGAAGCATCTTAGGCAACATTGTCCCCTGAAGGTTTCTGCCACAGCAGAATACCGAAACCAGGACAACACCACATGAATCTTTGCTTCTTGTTAAGACACCGTCCTTAGCATGGATTGAAAGTGAAAACTCCTGTCTTTATTTTTATTTCGTAGAGGTATAAGATTATGATCATGGAAAAACAATTTTAGTTTACAGCAGTACTTAAGTGTATTATTTTAAAATACTGTATGATGAACTGTAGTTTTTTTACCCACAGCTTTTATGAAGATCTAGCACTTCGACTGTAATTTAACAGCTCAGTTGCTTGGGGGGTGTGTGGAGATGCTTTTTTTTTTTTTTTCCAAGTGTCTGTCTAAAATTGAGCTTTAATTCATATTTTTAAAGTTTCAGCTTGCTACTCTTAGGTAACTTACAATTTTAAAACACTAACTGTCTTTGAACTTAGCCCATGTCGCAGATTTCAGTGAGACTGAATAGTCAGTTTTGAAGATTGAAGGCATATGTATGTAGGACAATATGAATAAGGAAGACTGTATATGAAGAGTTTAATCATACATTTGAAGTTGCATGCATTTGGTTTTGCTATTGTGGTGCACTGATAAATAGCAATACAGATTTAAGTGCAGCTGAAGGCACAAGCGTCAGTCAGTAAAGTCAAAATATCTGAATGAAATGGTTTAAATGAATTCTAGAAACCTGGGATGCTACATATTACATCTAGAAAAATATCGCCACATTTTTTACTTTTCATTGTTTCAAAAGAAAAGGCTAAATTTTGTATGAAGAGTTATCTGCTAGCTCTTCTTCAATGATTTCACTTCTCTTTTTCACACTCCATATGTCTGGTTTGTCACCCATACGCAGCTATACAAGCTTGCTGTTATCCTCTTTTGGCTGGGTTTTGGCATCAAAAAAAAATGCTAATTGACATAACCTCTTCGAAGTTGCTGTCGAAGCAAGGGTTCTGTGGAAAAATACCAATGTATTACATTCACAGCAAAGCTGTGCAACACTGGGCAAAATCTTGAAAGCATAACTACCAGCTACAGCATGTTTGTGGGTGTGGGTGTTGCAGAGTGAACCTGAAGGAAGGACAACTGTCACTTCCTGGAGACCTCCAAGTGTAAAAAGCTTCTTTAAGATCCAAACCCTTCATCCTGACCGTAGTTTCTTAGAAGCTGTGTCTCAATCGGGAAGATGTAGAAGACCAGGAGATACTTTCTGCTTGTGTGCCTGGCTTAACCAGAAAATGCTAACTAAAGGGGCTGATCTGCAGCCCCAAAGCGTGTGGCATAGTCCAGCTCAAATTCACATTAGTCTACCTCTTTTGGAGCAAAAGCTGCCTACTCTATCCCACACTTCATTTTCCTTAACCTTCATTCTTCTGTGTTCCCATAACAGGGTAATGCTGTGGCATTACTGGTGCATGTGTTCAGGTGACATTATTTCAGTTCAAAGTATCTGAAATAATGCGAGGTTTTGTTCTGTCTAAATAATTAGTGTGATTTGCTTTTATATTCTATTTTAGTTGAGAGCTTATGAAAATTAAAATAGCAATGATATGGTTCTTTCTGGGCAAATGTTACATTATTTATATCCTCATTATTAATACACTTTGATTGTCTCACTTTTCATTTCCCTTTCTTTCAGTCCCCATTTTCTTCTCATATTTCAAAAGCACTAGACCTTTGTTTGACAATTTAATTACACTATCCAAAATCAAACTTAGACAATCTAAGGGTTGCAGTCCAGTCCTGGGTCACAGATGAGCCTCATAGTTATGCAAACTTATGCATTAAGTAACTGTGTAAGTAAAGAAAATATGACAAGTTTGACTGATTTTTTTTTTTTTTTTTTGAGGATTGTGGGATCATTCCAACTTGCAAAAGGGGAATTTAGGTAGATTAGAATTGAACATTATATTAGCTTGACCCTGTGAAACAAATGGGTGAACTTTGTTCGGTTCTGAGCAGCAGAAATAAAGTACAAAAATGATCATGCCATGCTAAAGGAACATTTAATAAAGTAAGATGTAGTCACTCAGGGACATCACAATACCATTGTATTTCTTTGATCAGTCCCACTTTTACTGGTGTGGATGTCGTTCCTTGTAGTACTTCTACTTTTCATCTAATTAATCTGTTCTGATGATAGAGCCCCTTGTAGCGGATATTCTGCAACATTCAGAGACCCGATTTGCTCGTAAAATAACTGACACAATTTCAGTTTGATCATTTTGTATTTTGAGTGTGTCTTGTCAAACAAGTCTTAGATGCTGTCTCAGCTCTGGATGATGTATCAAATTAGCATTAAATCACTGCTTGCTGCTTCTCTTTGCAGTCTGTACTCACAGATCTGCAGCTTGACATGAAGTATGCAGCATCTACCTTTAAAAATTCAGGGATCTCAGTTCTTATCTTCACTCTAGAATTCATTCCTCAAGAGACAGATTAAAGATTGGAACCTCTTTTTGTATTACTTATTTCATTTTCATAGATTTACTATATTGCAAATCAACTTAGAATTATTGTGGGATCATACAAGATTCTGTCACTAGCATATGTTCCTACGTATTCATAATTATATGGATACCATTTTTTAAATATTTTTAACACAATTTTATTTTAGTAGTCATAGTAATAATAGTTTCAGATTGTTATAGGAATTTCAGCGGGAAGCTGATCACACAGGATTTCTAGTTTCTTGTTCTGGAAGCTCTTAAGTATCACTTGAAGAAGACAGTGAAGGTGCTTGATTTACTGTTTTCTTAGATTTCTTAGATAGCAATACATAAAGGTTGTCTCAACTGAATTTATCATCTGATTATGAGTAAGTAGTCACACATAGGTTGTAATAGGGAAAGGTTGCTTCAAGGACTATAGTCATTTGATACATGAATCATACTTCTTCATTGTATACCAAATACAACTATAAGCCAGCATATTTGATTCAATTTAGATCCTGTTTGTTCAAATCATGAGTGTGGAGCTCATGATCATATCCAAATCGTCCTCTATTTTTGGAGCTGTATAAAAGGAAACTCAATAATTCAGTTATCAATAAATGATGAGTAATAATACAATTATAAATTTAAACCCCAAATATCAATAAAAAATACATTTTCCAGTAGCTTTTCCTAATGAAATTAATTGCTGGCAGTTTTTATGGATGAAGGACTTCAGGTGTGTAAGTCATCACATGAGAGTTTAGTGGTACTTTCAGATGCAAAAGTTATTGCAGAATTTATCACTGTCCATCATCATCATCATCATTTAAGAGTTTATGTTGGATGTTGTGGGTAGCTTTCATTTTTTAGGAAGTAATGTTATCCTGTGGTAGCTACTTTATGAGTTGTCAGATACTAGTGAATTATTAAATGGCAGCAAGGAGTAGCCTAGATAGCTGGTTTGTGACTGGCTTTTATTTAGTTTCTGTATAGTTTTAGAACTTGGTTTGAGACTATGCAGCATTAATTTTGTATGATAACTCCATTAAGATAGAATTTAACTTTTGTGTTGGGTTTGCATGGTCAGGTTTTGGTAGCAGGGGTGCTCCAGGGGTGGTTTCTGCGCAAAGCTGCTCGAAGCTTCCCCCACGTCCAGCAGAGCCAATGCCAGCTGGCTCCAGGGCAGAGGCTCTGCTGGCCAAGGCTGAGTCAGTCGGGAATTGTGGTAGCACCTCTGTGATAACATCTTAAAGAAGGAGGGAAAAAAAGTTTTTGTGCAGTTGTAATGGGTGCCAGAGAATAGCAGAATGAGAGCATGTGATGGGAACAACTCTGCAGACACCAAGGTCAGTGCAGAAGGAGGGCAGGAGGTGCTCCAGGTGCCAGAGCTGAGATTCCCCTGCAGCCTGTGGTGCAGCCCATGGTGAGGCAGCTGTGCCCCTGCAGCCCATGGAGGTCCATGGGGATGCAAATATCTGCCTGCAGCCCCTGGAGGAGACCCACATGAAATGCCCAAAAGATGCCCATGGCTGCCCAAAAGAAGGTTGTGAACCTGTGGGAGGCTAGTGCTGGAGCAGGATCCTGGCAGGGATCTCTGGACCCATCTCCTTGCACTGCTGTGTGGAGGAGGGAGAACTGAGAAGGAGGGAGAGGTTAAGGGAAGGTGTTTTAAAGATATATTTTACTCCTCATTAGCCTGCTCTGATTTTGTTAGCGATAAATTCAAGTAGTACCCCCAGGCTGAGTCTGTTTTGCCCATACTGGCAATCAGTGAGTCCTGTCCTAATCTCAACCCATAAACCCTCCCTTGTCCCCTTGCAGAGAGGAGTGATAGAGCAGCTTTGGTGAGTGTCTGGCATCCAGCCAGGGTCAACCCACCACAGCTCCAGATACTTTGTAACCATATTGTGAGGAAGGCTAAATCTATTTAAATGTGCTATATAGATTTTAAAAAGCATTCTGTTCTGTGAAAGGGGATTTAGAGTGTTCCTAAAGTGATGTTAAAAGAATGATAGTAGTAATCTGATTCTCCCTTTAGGACATTAATCTTTTAACAGTAGTATCAGCTAAGATTGGCATTGATAATTTAATCACTCAAGTAGTTGAATTTGCATTTGGCAGAAAATGGTTGGAAACATCTGCAACAAGTGCTGAAAACTACTCTTGCAGTTCAGCAACGGCTGTCACTGAGTGGATGTAGAAAACAGCCATAAACTTTAAAAGAATATTCATTAAACGCAGTACTCATGAGTACTGACATGAATTTGTGAACTGCACCACATTAATTAAGCTGCTTAGAAATTGCCTTGAAATGGGAACTTTTTTTCTTAGAAAACAGTAGACAAGAAAAAACTTTTACAAAAGCTTTGGTATTTTCTGTTTAACCAAGATGTAAAGAATTTCTTTTTCCATTTTGCACATAGCCTTTAGTGAAGTTAATAGCACCTGGATTATATTGTTCCTCATTATAAATCTATAAATCTCCTTCAGAAACATAAAATGCTGTGAAATCTGTCAACTGGTAGTATATTGTATTTATTAGGATCATGAATCCCTAATTTGTAATTTAGAAAAGTGCCAGCTCAGTGAAGAGGTTATTTACTGGCAGGTGTGTATATTTTGTATATGACTTTTTCATAAACCATTCTGACTTGTTTGCTGATGACTTCTTTTGCAGAGCAGGATTTGTTGCCTTATCTCATAAGTCCTCTGTAAGCAGGCTGATGTTGATACTTTTTGTCAGAGAAGCAGCCAAATCACTCCAATTTTTCAGAGAACGACTTGCAACAGTTTCACAAGAAGAAAAAAAACCTTTCTGTCACTCAGTGATTTTAATTGCATGTGCAGTGTTGTGAAAATGTTTATAGCTTGTCCTTACTATTGCTTACGTCCTTACTATTAATACTTACTTATAACCTTCCAGTTTGATTGTGTAAATCACCACCTCAGAGCAAAGTTCCATCGCCTGGGTGGTGACTCCTTATTGCCCATGAATCAAACCAGGAGAGACTTTGCAGGATGACATTCAAGAATTGTGACACATTTGTGCAGTAACTTAAAACACATGTAGAAATGACAGTGAGTGATCTTCTTTTAGATGCTTTGCACACTCTACCACAATAATTTGGTTTTTTTTTTTTTTTTTGTAATACTTAATAATTGCAGACATTTCCTTTACTTGCAGACATTTACTCTGCTAAGGCCAGGAAAGACATTTTGATGTTTTTCCAAGTTTGGTTTACTAGATGTATTCCTTAACTGAAACTTGTCAGTCATCTTTTACAATTCTATTTGTGATATACAAGGAAAATAAAGTATATATTACTTTTGATAAACAATAAAGACAGTAATAAGCAAAAGGATAATGTGAGTTTTATTAGGACATTTTCTATTTTAAATAAATGTAAGGACAGTAAAAGTTAATACTATTGATGAAAATGTCAACTTTATAGACTTTAGAAATTACTAGTAACTAATATTTAAAGAACTAGATATTGCCTAGAACTACTTTCTTCTTTTAATTGTTTTTTGGCCAAGGTGAAAAAAAACAAAATATTCTGGGCCCAAGATTTTAGGCATATATTAGTCCAACAGAGCACCAGAAAGTGCTGTAATATATTTACTGCTGCTGCTGTTGAGCCTAGGGTTGAAATATAGTTCATAATTTATAAAAAAAATCCCAGAATAATGCTCTTTCATAAATATATATGATTCATATTGGAATTATGTGCATGTTGGCCTAGCTTTTATTTTACAGATTTATTCTTGCTTTTTGCAGAGATTTTTATAGATAATCACAGTCACTCCCTATTATGGGTGTAAATGAGCACCATTTTTGCTCAGATGGCACAATCACAGAGACCCTTGGCAGGGCCACAGGGCTCTCTCAAAAGAGGAGAAGAAGGGAGGAAGGGCATAAAGGAAGGCAAACTCAAACTGTTCAACCCAGGGCACCCAGGGAAGGCAATGGGCCCTTTCACAGGGAATAAAAAATCCTTACATTTAGACCTCCAGAGATAATAATAAAATGTGGAAACATCAATAATATTGTGGAAACATCTGCAATGCTGGCTTGCAGGGGCTTATGAATTTTATAGTTGTTTTTTAACAGTTTTTGGGATAAGGTGGGCGGTCATTTGTGGTTCATACAGACATCATCAGAGGCTGCCTTATATTTTTGCCTGTCATTACTGTGATACCTTAATTTGGCTCCGTCCATGCAGCAGAGGCCAGGGAATACTTTATTCTGAGTAGCTTCTGAGAGAAGGAACTAAGACAGGATGTTGCTGCTGAAGATGAATAGATCACACGGACACAGCTCGAGGTGTGGTGAAAGGAAGAGAGAGTTTATTTTTCCTCCCAGGATTTATAGGCTTGTGACCACAGCCAGGGATTGGATGCTCAGGATAACACTTTCTCACTGCACTGGCCATGAGAAATGCCCATCACAAGACGTGTAACAGAAAGAATGTACACATATCTATGTTTACAGTCACTGTCCTGGGAAAGTCTTTAGAAAACTATGTTAGCAAGCTCAGAAGCTGAGTTTTCAGGGCGACATCAGGAATGTACTCAAAGTGATCTGAATTTAGTCAGATGCCTTTAAGTCTTATTTGTACTAAAGGCATAAAGCACAAAGGACTTTGACACAGTCTTTGCCAACTTTCTTTCTGGCTCAGTCTGCTGTAGATCTGCAAAGGGTTTTCTCGAGAGACAAGTACTCACTTTGGATACTATCTGGATACTATCTGTCTGCGTTATGTCAGCCAAAGCACTCAAGAGTAAATAGTATCAAAGAGTGCCTAGTATTCTTTATTGGAAACAGCCCATTTAATCATAACGAAGAAGAATTATTAAGCTTCTTCAAGGAAAATACAATGCCTACAATGCCCTAAAAATTATGTTCTTTCAATAAATATTTTTTTTAAAAAGTTTGGTTGTTTTGCCATTCTTTTGTTTTGATTTTTAAAGTGTGGCTTGTAAAATGACCACAAATTAAAGGGAGGCTGGTCACTGCTGTAAGCTGCCCGTCAAAAGCTGTGATTGTACTGAATAAATGTGCCCCAAAAAAAGGTATATCAAGAAAGTGAAAATAATTCTCTAAAGGACTGATAGAAAAAGTATAGCTTACTACTTTATTATTTTATATTTAAATGCTTTGATTAAGTCTATAAAAGTGCACCAAAGCCTTATAATTTACACAGTAAAAAAGTCCATTCAAAAATATGATTACGTAAGAGAAGACTTCAGACACAGACAGGGATTTCCTTTCAAGCTGATCTTTAATCATAAAGGTCAAACCTTTAACATTAAAACACTTGAAGAGCCAGAAACATTCAGTTATTGATTTTGAAGACCCTGGCCCTTGGCAAGTATCACAGTCCATAGAGGGAGTTGATAGAAGTACAATAATAAAAAAAAAACTAAAAGGAAATTGTTCAGACTCTTTTTGTGTCTAAATACAGGAGAACAAAACAAAACCAAAGCAAAAAGTCCCACATGAACAAAAACCAAAATTCCCAATCTGTAGGGCTAACAGTACATTAGATCTGAAACACTATTGGGGATAGTGGAACAGGGAAGTTGTTGTGGCTAAGCTGCTCTCCTCTAAAAAGCTTTCTTTTTCCTTTTCACAGTGGTTACTCTGGCTGGATATTATGGAAGCATAGTTTCAGTTAATTAGAGTGAGCTAAAAGTTTTTTCAGAGCAAACGGTGTTCTGCTGGAAAATACTGATTAAAAAACCACTATGATATAGTAAACAGGTTTTTCTATTACACTGCAGGACTGCTCACATTCCCAAGCTTGCAGCATCAGCAGTGCAGGACGCACCTGCCCTGTATCCTCCTTCAAGCTGGGAAACCACTTAAAGTCAAAGATGATGTCCTGCCTGCTCTGCCAGGACCTCTGAAGTACCCTTTTCTAATTCATTGCTAGAATTATAGAATCATTATGTTGGAAAAGACCATGAAGAGAGACCAACTGATAACTCAGCACTGCCAAGGCCACCAAAAAGCCATGTGCCTAAGAGCCACATCTGCCCATCTTTTAAATATCTCCAGGGATGGCGATTCCAGCATTTCCCAGGTTAGCCTGTTACAGGACTTGACAACACTTTCCCTGAAGAATTTTTTCCTAATATACAGTCTAAACCTACCCTGGCAACTCTTAGGACCATTTCCTTTTGTCCTGTCACATGTTATCTAGGAGAAGACAGCAACCTCCACCTTGTTATACCCTCCTTTCAGGCAGTTGTAGAGACTCTACCCTGAGCCTCCTTTTCTCCAGGTTAAACACCCCCAGCTCCTTCAGCTGCTCCTCACAGGACTTGTGCTCCAGACCTTTCTTCAGTTCTGTTGCCCTTCTCTGGACATGCTCCAGCATCTCAAAGTCGTTCTCACAGTGAGGGGCCCAGGTGTGGGACTCAAGGACTCATTCTTCATTGCCACCCTCCAGTTTGTCATGTTTTACCTGTGGGGTTTTACACCTTCCCATGTCAGTAGTTTTGTTCTTGAATCTCCCACAATTCTGTCTGTGCTTTGCTCCCAGTACTTTATTTGGCTTTAGTGTGGATTTTCTCACATTGTAACAGCAATTGGATCTGCAGAACCAAGCCAGGGACACATAAACTTGCACAAAATTCAGCTCACAGACCACAGAACTCCTGCATAGGGGTAACAGGACATTATTTTTTGCAGCATTTGTTGTCTTTTGCATTGAGTGATTTCTCAAGCATTTTTCTGGCCATTATACTTGTTGATATATTCTTAGCATGCTTCTCTGGGGGAAAATAAAAAAAAAAAAGTTTCCCCCCACCTTTATAAAAGCAAAGATATACAAAATTGGAGAAAGTGCTTTGATTCTTGCCTTACAACTTGTGTCACAGTAAGGTTAATACTTAGGAGCTGTTAGAGGCATTTTGCTTTTCACAGTGAACAAAAATTAAAGGACAAATGCCAGCATTTCTGGCCCTGAAATTTCATAGGTAGACCTTGAGTCAGTATGATAACAGACTCTCAGATCTTTACAAATCCTAGCCTCCCTTTTGGTACTCTCTTTTTCCTGAAAGAACTAAGAAAGAGATTAGACTGAAAAATATTTCAATAAAGAGCTTTTGGCAGAGGCACCAAAGTCTTGCCACTGGTGTATCCATTACAGCCTGTGACTTATGACCAACTCAACATTTATCATGTTTGTCTTCCTGAGCTGTTTCTGTGAGTGGTATTGCAGAAAAGCATGTCATTATTAATCAGAAGACAAAAATGAAGATTAATCTGTTTCATGGTAGCACAAAAAGGTTTCATTGGGCTGACAGAAGCCATGTGAATATGAGGAGAGCTCTTTGATTAAGGACTCTTAAACAGTTGTTGTTAAGCTTAGTATTTTAGAATGACATGACAATACAGTGATTAGCAAGGGATTTGCACAGCTCTAAAATACACTTGGCAGTTCAATCAAATGGCATGACTGTATCTCATTCAGCTTTAACTTTTGATGCATATTAGTAGTGGTACTAATCTTAGTACCTGTCTTAGGGACTGGTTTGGACAGTAGAGCATACCCAGTTAGTCCCAGGAAGTCAAGTCCAGCATGCCCTCCTACTACAACAGTATTTTGGTGGGTATATGACCTAAGTGTTGTAAATCTGCCTCTGATACACCACGTGCTACAATCACATCTTTGGATTTCAGTTCTACATGAAGAATGTTGATTAAAATCTTTATAAATACATGAATGTGTACAATCTCATCCTGCTATCTTAATCATAAAATTGTTCTGTGGGTGGATTAAATTTAAAGCCTTCCTTGCATTGTGTTTTATGGTCACGGTAAAGCAATGTGCTGCTTGTATTCTACTTCTCACTATAATGCTATATAAGATATTTCTGCTATTATAGTAGGGGACATAATGAACAGCAAAAATCAATCGAGGGGGAGGGGGAGTTGGCTGCTGTTCCCAGGTGGGAGCATGCTTTGAAATCAGAAAATTGCAGCCATGTAGCCAGTGAGATGATGAAACTATCGGTGCTGAATCACAACCTTGCCGTTTGCTTTCCACAAGGCACTGAGCACCAAGTCAGTAATACATTCTTCAAGAGGTAACTAAAGATTCTTCTCACAAACTGTGCTATCAAAAAACAATTTGTCTGACTGTGTATGCTTGGAAAATAAAATGATCCTGAGTGTTGGAGTAGTGGTACTGCTTCTAGTAGTTTAGTTAGGAATACTCAAGGGACTTCAGTTCTTTCTTTAGCATCTGTATAGTCTTAGTCTGAACAAGTTCCCCTTGGCCTCAGCCTCGGTAACTCATTACTGAAATCTTCCCAAGGACAACAGGGTCAGGGCTTCTTGTAAATGAATGTTCCCTGTGGGACCTGTAATGAAGAGACTGTTAACTAATTATCAGTCCGTTTGGAAGGCATTAATTTTTTAATTGACCTCAAAGAATTCAAGGAACAAAAGGAATCTGAGCAAAGATGATTTGAGTCCGAGGCAAACAAATGAGTCAGTCTCTTTCTTGGGGTAGTTGCACTGGTTTATTTGAGTCCACCAGACATAAAAGGTTTTCAAGTTCAATATTCCTTTGATTAAAATTAGGAGAGCTGTGTCTGATGGCACGATCCGTGTGCTACATACAGGTTTCCCTCCCTTCCTCCAGCTGTCATTTTCTGTGCAAATATTGCTCCTGTCATCACTTGTCAGGCCAATATTACAATGGAATTAATTTAAAACATAATCTGTTCCCTTTTAGTTTGAGTAGGAAAGTTCAATCTCTGACTTGAATGTCAGGTGCAGTTTTACAGAGGCTGCTTGCAGGGCTGTTATACCCCACAGAGAAGATAATTACAAAGTCAGAAGGAGCCTTAGGACTTTTTGGTTAGAGAACAGGGTTTTGTCCAACAAAATGATATTTTAATTTTTGCTATTTGAATATTGCCTGAAATGCTAAAACTCATGTTTCTAATTTATTTTTAACTGCTAATTATTTAATGCAGACAACATGATACTGCTGCTTTTTTGTTGTTTTTTTTTTTTAATTGAAGATGATTGTTAGTCAAATTCTTCTACAGCATTGTTTTCTCTTAACAGATGTGTGAGAGAATGGTGTAAATGTATTGGAGAAGTATATCTTTCTCTAACAGAATATTAATAATGTGATCATTAAGAGTTTCCTATGCTCCTGATTTCACCAGAGAACTTAAATTGAAAACTTAAAAAGTAGGTATTCAGAAACATCATCACCCACACTGAAAATTATTCAAATCTCAAAACAGGGGGAAAGGGTTAAAGTTGAATGAGGTTTTTCTTTTAACTCTATTCATAATTTTAAAATAATCTTTTAAAATAGTAAAAAATACAGAAAGCTGGGTGGAAAATGTTAACTTAGAAACAGCAGTTAAGTGGTTGCAGCCCTTTATAATTCTGAGAGATAGGAAGTTCTGAAGTACCTAATCACAGAACCACAGAAGAGCACACTTTGAAAGGAATGCTGGCAGATCATCTGCTCACAGGTACTGAGGGAAAGGGAGCCCAGATGGAGTTAACTAACACCCTGTCCAATCAAATCTTGAAAACCTTCAGCAGCGGGGCATCCACCATGTCCCTGGGGAGGTTGTCCCAGTGACTGTTATCACTTAAAGAAATTTCTTTCTTATGCCAAGATGAAATTTCTTCTGGTACAATTTGTATCTTTTCCCCTTGTCTTCTCCATGTGTGTCCTTGTGAAGAGAGAGGTCCCATCTTCTTACTACCTTCTGTTTAAATACTATAATACCTTGATTGGGTCCCTCCTGAGCCTTCTCTTTCTCCAGGGGAATAAAACCTGACTCTTTCAGTCTTTCCTTACGCATCAGGTTCTCCAGTCTTTTGATCATCTTCATGATCTTCCTTTGGACGCTCTCCAGTCTGTATCTTCCTTGACTTGTGGGGACCAGAATGGGGCGGGGTGCTCCAGGTGCAGCCTGACAAACACTGAGTAAGTGGGATGATCATGATTCCACCTCTGTTAGTAATGCCCCTGGAGATGCAACCCAGTATCAGATTTACATCTGCTGCTGCAGGGTATTGTTGACTCGTGTTGGCTGGGTGTCCGCTAGGATCCCCCATCCTTTTCAGCAAGGCATCTCCCCAGGCACACAGGTGTCAGCGTGTACTGGGATCTGGCTATTCTGTTCCAGGTGCAGGACTAGATACTTGTCCTTGTTAAAGTTCATACTGTTATTAAATTCCACTGCTTTCTCCACAAGTGGCTGAATATGAGCGGGTCTGAAGCAAGTATTTCAAGTTTCAAAGAGCACAGCTAATGACAAAGCCAAATCACATCAATGTAACCTGCAAGATAAAGAATGTAGAGCTATCTTTTCTTCTTACAGGCTCTGTTGGTGCATACAAGGTGATCAGGTTTGAAAGCACACCTTTGATTTACCCATTTTATTTAATAATTTTTATTCATTGTTAGATTTATGAAGCAGGGTGGTGACTCTGTTTCTATTCTCTGCAGTCATACAGTTATCCCTACCATTCTGTGAACAGACCACTCTCAGGGTTTTATATTTATGATTAGGATAGGAACTATAAAATTTTCAATGCCCTGAGAAAGAATTGCTTCCAAAATTGCTAAACTTGCAACATAACCCATAAAAAATTCTGCCTGATGTTAAATATGTTACATGATAATACTTCCATCTCTAATAATGTAACCAAGGTGCTCAGGAAATCTGATGGTTAAATTGTGAAGGATAATGTTATATTCCGTAGAGTTTACTGATCCTACAGACTGTATCTTCTGCAAGTAGTTACCACGCTCAGATCAGTTCTGGCATTTTGATACGCAGTAAAAGCATTTATTCAGCTTGAGAGCTGTAAGTTGTGATTTTTTAAAGACTTCTGAGTTTTGTAGCACATTTTAAGGACACCAAACAGCAATATATCTGAATATAAAACAAGTGCTTTATAAATTGCTTTATCACACTTCAAAGAAGCACTGCTAGCAGGATTGCCAAATTCAACTGCAAAAGTTGCCAATTTGGATCATGTGAAGGCAGGTGTGAGATTACAGCTGTAATAAAACTGAAATTGAATACTGGTAGCTGAATTTGTAGTAGGCAATTGATTTGATTTATATAACATAAGCCACATGAGGAGAGATATGTAGGTCAGCATCTTCAGCTGGAAACAGTGGTTAGAGGAGTTGTGGTAGGTCGCTGGGAATATTGAGTTAATAGCTGCTCAGCCTGGCAGAATTCTGGTGCAGTGTAACTACGTTCGTGTCAAGCTTGTTTGGGGAGACACCATTTGCAATAAGGAAAAACTAGTCAGTTATAACCAATGCCACTTGTGCCATGAAAATCGTTGCTAAAATTAGCATAAGAACCTAGACCATATGGAGTTTCCCAGGGCAAGAACTGGTACATTAGTCATGAGAACATTTTCAGCCTGCAAAATACTTGAGGTGTGTAAATACACAAATTAGTGATTAAATTCTTTCTGTGGTAATAGAACAATGTTTTACAAAATGCAAATGGTAAATGATCCAATTCAAAAAATCGGAGGAAGCACAATAAAATTCGTCTGCGGAGTTATTTCAAATCCAAACAGCCTCTTAGGTCACAGATTTCCACAAAAGAAAAAAAATCCAAAATAAAGCACACACCTCTTGATTAACAATATCCAAACTAACAACAACCACAACAAGAAAACAAACAAAAAAAACCAAAATAAAAAACCACCAAAAACCTACAAAAAAACCCCCAGCAACACACAACAAAAAAAGCTCAACAAACAAATCCCCTACTTTTATGCTGAGAAAAGTATGTTGTCTTTTTTTTTTTTTTTTCTACAAGGAGTGAACTAATGATCTGGCAATTCTGACATTAGTTGGAGATTTGATAAGAACAAACACAAAATGAGAATCATGCTTTCAAAAAGGATAAAAGAAGATTAAGCATACAGAAATTACTTTGTCAGAGAGTTTGCATTTGCCATTCCCAGGAAAGCACATGAGCTTTTGTCCAAGTTATGCACTTCTGGAAACTGCAGCCAGTCATGATCAGTATAAACACTGAGGGCTTATGAGCAAAAATTTCTAAAAGCTTTATTTTTCCACAATTAACTTGAACATCTTAGGCATACAAAGACTCCATTGTGTGGACCAATGGAAAATGCATGTTCTTTCGCTTTCTCTGCAGTCTGACCTGATCCTCCATTGCAGGAAAGAGAAGAGAATGAAACAGAATATGAAGAGTAGCACAATATTTCCATTATTATTTCTTTCCACAGAAATGCAGGGAATATACGGACAGTGAGTAGGGAAGAACTAAAAATGTGTTTTGAAAAAAGTCCATTACTGTACAGCAAAAATTCTGTGAGGATGGTGGGTGACTAGTATAGATGATTTAGGAAGACATATTGGGAGAAAAAGGCAATGAGATAATGTAAAAGTTGTGCTTCTGATAAATGTGAGTTTCTGTAGTCTAGAGCCTCATGAATGAAGGAATAACCAGTGAATTAAGAGGAAGAAACTTGATGAAAATACATATATAAGAAAACAATGCAGTAGGAATCTGAATGAGCTTGTAGCAGCCAAAGTGAGAAATGATTTTTGTAGCAAAGCAAAACTAAGACTCTAAATAAGTCAAAGAAAGAAAAAATTACTATTCCTCCAAAAATGACTGTTCAATAGAATTTAATTTGTCATAATACTCGGCATAATACTTGGTGTCTTAAAAAATTTAGACTCATGGCTGTTACTAAGCACAGTGCCATGATGATAACCATTAGTCCAGCTTGTAGCCTGACAATTCTGAAAAACAAACAGAGCCAGACAAAAAAGAATAAGAACTTCAAGTGAAGAGAGGAAAGAAAAGTGAATTTTATAAAAAATTTTGGTTGCAATGTCACTAGAGGACATTATCATAATAAAAAGCATAAACTACCACTCTGGAACTGGGAAAGCAGGCATTTTCAGTAAGGAAAAAAAACTGTATTTATTGAGGAAAGTGGGTTGCAGACATTATGGATGGGTTTTTTTTTATTTAATCAAGTACACAGCACTGCTTCTAATGACACAATATTTCAGCTTTACTTGTCTTTCTGACATCTAATAAAAACTCACATTACTGTTACTGAAATAACCTTTATTGTTTCTTATTATGGTGCCTCCCTTACCTGTTGAATAGTTGCAGTTTAATGTGACAGGGATGTAAAGGGTAGGGCAAACATTAGTTTGCCACTATCTTTTATGTTTGACAGCAGCTGGCTCACCAGTCCCTGTATATGTTGTTTATGGCTTAGATGTGTGACTTTGAGGATGGAGAGGAATTAATTTCTTGTGGTGGGAGGGTGTAGCAGACATGGAAAGCAGTCCTTACAATATTTTGATGGTCATGGGATGTAATCTTTTCCCAGTTTTATACAAAGTTTTATATCATGGTTCATTTGGACATGACTGGGACTTGTACTGCCAAACAGTAACTGATAGTAATAAAATGGTCCTTTCTGAAGATGTACAGCTGTGAGCTTTTAAAAAGTCTTGAGACTGCTGAAAGAAACCTCACGGCATTATAGTTCATATATTACGAACTCTTGCAGAAAAAACAAATTAAGATGGGGTGAGGAGTCAAGGTTGAGGAATGACTAAATTTCAAATTAAAAGACTTCATTCGAGAACTGAAACATAAATTGGAATAAGGTGAGGGCAAACTCAAGGCAGTGTTTATTCTAAGCATGTGCAAATCTCTTTTTGATGTTGTCTTCAAAATGATGCAGCAGCTAAATGTATTATACCCCTGGGAAGCATAAAACTTAGGGCCTGCTTCTCCTCACTACATAATAAGAATGGTGAAAAGCAGCCTTAAAGTAGGTATAAATTGCATTTAAGTCTTCTTTATGGCTCAGCAGTGGTAGAAAGGAGCCTTGATATAAATGAGAATCAGGTCCCCAGTATTTATTTAACCCTTGGGCTTTGTATATCATTTTATTTGCACCTTTAAGAGATTTGCAGAGGGATTTTTAATCAGGATTCAGTGTACAGAAAGCTAAATGTTTTCATTGCCTTACAAGTAACTTTAATCATACAGGCAGATCATTCTCTTTATTTCTCAAGAGGAAATGGTAGAATTTTCTGCCTTTGTATAAACCAAGCTAAGTGTTTCTGACACCCTTAGTACAGTGTCAATTGGAAATTCACATTTCATGTAATAACAGACCATTTTAATTTCATGAGCTGAAGAATTGGTTTCCACGTGCAAATTGTACTGAAGAAAGCAATATTGTCAGAAGAACTGGCAGAGTGCTTCAAGAGATAAATCTATTGAATTAAATAAGGGGCTTTCATTACCTTTTACGTTGCATTTCCATATAACATAAGCATTAATTAAACTCTTTGTTGCTTTCTTCTATTCAGCAGAGCACTTGCTCAGTCTCACAAGAAATGCTGCCCAAGAAAACCTGTGGCTCCCAAACACAGTCATTAAAAAACACTTAAGCAGAAGGGAAGGATGGGGAGAAGGGAAGAATGTTTTGGTGCACTTGGGCAAGTGGGACCTGCCTACAGAAATGCATAATTTCTGTTTATCAGGTTTTGACAACAAATGCATGATTTCTGTTTTGCAGTTTTTGACAGCTCCAGTGACTTGTAATAGGTCATCTCACTAGGTATTTCTCCAGGCAATTTGAATACAAACAGAAAGCAAGCAATTGTTTTTCAAATTTAAGTATGCTTCAGTAAATGTGGAAGGCTTCTTCAGTGTGGAAGAACACTTTTGGTGTGAGGCAGTTTTACTTCTTGAAGTATCAAAACAACTCTGCAGTGTATGTCTCCTCTCCCCTGTGAGGAATACCCAGCTATAGCAAAGTTGTTGATACAAATTCAAGATGTTTCCTCTCAAGCTCTTTAAGTCAAGCCTTAAAGAGCTCCCTGGGTAGCCCACCCACACTGAAGAGCCCTCACGTATTTTTGGTTCTGGCACATTTCTGTCTGTATTCAGATATTTCTAATTCCTTCTTTTCTTGTGATTCCAGGGGAACATTTGAGAATCTGCCCTCAGGAATACACATGCTGCACCTCAGAAATGGAGGACAAGTTAAGCCAACAGAGCAAACTGGAGTTTGAAAACTTAGTGGAGGAAACAAGTCACTTTGTACGCACGACTTTTATATCCCGGCACAAGAAGTTTGACGGTAGGCTGGATATAATTTACGTGTTTTCAAGGTTATGGGATATAAAAGCCCTAATATCCATAATATCCATAATAAATTCCAATGTTCTTTTCTTTACAATTAGATATCTCATTTGCAGTTGTCAGTTTGGCTAAGATAAGGGTTAATATACAGCTGGTATGCTTATCAGCCTTGTGAGTATTGCCTTTAATTACAATGACATCAAGAATCAGACTGTTAAGTGCCTGCAGGCTTGGCTAATGTTGAAAAAAGATATTAGATATGCATAGAGAGGTTTATAATTTTTGTCTCCTAGTTTCAAATGCAAAATTTAGGTTTGTAATTATGTTCACTGTTGCAAGATGAACTGTGGATCTCCCATGTTTTTCGTTATTGCAGAGAAGTATTTGTGTAGACTGCCTTTTTATAGCCTTAAGGCTGTTGTTTTTTTTCCTTCATGATTTTCTTGTAATGTACAGAGGCTCTAAGGTGGCTTCTGGCTTCCAAAACCTAAGGCCTCAAGTGGTGTATGAGAGAGATTATCATACAAACCACTTAAGCAGTATTGAACACATCATTTCTACCTAGAAAAACAGAAAATAACAGTTTGAGGGGTTTATTTCCTTGTGATCAGCCTTTATAAGATCTTTCCAAGATCAAGGTTATGGTGTCACAATTTGCTAAGAGTTTGTCTTTGATAATGAACATTTAAGCTATTTTTATGGTTGTGTCCATATTTTCACATGATGGTTTTATCTAAATAAGTATTTGTGTTGAAAGTGTCACCCTGACCATTTCTGCATATGTGTAAGTTGAAAAGGGTCTGGAATTAAGAGGTGTAAATCAGCATTGCAAAGAGGATTGCAGAGCTGCATGTAGGTGGAAAGCCTGCAAATAAGTGGGTAAAGCTGGCTAACCCCAGGTAATTGATCTTATGCACACATTTAGGAGAATGGTGGAAGTGTTACCTCTGAATTTGGAAGCTTGCTTTAAAACTCTTTGGTCCCATTCAGAAAGAAGTGAAGATGGCTCTAACTCCTTAGGGTAATTCTGTATTATTATCCAATTAAAGATTTTTTTTTTTTTTCCTAATATTGATTCTCTCAATGTGACACAGAAGAAAAAAATGAATTATAAAGAAAAGGAATGGAAAAATTGTAACATGAGGACGAGCTGGAGGAAAGTCCCTAGCAGCAGATCAGATGCTAATGTAATTTAGAGAGTGTCCTTGGAAGGTGGGGATGACTGTACACTGCTCAGAATTGTGATGACTTCCCTCTTTAATGTGAAAGTGTAATTTTTTTATGTAGTGGCTTTTAAAAAATGTACTTGTCTTCAAAGGATTTAAAAAAATAAAGTCTAGAAGTTGTGTTGTATTACAAGATGAGTGTGCAAGTAGAACAGACATTTCAAACCATCTATGGCATGCACAGGGCTTTTTTTTCTAGATGGAAACCAGGGTGATCACTGGTGTTCAGTGGGAAATGCAGCACACTGAAAACTCTGGACTCATTGACCACAGAGCTCAGAGAGCACTTTTCTAATTCTTTGTCAACTTCAGTCCTTTCTGTATTGCATTGGACTTAAGGACTCGACAGCTTTTCCAGTAATCTGAAGTTCTGCGTCTTAATACGGATGGTAAGGTATGGCTGAAAGTTCCTGATTGGGTGTAAATACTCCACTCTGGCATCTGCTCCACAGAAACTTGGAATAAAAGACTTAAAGACTAAAAGTTTCTTCTTACTATTGATGTTTTAAAGGGAATTTGCAATGTGATGTCCCATCAGAGTGCATTTGAACTTCACATATGCTTTCAGGATTTCAATGCTATTCTAGAGCTATTCAAAATTTGCTCACTTGTATGGAAAAACTGCTTCATTCCAGAAGGGAAGACATTAATGGAAATATATATTCACTTAATAGACTTCCAGTGTAAAATCAGCTAGATTTCTTGCAGTTTAAAATGCAATGATGCTTTTCAATATAAAGCAATATTAAGATTGACAGCTAAGGTCTGTGTTTTAACTGTTCAACTGTTCAAGTATAATCCTTTTTTTTTTGTTTGTTTTTTAATTTGGTACTGTGATTGGGCAAAGGAATCCTCATACATGATTCTGCCATCTAATGCTAGTATACCACAAATAGCAGAACAGAGATACAGCCAATTGTGATGATTTTATGGAATTTTTGCACAGTACCTGTGTTTTTCAAGAGCAGCACATATAAGCAATAAAAGAATATATGAATATCTAAGTAATATTGAGATAGATATCAGTGTTGTTCCCTTGAGAAGTTAATTTCAACTATAGTTTCTGCCAAGCTCTTCTTCGTTCAGACATTCATTTAATTTTGAGAACTCTTGAAAGAACATCAAAGGGATATCCTGTACATTTTACAGGGTTTTATTAATGCTGTACTAGACATCTTAGAGTAAGAGAGTTTTGCAACATAAGACTTTTTAGAGGTATGTGAACTCTTCTGAATTTTGATCTGACCTTCATAAGCCTTGTCTTTCTTAATTTGTTTTCTGCCGCACAGCCATACACTTAAGCATAGATAGAAGGATGCTATGATTTCCATTTTGAGAGGCAGTTTGAGATCTGTTTTCCTTTTCAGGATTTTTTCCCAGATTCCTATTCATGATCTAATCTAAAAGGAAACTCAATCTGTTGTAACTTGAACATTGTCTCTGTAGCCTCTGATAAGACAAACATTCTTACACAGAATCATAGAATCCAATGTTTGAGATGTCAGCTCATCCAGTGGCTGAGATGTGATGGGGGAGGTTTTGTCAGCCCTCCTGCTCCAAGCAGTCTCATCTATCACAGGTCACTCAGAATCATGTGCAGCTGCATTTTTAATATTTAATGGATAGAAACTGTACAGCATCTTTGAGCAACTTGTGCCAGTTTTGACCTTGTGACAAAACACTGTGTTTACTGACACAAATGCTTTATTGTGAGGTGACTTTACACCTCACAATAAAGTGTTTTCTTGTGTTTACATGGATTTTCTTGTTTTG